>NC_073237.2:24840000-25140000 GCF_029281585.2 Gorilla gorilla gorilla
TCACAAATCCTCCGTTCATGCTCAGACATATAAATTGCATTAGCAGAGAGAAGAACTATGCATCTGGTGGGGTGATGGCTGAAGAGAGAAGGCGCTGAGCTCAAGTGCACACACGTGAGCACACCCGGGCCTGGCCCCTCTCCAGGGAAGCCCAGATGGGAAGGATGGGCCTCTCCAGGCCTCTCCAGCCTGGGATGAAGGAGCCTATTTCGCTCTTAAGAGCGTCCTAGGTATGGGGGCAATGGAGCTCCTGAACTAGCAAGCACACATACACACCCCCGGGCCATTGGCACTGGAATTAAGTTTGCTCAAGAGGCTGAGCTCAGAGGGTCTGCCGGAGTGCGTGGGGTAAACATCTTTTCCTGCAGACAGCCCAAAGACTCCAGATATTTTTCTTCTTTAATGCTTCCAGCTAGTCATTAGTATTCCAATAAACAAAATGTTTTTCAATCCATGCATATTTATCTTGAATCCTTGCTCTGTTTGGGGTTTTGGGTTAGATTCTGAAAACCCAGACCTGAATTGGAAATAGTCCCCGATCTCAAGTTCTCAATCTAGAGGGAAGGCGGACAGTGCACAGGGTCAAGGGCTTAAGAAAAGGGCTCTGGGCTCGGCGCGGTGGCTCACGCCTGTAATCCCAGCACTTTGGGAGGCCAAGGCGGGAGGATCACGAGGTCAGGAGATTGAGACCATCCTGTCTAACACGGTGAAACCCCGTCTCTACTAAAAATACAAAGAAAAAAAATTAGCCAGGTGCAGTGGCCGGCACCTGTAGTCCCAGCTACTCAGGAGGCTGAGGCAGGAGAATGGCGTGAACCCAGGAAGCGGAGCTTGCAGTGAGCCAAGATCACGCCACTGCACTCCAGCCTGGGCAGAGTGAGACTCTGTCTCAAAAAAAAAAAAAAAAAAAGAAAAGAAAAGAAAAAAGAAAAGGGCTCTGGGTGGGTTTGGAGACAGACAGGGCTGGGTTCAAATCTCAGTCCCCACACTCACTGGTTCTATGGTCTTGGGCAAGTTATTTAAATAAATGAGCCTCTGTTTATTCACCCATGAGGTAAAATCTATCCAGCAGGGTTGGTGTGTGGGGGAAGAAGGAGGGAGACAGGGAGAGACACACAGAGAGAGAAAGAGAGAGAGAACCCAGTACAGAAAAATATATGAAGGCTTCCTAAGGAGGTAAGTGGATAGGCTTTTTGTCTTTTGTTTTTGAGACCAAGTCTTGCTCTGTCACCCAGGCTAGAGTGCAGTGGCACGATCTTGGCTCACTACTACCTCCGCCCCCCGGGTTCAAGTGATCCTTATGTCTCAGCCTCCTGAGTAGCTGGGATTACAGACGCCTGCCACCATGCCTGGCTAATTTTTGTATTTTTAGTAGAGACAGGGTTTGGCCATGTTGGCCAGACTGGTCTCGAACTCCTGACCTCAGATATCTACCCACTTCAGCCTCCCAAAGCGCTGGGATTACAGGTGTGAGCCACCATGCCTGGCCAGGGTAGGTTTTTAACATATAAAAAGCCAGGAAAAGTCATTGCTAGGGACTCGTGGAGAGGTTGGGGCAAGGGAGAAATAAGTGAAGCACAGGATTTTTAGGGCAGTGAAACTCTTCTGTATGATACAGTAATGATGGATACATGTCATCATATATTTGTCAGACCCTATAGAGCTAGGCACAGTGGCTTAGACCTGGAATCCCAGCAGTTTAGGACAAGGTGGGAGGATTGCTTGAAGCCAGGAATTCAAGACCAGCCTCAGCAACATAGCAAGACCCTGTCTCTAAAAAAAAAAAATTTTTAATTGGCAAAGCTTGGTGGTGCACACCTGTAGTCTTAGCTACTCAGGAGACTGAGGCAGGAGGATCGCTTGAGCCAAGGGTTCAGGACTGCAGTGAGCTATGATCATGCCACTGCACTCTAGTGTGAGTGACAAAGTAAGACCCTGTCTCAAAACAAACAAAAATCTATAGAATGTATAATACAAACAGTGAATCTTAAGGTAAACTGTGAACTTAATAATAATGTACCAACATCGGTTCCTGATTCTGACAAACATAACACATTGGTTAAGATATAGATAATAGGGGAAGCTGGGATGCGTGAGTTGTATATGTGGGAACTCTCAGCAAAAACAAAGGCAGGTGCCAGTGACATGCGGCTGGAGGCTAAAGTACCTGGAAAACAGTGAGCCTGGAGAGGTGGGTTGAATATCATGTTAAGGTGTCCATGCTTTATCCTGAAACTATGGAGAAAGGGCAAATATTTCATCAAGGGGCTTAATATGATCAGCTTGCAGTTAGATTGCTAACAGACAGACCTGAAGCTATAACAGAGGCCAGGACAAGAAATTATGAAGATCTGAGTGAAGATGGCAGCAATAGATGGAGAAAAGGGGCCAGATGCCAGAGATATCCTAAGGTTGTCCTGGATGGGACCGGGTGTTTGGTTGATTGATTGATTGATTGCCATGAGTGGGAGAGGAGAAAGAGTCTAGGAGAGTGCCCAGGTTTCTGGTTTCCCAGCTAGGTGGGTGGCAGAGCTCTGGAATGAAGAAAGGGTAGATCTGAAGACATGATAACCCCATCAGCTCCAACACAACTTTGAGAGAACATCATTGCAGGTATTGTGCAAAACACTTCCTGGAATTCTTCCAACCTGGCCCTTTCTGGGGACTCACTACCTACAGACATATGCCCAAGTTTGCATTCTTGGATGCTCAGCCTGTTATTGAGATCTTTTCAATGCTTGAGCTGAGGTCTCTTTCTCTGTTATCTTTGACTACCGGACATACCTCTGCCCTGGGGGGCCTCACAGACCTGCTCTCTCTGCCCCAGGGCAGCCCTTTAGAGATCTGCAGACAGTGCTCATGTCTCCTGTCTCTCATTCTTCAGCTGAACAGCCCCAGCCCTTCCCTTGCTCTAACACAAGATAGTTTCACCACCCTAGACATACTCCAGGACACAAAACCTCATGAGTGTCTGATGCAGCCCAGAGTATCTACTTCTAGACATTATTTCACTCTGAATGTCCTCTGAGTTTGTCTTAGTTCCAAGGGCGGCTCTTCATACCTCCTACCCATTTCTTTTGAGACGGAGTCTCGCTCTGTCACCCAGGCTGGAGTGCAGTGGAGCAATCTCGGCTCACTGCAAGCTCCGCCTTCTGGGTTCACGCCATTCTCCTGCCTCAGCCTCCCAAGTAGCTGGGACTACAGGTGCCTGCCACCATGCCTGGCTAATTTTTTTTGTATTTTTTAGTAGAGACGGGGTTTCACTGTGTTAGCCAGGATGACCTCGATCTCCTGACCTCGTGATCTGCCCACCTCAGCCTCCCGAAGTGCTGGGATTACAGGCATTAGCCACCGCGTCCGGCCCCTCCTACCGATTTCTATCAACTCAGCCAGCTGAGCACTTCTCTCTTTTACGTCTGTTGAGCCAGAATTCTGCATCTGGCTTTTTTGCACCAAGAATAGGACTTAGGGCTGTGCACAGTGGCTCACGTCTGTAATCCCAGCACTTTGAGAGGCTGTAAAGAGTTCGAGACCAGCCTGGCCAACATGGTAAAACCTCATCTCTACTAAAAATACAAAAAGTAGCTGGGTGTGGTGGCACATGCCTGTAGTCCCAGCTACTGGGGAGGCTGAGGCAGGACAATCGCTTGAACTTGGGAGGCGGAGGTTGCAGTGAGCCGAGGTTATGCCACTGCACTCCAGCCTGGGTGGCAGAGCAAGACTCCATCTCAAAAATAAATAAATAAATAATACAAATGAAGGGATTCAGCATGACATCAGCAAACTATCAGAGTAAAGACTTCTGAGAATTGTCTGCTCCATACAAGCAATGGAAATACTGCCCAAAACTGGCAGAATCAGCGTTTTCAGAACTCTGAAAATTAACCAAAGGCTTGCAGGAATCCAGGGAGCATTTATTCAGAAAAGCATATATCCTTTCAAAGATGTAGCCATGAATGTTCATAGCAAGATTATTCATAATAGTCCAAAAGTAGAAAAAAAACCAAATGTCCAACAGCTGGTAAAGAATAAATAAAATGCGGTAAATCTATACAGTGGAATATTATTCATCTTTCAAAAGGAATGAAGGCTGGGCACAGTGGCTCACACCTATAATCCCAGCACTTTGGGAGGCTGAGGCAGGCAGATCATTTGAGGTCAGGGGTGAAAAACCAGCCTGGCCAACAAGGTAAAACCCCATCTCTACTAAAAATACAAAAAATTAGCCGGGCATGGTGGCACATACCTGTAGTCCTAGCTACTCGGGAGGCTGAGGCAGGAGAATTTCTTGAACCCAGGAGGTGGAGGTTGCAGTGAGCCGACATCACACCACTGCATTCCAGCCTGAGTGACAGATAGAGACTTCATCTCAAAAAAAAAAAAAAAAAAAAAAGACTCAATTGTGCTCTTTTAAAAAGGAAGCTTTATGGTATATCAATTCTATCTCTTTTTTTTTATAATTCCTAGTAAACTAAAATTACAAATAAAACTAAAACTAAAAAGCAACAGAAAACACACACACACACACAAACCATATATGTTCCTCTCCTGTTTAAAGCTCTTCAGTAATCCCCAATTGCCCTTAGAATGGCTTTTGGGTTTTGTTGAGGTTTTTTGTTGTTTGATTGTTTGTTTTTTGAGACAGGGTCTCCTCTGTCACGCAGGCTGGAGTGCAGTGGTGTGATCATAGCTCACTGCAGCCTCAACCTCCTGGGCTTAAGGGATCCTCCTGCCTCAGCCTCGAGTAGCTAGGACTACAGGTGTGCTCCACCATTCCCCCCTAATTTTTAAAAATTTTTTTGTAGAGATGGGGTCTTGCTATGTTGCCCAGGCTGGTTTTGAACTCCTGGCCTCAAGCAATCTTCCCACTTCAGCCTCCCAAAGTGCTGGGATTACTGGTGTGAACCACTGTGCCTGACTGCTCTCAGAATGAATAAGACCCTGGATGACCTAGTTCCTGCCCACCTCTTCCCCCTCACCCACGTCTGTCTCCCTGTTTTGTGCTGAAGCAAGGCTGGCCTCTGTTCTGTCCTGGTACTTGTTCCCCCTGCCTGAGACCCCCTAGTTTGCAGGGCTGGTTCATTCTCAGATGCCAAGTCTAAGCTCACAATTCCCCACAAGCGCTCTCACTCTCCCCAGTGTGCCTCCCTCAGTCGCTCTGCCTCATCAGCCTATTAGTCCACACCACAGCACTCCATATTCATCATTTATTATTTGCTTCTCTGTTATCTTTCTTCCCACCCTAGAAGGTAAACCCCATGAGAACAGAGACTTTGCCTGTCTTGTTCACTGTTAGCATAGGGTGGACACTCAATACATGCTTTTTGAATGATGAATAAAGGCAATGTTCTCTCAAAGTTTGTTGTCATTTGGAATTCAATATTTTCTAATATTTTCTTCTATTCCCTGCAATATATCTCTGAGAGAGACAGTTCTTCTGGTTGGTCCTCTTATTAGGAACTTTTGAATCACATCAAAGATATATGATATTTTTCTGTCCATGCTTCATTAGGGGTTTTGGATAGCACACTTGCCAGATAATGGGATATTCAGATCCCCTATTGGAATGTTTCAGGCCAAGAAAAATAACTACTATCCTACTGGCCACATTAGTAGCTTGAGAGGCACCAGGAGAGACTAGTGCCCAACAGAGGCCTCGCCCTCCTGGCTGAATGACTCATTTTCCCTACTCATGGATGCAGATTAAACATGGGCTGCCGACCGTGTCCCTGCCCGTGGTAGGCTCAAGCCATGCTTTGCTTTGCAAGCTGTTGAGGCCAAATGTGATCAGGGAGGAAGGGCTCATCTTGGGTGTTAGGCAGGAGATTCTGCTGGATATTTTCGAGACAGTTTTTTCTTTTTATTATTATTTATTTTGAGACAGAGTCTCATCCTGTCACGCAGGCTAAAGTGCAGTGGCATGATCTCAGCTCCCCGCAACCTCACCTCCCAGGTTCAAGCAATTCTCCTGCCTCAGCCTCCCAAGTAGTTGGGATTACAGGCATGTGCCACCACACCTGGCTAATTTTTGTATTTTTTAGTGGAGATGAGGTTTCACCACATTGATCAGGCTGGTCTCGAACTCCTGACCTCAGGTGATTGCCTGCCTCGGTCTCCCAAAGTGTTGAGATTACAGGCGTGAGCCACCATGCCCGGTCAAGACAGTTTTTTCTTAGCCAGTATTGGCCCTTTCCTCAACCCAGACTTCCATACAATTTCTCATGCAAATGTCTTCATTTCTCAGGCACATAGATGACACCTACTTAGATTGTTTCCATTCTTTTCACTAACGCCCACAATACTCCCTTCTGTACACATCCTTGTGCACACATTTTTGCACTTTTTCTTATTACTGATCCCTGTGGAGCAGGGCTAACTCATAGGCAGTGTACCCAGAGTCAGCACATTTTTGCATTCTTCTCTGTTTACTTCCTCAAATACATTCTTAGAAGTAAAATTATGGAGCTGGGTGCAGAGGCTCATGCCTATAATACTGGCACTTTGGGAGGCAAAAGTGGGAGAATCACTTGAGCCCAGGAGTTCAAGACCAGACTGAGCAACATAGTGAGAACTCATGTCTACTTAAAAAAATTATCCAGGCATGGTGGCATGTGCCTGTGGTCCCAGCTACTCAGGAGGCTGAGGCAGGAGGATCACCTAATCCCAGGAGATTGAAGCTGTAGTGAGCCATTATCACACCACTGCATTCCAGCTCCAGGCAACAGAGCAAGATCCTGTCTCCAAAAGAAAAAAAAAAAGTAAAAGTATTGAGTTAAAGAGTATTCATTACAATTTGAGACATATGACCAAACTGACCTCCAAAAAGTGTAAACCACTTTATGCTTTATCCAGTAGTACACCAAGTCCTGTTTTTGAACTCACGTTCCAAAAACTTTTTATTTCCAAATCCCACCTCACCCTATTTCATTTCTCAGAGAGAAGATGAAAGTAGACTCCCTGTCTCACTGGAGAAATTTGCTGAAGTAGAAATCCATCCTTTAAGAGAAAAGCACTGGTGTTGGCTGGGTTGGGTCCTCACCTCCTGAGGTCGTTCTGGGGCAAACAGAACTGGTATCTCAGACAGACACTCTCCTTCCAGGTGGAAGTGCTCTGAGCCATGGCTGCTGTAAGTGCTTAAGACAGCAGAGAAGAAGTTACCCGTGACATGACGCAGCCTTGGTGCAATTCCTAAACATTCCTGACACCTCCACAGAGCTGCCTGGAGAGGAACCATGCCAGCAGCAAACTGTTCTCTCAGTGCCCTTCCTCACCTCCCCATTCCCGCACTTTGCTGGTCGAAGTCAGACTCATCTTTAGTCAAACAAAGGCATTCTTCAGCAACAGCATTGTCTTCCATCAAAATGGCAAAGATTTAGAAATGAAAATAGTGGTGGTGGGTGGCAGTGAGATAGAGGAGCTCCTACAATGTGAGTAGGAACATAATGGGCCAGTAAATACCCAAGGCCATAGAAATGTTCACACTCTTCGACCCAGCAGTTCCACTCCTCAGATTCTGCCCTAAGGGAATACCCAGATGCCACCACAGGTTTTATGTACTTCAATGCTCATTTCAGCATTATTCATAGTAGCAACCAATTTGGAAACTACCAAAATATCTGATGATAATGAAGTGATTACACAAACCCAAAGTACTGAATATTAAACATCCATCAAATATTATATTTTTAAAGAACATGTAATGGCATGGGCAAAGACCCTTGACGTGTGAAATGAAGATGAAAGTGCTGCCAAATTGTCTATATACAATGACTTCAATGTTGTTAAACATAGATACGAAGCCTGGAAGGATACTCCCTCAAATGTTTACTGTCGTTGCTCTGGATTAAGGATAGTTATAATTATCTTCTTTGTCCTTTTTTATTTTTCTCAAATTTTCTTTAAGGCGCATATATTTTTAAGTTGGAAAAACGTATTAAAAATAAACAGTCCTATCACATCTCAAGGCTCAGCTTAAATTATACTTTTCCCTGGAAACTCTCCCACACGGGAATGACAAGCATTACAAAGATGTGGCCATTAACATGACAAGTTCCTGTAACTGTCAGACCTGGTCCTTGAACCCTGGCCCCTTGCGCTTCTTCTGTGGCATGCATCTCAGCCTTGCTTGAGTTTCTTAATCAAGTGTCTGCCCCACCAGCTGCCCTCTCTTCAGCCTGTCCTCCAGACAAGGACCAGAAGAGCAGGGACAAGTCTTTTTTTGTTTTTCAGAAAAAAAGTGAATGTTTATCAAATTTGGTGAATACGATAAATCAGATTGTCCAGAGAATAAGAAATTCTAATTGTATGCTGAAAATCTAAGTCAGTGGAGCTCATATTCCAAGATAAAGGGATGCCAAGATTAGGGGAGCTCACACCTGTAATCCCAGCACTTTGGGAGGCCAAGGCAGGAGGATCACTTTAGCCCAGGAGTTTGAGGCTGCAGTGAGCTATAAACATGCTGTTGCATTCCAACCTGGGTGACAGAGCAAAATCCTGTCTCAAAAAAAAAGGGGGGGTGGGGGTGGAGAGGGGGAATGCCAAGATTAAGATCAAGACCTCTGCTTCTGAGCATAGCCAACAGAAAGAGCTCCACCAGGCCCTCAACATCAGTGCCAGCAACAGCCCCTCTTGCTCACCACATTTTACACACACTTGCTTTCTTGCTTGGTCTCTGGGTCATGGCAATCTCCTTCCAACCTCAGGGCCTTCATGCCTGTTCCCTTTGCATGGAAGCTTGGCCCCCTTCTAGCTGGGCATCTACTTATTCTCTGTCAAGTTTCAGCTCCATAATGGGCTGGTTAGGTCCCTCCCCATGGCTCTATTCTCTTCCTTGTACCATTACCACAATTGTCATTCTGCATTTGTGTGAACATTTGTTTTACGCCCACCTCTCCTGCTTCACTGTAATCCCCAGAAAACCAGGTCTGTCTTGTTTATGGCCGGTACCCGGCACCAGGCGCAGAGCTTGGCATAATCGTGGGCTGAATGAATGAGGTGAGATCAATTACATGGAAAGGACCTGATGCTTAGTAGGTATTTTTCCACCATTTTCCCCCTTCCTCAGATCTCAGAGCTGATCCACCTCCCTGTGTTCAAGCTGATGATCTGATTGTGGCATCAGACTTTGAGAGCTCACCGAAGCCAAGAGAGGCTACGTGGCAGCACTTAGCTCAGCCTGCTTTGCTGGGGCTGTTTACGGAGGGAAAGCACAGGATCCATTTGGCTCTAATCAGGTTAGGATCAGAGCACAGGGACTAGGAAAGGAATGCTGGGCATAAGATCCAGACCGTGTGACTGGGTTGACCTGGGCACAGTCATGGGGAGGCCACACCAGCACAGTCAGGTTTTCACACTGTAGCCCAGCTGGGGTACACAGCTTGTTTGCAGTAGAGTAGGGCCCAAAGCCCAGGCTCCTGACTCCTGGCACAGTGCTCCAAAGAGCCAACACGTGGTGTTGGAAACAATCCCAGGCTGGGCTCTGTTTTCCCACTGCCCAAATCTCTTCCAGGGAGCAGGTCTTGGTATGGCAGAAGGGAGTGGATAAAGCCTTTTCTGCAACTCTTTATCACCAGGGCAGGAGATCCAGAGCTGCTGCTACCTTGGGTCCAGCTCAGTGCAATGACAATATTCCTTACATCTTTACACTGCTTTGTTATCTCCAAAGCATTGTCACTTTTGTTTTTCAGCCTCACAGTAATCCTGTGAGGATAGGCAAGCAGCTGATTAACCTCTTATCACGCATGAGAAAACAGAGGCCCACAGGGGCGTGTCAACTTGCCCAGACCTTCACAGCTGGTCAGTGAAAGAGCCAAGCCCGGAAGCCAGGCCTCCTGACTCCCAGTCCAGAGTTGGTTCATTATTTTTCACACACAACCGTGACACTCAAATCCGTGTGGTTTCTTGTAGCACTTTCTAGTCAGTGGCATCTCAGCACTGTTGAGGATTAGACGAACAGCCAGGGGAGGAGATGATGGGGTGATGGCTGTGCTGGCATGGCCTCCCCATGGCTTTGGCTGTGGCTGGGCCCCAGTTTCCACCACCCTAGTCATGTGGTCCGGATCTCGGGGTTCAATGTTTGTGTCCTAGCCTCTCTGCTCTGATCCTGACTCTGATGAAAGGCAAAACAGATCCTGTGCTCTTCCTCCATAAATAGCCCCAGCAAAGCAGGTAAGACAGCCATGAGAAAGCCTAGGGAGTGTTTTTGACGCAGTCGGAACCAGGGGTTACTGGTACTGAAAAGGAAATGCACTTTCTGGTTAAGAAGACTTTGGACTGTGAAACAAAGACAGAGAAAGAGAGTTCAGAACCACTTAAGAGTCTGATACAGGGCTCATTAAGAACCAAGAATGATATTGGGAAAAGCCCAGCTTGGGGGTTGAGTTCTGACCTCCAGTCTGGTTTTCATGCTATAACCTTAAGGAAGTCATTATGCGTCTTTGGGCCTTTTTTTATTTTTTTTTTCTCCTTTTGAGACAAAGTCTCACTCTGTCGCCCAGGATACAGTGCAGTGGCACAATCTTGGCTCACTGCAACCTCCACCTTCCGGATTCAAGTGATTCTCCCGCTCAGCCTTCTGAGTAGCTGAGATTATAGGCATGCACCACCATGCCCGGCTAATTTTTGTATTTTTAGTAGAGATGGGGTTTCTCCATGTTGACCAGGCTGGTCTTGAACTCCTGACCTCAAGTGATCCACCTGCCTCGGCCTCCCAAAGTGCTGGGATTACAGGTGTGAGCCACTGCACCCGGCCAAAACTGTGAGGGAGGCAGGGAGCCCATCACCCTCCTGGTGGTGGCCAGTCCCCTGCCCCGTCTTTGGGCTTTAATTTCCTTCTTTGTAAAATCGCAAGGGGGAAGGAAGGAATCAAGATATCAAGTGTCCAATTTTCCCACTTTGTCCTGGCTGACCTGCACATTGTGTGACAGTGTCCATACATACATTACATGAATGATCACTTGGTAAAAAAATCCAAAGAAAGTAAGTCTTTGTTATATGGGACACCCTAAAATATAGTGTTTACAAGCTCCTTCTCTCTCAGGAGCCAGCCTCCCTGGGTTCAAATCCAAGCTTGCCACTTATTAGCTATGTGACCTTGGGCAAGTTACTAAACCCCTCTGTGTTTCAGTTTCCTCATACTCAATACAAGAATAATATTTGTACCATTGCATAGGGCTGTTATGGATCAAAGGACTTAAGAGAACTATAAAGCACTTAGGATAGAGCCTGACATATGGTAAACACTCATTAAATGTGACTCATCGTTACCTAGCAAAAGCTGATACTCTCCATTCCACTTAAATGAAATTGAATGATAACTGAAGATTTCCCTTGGCTAAAATATTTAAAACTATAATTATTTCAGATATAAATTAAGAAGCATAATCATTTTGAAGGTAAATCTTTCTAACACACACCATAAAATGTCTTTTGTTTTGTTTTTTAAGACAGAGTCTGGCTCTGTAGCCCAGGCTGGAGTGCAGTGGTGCAATCTCGGCTCACTGCAACCTCTGCCTCCCGGGTTCAAGCGATCCTCCTACCTCAGCCTCCCAAGTAGCTGGGACTACAGATGCATGGCCGGCTAATTTTTGTATTTGTTATTAGAGACGGGGTTTTGCCATGTTGGCCAGGCTGGTCTGGAGCTCCTGACCTCAGGTGATCCACCCACCTCAGCCTCCCAAAGTGCTGGGATTACAGGCATGGGCCACCAGGCTCAGCCTAAACAGTATCTATAAATTATTATTCTTTTCCTCCTCCCCTGACTTAGGCTCAACAAGAATGGGAGCCCCCTGAAGGCAGAGGTCTCTATCTCTGCTACCTTTCCAGTTGGCAGGAGTACCTGGCACAAAATGAGTACCAATACGCTTTTGCTTAGGAAATGAAGGGAGGACAGTCACAGGTATTAGGCTCTAGGATGCTTTATGGAGATGACACTCCTGGAGGTTGATAGGGGATATTGAGCTAAAGGACCCAGACAAGGGTCCTTTAGTGCCTGAGTTTTAAAGTTTTCTCACCTCTGTCTTTCCTCTCCAGCTACCATTATGACCACAGTTGTCCTCCTAAATCCTGCCTTTGAAATCCTGGGCCTGCTTAGAGCAAAGTCCCCCCTTGGGGACTGCCACAAACGGACTGCCATGGTGCAGGCAAACAGAAGCCAGATCATCAGAACAGCTGCCCTTGGTGACTGCTTATTCCTTCACACACACTATGGCATCTACCGTTCACACACAAATGTGTGCGATTGAAATCATTATATTCCCATTTTATAGATTAAAACAAAACAAGGCTTAATGTGGTTAACTGACTTCTATGCCACCAGTAAGTGGAAAAGCTGAATACTAAAATCACAGCTGGCCTGGCACAGGGGCTCATGCCTGTAATCCCAGCACTTTGGGAGGCTGAGGCGGGCAGATCGCTTGAGCTCAGAACTTCAAGACCAGACTGGGCAACATGGCGAAATCCTGTCTCCACAAAAAATACAAAAATTAGCAGGGCATGGTGGCGCACACCTGTAGTCTCAGTCACTTGGGAGACTGAATGGGAAGATCCCTTGAGCCCAGGAGGTCGAAGCTGCGGTGAGTCATGATCCCGCCACTGCACTCCTGGGTGACAGGGGAGACCCTGTCTCAAAATAAAATAAAATCACAGCTTGAATAGCTTATTCAAAACCTGGCCACCAATTGAAGTGGCCAGGTGTGAGGACAAAAGGCTGGGCAGTGGTGGGGTGGATAGGAATCAGGAAAATGGAAGATGAGTACAGGGCAGGCCATTTGGAGGTGACCTAGAACAATTTCACAGACGGCATAGGCACCAACAGCAGCTTTGTATGGGATAACCAATAGGGGGATGAGTCAAGATCACTTAAAGGGTAGAATGAGGAGCCTGCCTCCAGAAGCTTCCATCTCCTTTTGGATTCACCATGGCCTAGTAATCTGGCAGCCAAATGTGTTAGAACTATATGTAAACAAAGAGTAAAAAGGCTGGCAGGGCTGGGCATGGTGGCTCACACCTGTAATTCCAGCACTTTGGGAGGCTGAGGCAGGTGGATTACCTGAGGTCAGGAGTTCAAGACCAGCCTGGCCAACATGGTGAAACCCTGTCCTTATTAAAAATACAAAAATTAGCTGGGCATGGTAGCAGGCACCTGTAATCCCAGCTACTCCAGAAGCTAAGGCAGGAGAATTGCTTGAACCCAGGAGGCAGAGGGTGTGGTGAGCTGAGATCACACCAATGCATTCCAGCCTGGGTGACAAGAGTGAGACTCTATCAAAAAATAAAAATAAAAATAAAGGCTAGGCAGAATCTATTTTTTAAGTGCCCATACTCTGACACCACTTTGAAAGGCTCAAAGAACTTCCTAGTTTAGTTCTTGGTCTTCAGATTTGTTTACGAAAGCTCTCATAAGTAGATGGTTGTTTTTATTTTTTAAAATGCATTATGGCAATACATAATTATCTCTTGCTTTGATGAAGGCAATTCAGGCCCTCTAGTGCCCACTGAGCCAAGGATCTTAAAGATAAAGAGTAGCAGATCATAGGATTGTAGTGAATACATGTATGACAGTCTGTGAAGGGCTGTCAGGGAGGGGAGGGAATGGACCTGTTCTCTGTGTCTAAGAGGGCAGAGCCAGAACCAGCTCTGCTACAGAACCAGAGGAAAGCTACAGGAAGAAGACATTTTTTTTGTTAGTAAAGAACTTCTCAAAAATCAAGCTGTTTAAGACCAACGGGGTTGTCTTCAACAGAAACGATCTCCCTGTCAAAAGAGGCAGGCAAGCAAGCAAGCAGAGGTCTGATGAGCACTTGGCAGGGAGGCGTAACAGGGGGCTGGGGCTCAGGGTTGGCCCCGTTGACCTCTGATCTGAGTCCCCTCCCATCCCAAAGGGTACTTGTCTGCCTGCAAGTGAGGGCCCTCCTTACAGTAGGAATCTGTGTCTGGTGGATTTGCCAAGCATATTCCAGTCCATGAGACCTTTATTAGTGCTCCTGCTTTGGGGTGGGTCATTTCATTTCTTCAAAATTAAGATATAATTCACACACCAAAAAATTCACCTTTTAAGTATACAATTCAGTGGGGTTTAGTATATTCACAAAGCTGTGCAACCATCACAACTATCTCATCCTAGAACATTTTCATCACCCCAAAAGAAACCCACACCCATTAGCTCTTACTCCTCATTTTTCTCTCCCTCCAGCACCTGGTAACCACTACCCTGTTTTCCATCTCTATGCATTTGCTAACTAAGACTGTTTCATATTAATGGAATCATACAATGAGTGACTTTTTGTGTCTGACTTCATTTATAAAGTTTTTAAGGCTCATCTACATTGTAGTATGTATCAGCACTTTATTCCTTTTCTTGGCTGAATAATACTCCAGTGTGTGGGTATACTCCATTTTCTTTATCCACTTATCTATTGATTGACATTTTATTTTGACTTGGCTATCATGAATAATGCTGCTATCAACATTTGTGTACAAGTTTTTGTTTAAACATGTTTTTAATTATCTTGGGTGCATACCTAGGAGGGGAATTGCTAAGACATAACTCTATGTTTAACTTTTTGAGGAACCACCACTGTTTTCCAAGGTGGCTGCACCACTTTACATTCCTACCAGAAATGTATGAGGGTTCCAATTTGCCAACACTTGTTATTGTCCATATTTTTATTATAACCATCCTATAGGATATGAAGTGTTATCATTTTAAATTTGCCATTTCCCTGATGGCTAATGATGTTGAGCACCTTTTCATGTTTATTGATCATCTGTACATCTTCTTTGGAAAAATATCTATTCAAATCCTTTGCCAATATTTTTCGCAATTATTTATTTAATTTTTTTGGGGATTTGGGTTCTGAGACAGGGTCTCACTCTGTTGTCCAGACTGGAGCACAATGGCCCTATCATAGCTCACTGCAGCCTTGACCTTCCAGGCTCAGGATCCTCCCACTTCAGCCTCCCAAGTAGCTGGGACCACAGGTGAGCACCACCAAGCCCACCTAATTATTTTTATTATAATTTGTAGAGATGGGGTCTCCCTATGCTGTCCAGGCTGATCTTGAACTCCTAGGCTCTAGTATCCTCTCACCTCAGCCTCCCAAAGTGCTAGGATTACAGGCATGAGCCACTGAGCCCAGCTTTTCATTTTCTTGATAGTGTCCTTTGAAGCAAAAAGTTTTTAATTTTGATGAAGTCCAATTTATCTATTTTTTTCTTTGGTTTGCTTTTGCTTTTGGGGTTGTATCTAAGAAAGCACTAAGAAAGTCCAAGGCCACAAGATTTACACCTATGTTTTTTTCTAAGAGTCTCATAGTTTCATCTCTTGCCTTTGACGCATTTTGACTTAATTTCTGTATGTAGTGCAGGGAGAAGTCCAATATATGAAATCAACCTAAATGTTCATCAACAGATGAATAGGTAAATAAAATGTGGTATATATACACAATGAGATACTATTCAGCCTTTAAAAAGAAGAGAATTCTGTCATTTGCGACAAACATAGATGAACCTGGAGGACATTATGCTAAGTGAAATAAGCCAGGCACAGACACAAATACCACATGTTTTCATTTATATGTAGAATCTAACAAAGTCAAACAACTAATCATGGTGGCTCATGCCTGTAATCCCAGCACTTTGCGGGGACAAGGTAGGAGGATTGCTTGAGACTACAAATTCAAGAGCAGCCTGGGCAACATAGGAAGACCCCGTCTCAATTAATTAGTTAATTAAAGTAAAATAAAATAACAAAAAAGTCAAACTCATAGAAGCAGAGAATAGAATAGTGGCTACCAAGGGCTGGCGCTCAGGGGTTGGGGAAGAGATTGAGGAAATATTGGTCAAAGGATACAAACTTTCAGTAGACAGTGGGAATAAGTTCAGAAGATCTACTGTAGAACACAGTGACTACACTGTATTCTATACTTGAAAATTGCTGACAGGCCAGGCACAATAGCTCACGCCTGTAATCCCAGCACTTTGGGAGGCAGAGATGGGTGGGGTCACCTGGGGTCAGGGGTTTAAGACCAGCCTGGCCAATGTGGTGAAACCCCCATCTCTACTAAAAATATAAAAATTAGCTGGGCATGGTGGCACACACCTGTAATCCCAGCTACTCAGGAGGCTGAGGCAGGGGAATTGCTAGAACCAAGGAAGTGAGGCAGAGGTTGCAGTGAGCCGAGATCACGCCACTGCACTCCAGCCTGGGCAACGAAGCGAGACTCCATCTCAAAAAAAAAAAAAAAGAAAGAAAAAAAGGAAAATTACTGACAGAGTAGATTTCAAATGTTCTCACCACAAAAATGCTAAGTATGTGATGTAATAAATATGTTTATTAGATTAGCCATCCCACAATGTACATCTATATCAAAATATGATGTACAACATAAATACAATTTTGTTAATTAAAAGTAAATTAATTTTAAAAATCAATTGAGCATAGATGTTTATTTCTGGACTCTCACTTCTAGTCCATTGATCTATATGTCTATCCTTATGCCAGTACCAAACAGTCTTAATTACTGTAGTTTTGTGGTAAGTTTTAAAATTAAGAAATGTGGTTTCTCCAACTTTTTTTTTCTTCAAGATTGTGTTGGCTATTTTGAACTTCTTGCATTTCCATATGAATTTTAGGATTAGCTTGTCAATTTCTCAAAAAAAGCCAGCTGAGATTTTGAGATAAGTTGCATTGAATCTATAGCTCACTTTGGGTAGTATTGCCGTCTTAGCAATATTAAGTTTTCCAATCCATGAGCATGGGATGTCTTTCCATTTACTTAGGTTTTCTTTAATTTCTTTCGTGATTTTTTATAGGTTTTAGTTTACTAGTTTTGCACCTTTTTTGTTAAATTTATTTCTAAGTGGTTTGTTCTTTGTGATGTTACCACAAGAAGAATATTTTCTTAAGTTCTGGATTCTTCTTTGCAAGTGTATAAAACTGCAAGTGAATTTTGTTATGGATCTTGTATCCTAAATTTTGCTGAACTCATTTATTATCTCTAAGTTTTTTTTAATGAATTTAAGTTTTTCTATGCAGACAGTCCCCAGCTTACAATGGTCAACTTATAATTTTTTGACTTTACTATAGGTTTATTGGGACATAACCCCATCATAAGTCAAGCAGCATATGTATAGTAGTTCACGTCTATTTGCATGCAAAACAGCTAGTTTTACCTTTATTCCTTTCCAATTTAGATGTATTTTATTTCTTTTTCTTGCCTGATTTCTCTGGCTAGAACCTGCAGCATAATGTTGACTAAAAGTAGCAAGAGCAGACATTCTTATCATGTTCCTGATGCTAGAAAAAAAAGCTTTCAGTCTTTCACCATTACATATTACATTAGCTGTGGGTTTTTTATACATATACTTTACCTGGTAGAGGAAGTTCCCTTCAATTTCTAGTTTCTTGAGTATTTATCATAAAAGGGTGTTGAATTTTGTCAAATGCTTTTTTGCATCTATTGAAATGATCATATGGTTTTTATATTTTATTCTATTAATATGGTTTATTAAATAAATTGATTTTTCTATGTTGAACCAACCTCGAATTCCTGGAATAAATCTCACTCGATCATGGTGTAATCTTTTTATACGTTGTTGGATTCATTTTTCTAGTATTTTGTTGAGAATTTTTGCATCTATATTCATAAGGAATGTTGGTCTGTTGTTTTCTTGTGGTATTGGTCTGACTTGGGTATTATGTAAGTTATACAGCCAGTATCATGATAATACTGGCTTCACAGAATGAGTTGAGAAGTGTTCCCATTTTAGGGAAGAGTAGTGTTAGTTCTTCTTTAAACATCTGGAAGAATTCACCAGTGAAATAATCTTTTTTTAATGGGAAGGGTTTTTTTTAATATTCACTATCTTTTCTTTTTCAAATGTTTTAATTCTTCTTGAGTCAGTTTCAATTGTTTGTGTCTTTCTAGGAAATTTTCCATTTTAGGTTATCTAATTTTTTTGGCATCAGTTTTTGTTTTTAAAAGATTACTCTGGCTGCTATATAAAGAACAGATTACAGCAGGGCAAAAGTAGACATGAGGAGACCTGTCAGGTAGTTATTGCAATGATAGTTGGAACAAGGACCATGGAAGTGTGGATTGAAGAAGTAGACAAATTCAGGACACATTTTGGAGGGAGAATCAACAGGTCTTGAGGATGGATTAGCTGTGATAATAGGGAAAAGCAGGAAATAGAAATAATGCCTGTTCTTTTGTCTTGAGCAACTAAATGTTTGAGCTCTTTGGTGAAAATGGAGAGGACATGAGAAATTGGTTTGGGATGGAGAATCAAGGGTCTTCTTTATCCTTGCGAAGTTTGAGATGCCTTTTAGATTTCCAAGTGGAGCTACAAACATGGAGACATAAGTCTAAGATCAGGGAAAAGTATGGGCCAGAGATACAAATTTGGTACTGTTCAGAGGAAAGATGGTACTTAAAGCTATGGCTCTGGATAGACTGTGCAGACAGAGAAAAGAAAAAAAGGCCCAGGCCCAAGTGTTGAAATGTTTCAATAGTTCAAAGCTGAGCAGAGGAGGAGCCAGGACAAAAGACTGAAATGGACTGGTCATCAGGTAGGAGGAAACTCAAGAAGTGTGATGTCAGAGTATACAACAGAAAAAAGGAATTTCAGGAAGACGGGGAGTGGTTGTCCACGTCACATTCTTCAGAAAGCCTGAGTGATAGGAGAACAGAGAAATGTCAGTTGCATCTAAGAAAAGGATAAGCCACTAAATTAGGAAAAAATGCTTTAAAATATAATCCACAATTGTTGAATTTCAAATCTCCATCAAGTCTGTGTCTCTATGAATTGGAAAGACAAACACAAGGCATTCTCCAGTAGCTCAAAGAACAGAGAACATCAAAGTGACTTGAATGATGAATCCAGATATTAGTAGGAACTCCTAAGAAAAAGAACAGAGCAAATGAAGAAATGATAATCAAAGAAAAAGTAGAAGAAAATGTCCCTGAACTGAATAAACACTGTAGCTTTCAGATGAAAAGGGATTACAGAATACCAGACAACTCATTAAATAAATGAGATGTACTATTTGATATAAACTGCTGAAATTTTCCTTCAGTTAGTCTGCCAATGTAGATTTACTAAGCTCCAGCTATGTGTTACACATAAATAGAAGAAAATTTCTATAGGCTAATCAGAGCAGGAGAAAAATAAGTTATGTTTAAATGAAAAAAAATAAGATTGCCACAGTTCTCTGAAATAAGTCAAGAAGAAAATAATGTAACATCAAGAGTTTGAAGGGAAAAGATTGTAAACTAAAAATCTACCTCCAACCATGTTGTTATTTATGTACAAATGCAATGCTCAAATAACTTTTGGGGTATAGGTAAAGCCACATTCTGAGAACAATTTTTGGGTTTAAATATTGGTTTAAATAGTTTTAGCTTTTAAATAAGAAAAAACATTTTTAAAAACTCAGCATTCAACTAAAAAAGATAGAGGAAATTAATTCAATCAATCCAATTAGCAGATGGTAAAGGTAAAAGCAGATATTAAGGAATTAAATACCCACACAAACACACACATACACAGGAAGTAGAATTAGTAAACACCTCCAAGAGCAAATCCCTTGAAAAGACCAGCAATAGAGCAAAGTAACAATTATCTCTAATCACGAAAAATAGAAACACAAAGAATGATGGAAGTGAGAAAGGCGATATAATCAGAGATTCTAAGGAAATGCTAAAATTTGAATTAAAATAAATAATCCTCAAAAAATATAAATTACCAAATTATTCTGAAGAAGATACAGAAAAGATAGACAAAAATAGAAAGGTCTAGAAAACTTATTTTTAAAATAAGCCCTTAAATAGGCACCAGGTCCATACAGTTTTACAGGTGAATTATTTTAAGCCTCACGCAATAGATAACTTCTGTGCTATTTAGGTGGTTCCACAGCATAAAAGTTGAAATACTCCTTAATTTGTTTTACAAATCTAACATGTCATTCATATCAAACCTGATAGTTTTTTATTCACAAAGATATACCAAACACACTAAAAGCTAAATATTAATATCACATAAATATATTTGCAAAAATAGCAAGTCAAATACTGCAAATTGAATCAATATATATTAAATTATATATTCATATAATTCATTAAACATTGCATATATTTAATATACGCAATGTATTAAAAGAATAATATATCATGATTACAAGTCTGATTCAATATTAGAAAATCTGTTATTATAATTTATTGTTTTAATAGATTAAGAAAGAAAAATATGATCATCTTGATAAAAACCCAAAAGGAATTTAATAAAAATCCTGAAGACTAAGGATATGTAATTATATCCACACCCATTTAGGAGAAAAATTCTAAGCACAGATCTTAGAAAATCAGAAGAAAGGAGAATGAAGGATACTTATCACTTCAGTGTCTAACATTGTCTTGAAGGGACTAGCTAATGTAATCAACAAAAAAGAAGAAAAAACAAACTATGAACTTTACATTATTAATTAAACAAACTTCTGTATAATCATACAATGGAAAACTCTGTCACACATATCAGAGAAGATGTAATGTCATGGAAAAATACAATGTATATAAGAGAGACAGTGATAGATGATACAGATTATAGATATAGGCAACATATTGAGGCATATACAACAAAGTTTTGAGCAGAGAACGTTCTGTTGATGGAGACAGTGGGTTGTCCTCTTCAGCTGGCCTCTCATTCACTATTGACTAGAGTTTCAAGGGATTTCAACTAAGTAGGAAGGGGTTTGCCCAGAAAGAGAAAAATCTGACCTAATTCCTATTCTTAGGATCAAAAGGATACTATAGTCCCCTGGTTAGTGAAGGACCCCCAAGACTTCACAGAGTTGATGGAAAACAAAAGAGTTCCCTTAGAAAACTAATCCCTTAAAATTGTAAACCCTTTATAATTTTATAGTCATTTGAGAGGACCAAGTAATATGAGAAATGAAAATAACACCGCATTAGGTTGCAGTCTAGCTGCACCACGAGCTCCAGTATGTGACCTTAGGAAAGTCTCCTTTTCTTTCTGGGCCTCCATTTCCCCATCTGTACAATGAAGGTGCACATTGTAGACAAGACCACTTCTACAAACCTACCTAGCCTAAGTTCTAAGATCTCACAGGTAAAACAAAAACTCACCTCCATCCCCTGGGATGGCTCGGGTGATGCTCCAGCCGCAGTCTAGTCCTCTGGTGTTAGATGGTGTTCTGCTTTCCCCAAAGAGGGCTGAGTCCCCAGGAGCCCAACATCCATGCCTGTCCCTTCCATCTGCTGTACTGCTGGACTCTCTAGGATCTTCTTTGGCCCTGCTTCAGTGTTGACAGCAAAGTTATGCTCACAGGCTCCTGTGCTCTCCCAACATGTTGAAACTCAAGCCCATTTGGCAAGAAATTTGGCACCATTGGTGCCAAGGATGGCAGTCTGCCCACAGCCCCACTGCATGCCAGGCTTGGCCTGCAGGTTGGAACTTGCTTTTCTTCTACTCAGGGCTTGAGTCACACCGGGCAGGGACTACAGGGTCGCCTGGCTTTCCATGTGGCCTGGGAGAGTTTCTGGCAAGCCTAAGCCAGCTCTTTTGGGCTGTCCTTCTCAAAGATGAGTGGCAGCCAGTGATAAAGTAGCTCCTTGCCACTGGCAGGAAGCCTTTTTACACCCCGAAATGGAAAACCTCTGAGTTTTCATGGATTAGGAAAATTGTTCTTGAGACCTTACCTGAGGCCAGGCTAGGCTTGAACTCTAAAGGAACATGGTGGAGGAAATCTTTCTATAGGTCCACAGGAAATGGAGGAGATGTTCCTGCTCAGGCTTCAGGGTCAAGCAGATGAGCCTGGTCCAGATGCTTAGTCCAGTTACCTCCTAACATCTTTTGTGGATTAGTTTTTTTCTTACATGCTGTGTTACTTCTTTGGTTTAGTTCTTATATGCTATGTTATTCCTTTGCATTGCTATAAAGGAATACCTGAGGCTGGGTAACTTTATAAAGAAGAGAGGTTTGTCTCATGGTTCTGCAGGCTGTACAAGCACGGCACCAGGATCTGCTCAGCTTCTGGGGAGGCCTTAGGAAGCTTACAATCATGGAGGAAGGTGAAGGAGGAGCAGGCCAGTCACATGGCGAGAGCGGAAGCGAGAGAGGGAGGGCACCACATTCTTTCAAACAACCAGATCTCGCAACAACGAACACAGTGAGAATTTACTCATTCCCAAGAGGACAGCACCAAGCCATTCATGAGGGATCTACCCCCATGACCCAAACACCTCCCACTAGGCCCCAGATCCAACATTGGGGTTCACATTTCAACATGAGCTTTGGAGGGGACACACATCCAAACCATATCACATGCTTTGTATGGTGTCTGGTAAACATACAGTACAGTAATGGCTTAATAAATGTGAGTTGATTCTTCCTCCTCCCTAAACCTTCCCTGTTTTAGATGCCCTGACACACACACACACACACACACACACACACACACACACACACTCCTTTCCCAACCAGGGCCCTGGAAGCCCGTATTATGGAGGAATTAGAAAGTAGATAAAGGGGCCAGGTGCAGTGTCCCACACCTGAAATCCCAGCACTTCGGGAGGCTGAGGTGGGTGGATCACTGGAAGTCAGGAGTTCAACACCAGCCTGGCAAATATGGAGAAACCCCATCTCTACTAAAAATACAAAAATTAGCTGAGCATGCTGGCACATGTCTATAATCCCAGCTACTCGGAAGGCTGAGGCAGAAGAACTGCTTGAACCCAGGAGGCAGAGGTTGCAGTGAGCCAAGATCACACCATTGCACTCCAGCCTGGGTGACACAGCAACACTCTTGTCTTAAAAAGAAAAAAAAAAAAAAAAGAAAGGAAAGAAAAGAAAAGAAAAAAAGAAAGAAAGAAAGCAGATAAAGGGACCAATACACTCCCCACCATACCTCACTTTCCAAATGTGAATCTTCCTCCAACTCCCAACCACACTGCCAAGAGAAGGCCCAGAAGCCCTCTCCCTCCACACCCCAGAACATCGCACTTATATTCAATAGTTACTGAGCAGTTCTCCTGTGCCAGGAGCTGTGCTGAATGCCTTTTGTGCAGGATTCCCCAACCCAGGAGGCAGGTCAGGCCACCCTCAGGGGTCCCAGCCAGGCCCCAGTTTTCAAAACAAAACCTTCTGGGACTCCTGCAGCCTCAAAGCCCAACCCTTTAGGCAACACCAGCCCCAAAGATCCCCAAGCAGCCAGGCATGGTGGCTCACACCTGTAATCCCAGCACTCAGAGGCTGAGGCAGGCAGATTACCTGAGGTCAGGACTTCGAGACCAGCCTGGCCAACATGGTGAAACCCTGACTCTACTAAAAATACAAAAATTAACTAGGCATAGTGGCAGGCACCTGTAGTAATCCCAGCTACTCAGGAGGCTGAGGTAGGAGGATCACTTGAACTCAGGAGGCAGAAGTTGCAGTGAGCCAACACTGCATCACTGTACTCCAGCCTGGGTGATAGAGTGACTCCATCTCAAAAAATATTTTAAAAAATGATCTCCAGGCATGGCTTCCTGAGGCTGGACATTACTGAGAACAAGCCTTCGAAACCCAGCGCTCTCCCACATGCCTCCTTTTTTAATCTTAGAATTGTAATTTCGACTTTTTTTTTCTGAACTGATATAGCAATGTTCCTAGGAAAACAAAAAAAAAATTGAAAATGACATTTATCAAAGTCATTCTATCAACTTTGTTTTTCAGTTAGGTTTTACCGAGTTTGACAAATTGGAGATACAGTAACAGCTTTCTAGTCCTTTCATAAACATATAGATCTGCAACCCTGAAACTTGAAAGGAAAGGAAATTATCCGTTTAAATAGACTGGGTTTGCCCGGCAGCTCCCTTTCCCCTTCCTTTCTCTCCCTATACATATTAACAGAATTTCCTAAGATGTCTCCTAGCAGCGTTTCCACTGTAATTAATTGCTTTTCACTCAAAGTGACACATCTAAAAAATGAACTAGCACAAAGATATATTTAAGAAATTGAGAGCTCAGTTAACTCTGCTATGGACTGCTGTGAAAAGAAGTAGCTCTTCTTTAGAAAAAGAGGGACCCTCGAAGATTAAAGTTTGCCTCACTTAGAAAAAGATTACAAGAAACAGAGCAAAATGTTATCAGGTGTTGCCTCTGGGTGATCGAAGGGTAGATACATATTTCCTTGCTTCTAATGCTTTTGTGAGCTTTCTACATGTTCAAAAATAAGCATGAGTTATTCTTATAGAGAAAAGAAAAATATATACTCGGGGTGATGGCTGCTAAGATTAAGACCCCAATCTCACAAGTCATTTCCCACCTCTCACTTCCCACCTTTTCCTGGTGAAAACATCAGAGGAAAGGAGGGAGAAAGTTGTATCATTGAGAAGGCCTTGTCCTTAAGTGAGCAGATGAGAACTCAAGAGATCGCACAACTTGCCCACAGTCACGAGGTCATTGGCAAAGTTATGATTGCTCTCTGTGGCTCTAGGTTATCGGGTTATCTGCCCATAAAATTATGTGATAGTTTTCCCATTGCTCAGTTCTAATAAATAATTTAAAAATGTTCTAAGGCAGTCCAGAAACAGGCACACCCATCAGAACAGATACTACCAAGAAAACAGAAAACAACAAGTGTTGGTGAAGATAGGAAGAAATTGGAAGCCTTGTGCTCGGTTGGAGGGAACATATGATTGTATACAACTGCTGTGGAAGATAGCAGGGTAGCTCCTCAGAAAATTAAAAATAGAACTAACATATGCTCCAGCAATTTCTCCTCAGGGAATATTTCCAAAAGAATTGAAAGCAAGGGTCTCAAGAGATATTTGCACACGCCCATGTTTACTGCAGCATTATTCACAATAGCCAAGAGATGGGAACAACTCGACATTGACAGAGGAATGAAAACAACGCATATCCATATTATGGAATATTATTCACCCTTAAAGACGAATGAAATTCTGATACATGCTACACATGGATGAACCTTGAGTACATTAGAGTAAGGAATAAGCCAGTCACAAAAATACATATACTGCATGATTCCACTTATATGAGGTATCTAAAGTCATCGAATTCATAGAAACACAAAGTAGAGCGGTAGTTACCAGGGGCTGGAGGGAGGAGGTGAGAGTAGTTATTGTTTAATGGGTATAGGTTTCAGTTTTGCAAGACAAAAGCCTTCTGGAGCGCTGCTTCATGACAATGTGAGTATATTTAACATGACTGAACTGTACACATAAAAATGTTAAAATAGCCGGGCACGGTTTCTCACGCCTATAATTCCAGCACTTTGGGAGGCCAAGGCAGGTGGATTGCTTGAGTCCAGGTGTTTGAGACCAGCCTGGCCAATATGACAAAACCCTGTCTCTACCAAAAATACAAGAATTTAGCTGGGCGTGGTGGTGCAGGCCTCTGGTCCCAGCTACTCAGGAGGCTGAGGTGAACGACTGCTTGAGCCTGGGAGGCAGAGGTCACAATGAGCTGAGGTCACCACTGCCCTCCAGCCTGAGTGACAGAGAGATCCCTTCTCAAAAAAAAAAAAAAATGAAAAGAAACATGGTAAGATGGTCAATTTTATGTTATGTGGGGCTTTTTAAACCACAACTTTATAAATAAAAAGAATAGGTTGAAGACATAAGCAGGCCATTGTCTGTTTCCATGGGCTTAAATGCATTTCTATAATAACCCTGGCAGTGATCTGATTAGCAGGCAGCCTGTGGTCACCCTCTGTAGATCCCATTGTTTCCTTCAATGTGACACCTACAGCAGGTGCCAGACAGAGGTCCACTAGACACGGAGTGGCCATGGCCAAGAACAGGGAGGGCCCTGACACCAAGCTGACTTCCTGTGGATGCCCTGTAACCCCTAAGTGAGCACCCCCAAGGAAAGACAGCGTTGGCCTCAGAGCTCAGCAGGTCTGAGCCTTTTAAGAGAAGAGGGGTTGGAGTCCGCTCTGGGAAGTGGACGGCTGAGAGACAGAAAGCCAGGAAGAGTTACAGTCAGGCCCCTGCAGAGTCATAGATCAGTTGGGGCCCAAGGATTGATTTCCAAAGCAGAAAGAGGAACCAGAGATGAGCCCTTCCTGCTGCTGGGCTGCCTCTCATGTTCAGGTCACTCAGCTTGTCTTCTTGGTTTCACTCTGATTCCGCCAGCCTCTGATGTCCTATTACTTACCTTGGCTCCTACCTCTTGTGTCTCCCTGATCTTACTACCTTTTGCCACCTCTGCTCGTGAATTTTTTCATTTATTCTCCCACTCATTCTTCTGTTCACTCATTCATCCATTTGATCTATTACAGAGGTTAAGAGCACAGACTCTGCAGCCACACTACCTGAGTTCAAGTCCCAGCTCTGCCCTTGACCTTAAGCAAGTTACTTCTCTGTGCCTCCATTTCTCCATCCCTAAAATGGAAATTAAAATGACGCTTACCTCAAAGTGTTACTAGAACATTAAAGGACTTAAATCCATGCCTGGCACATAGTCAGCACTCAAAGCATGTTAGCTTTGATCACTCACTCATTCAGTCAGCAAACATTCACAAAGTATGAATGTCAGGCACGGGTGAAACTATATTGGGGGCAATGAAGAAAAAGAATCTAGATACAGTCCTTGCCCTTGACTTGCTCCCAATCTAGTGTGGGAAACAGACTTACATGCAACTAAATGTAAACCAAAATAGGAAAATAAGCAAAACACAGTGGGCAAGAGAGCAGAGAGAAAGGAAGAAATGATTTGTTGGGGGAACGTCTTCTCAAAAACGTGGCCTGTAAGCTGGACCTATAAGTCAGTGTAAGATTCAAGAAACTGTAAGATATAAAAAGCTGGAGGGAGCCTCTTCCTGGTGGAAGTTGAGCCTGGAAATGTGTACATACTCGGGAAATGAGAAGTGCTATGCCCCTGGGTTAGGGTTGCCAGAGAAAATGCAGGATGCCGAGTTTAAATTTCAAATAAATTTTCAGTACAAATATGTCCTAAATATACAAAAAAAAAAAAAAACTGCTTACCTACAACTCAAATATAATATAACCATACATCCTATGTTTTTATTTGCTAACTCTGGCAGCCCTACCCTGGGGTGAGAATAAACCTGCGACCTAGGTCACAGTTCAGGGTTCCCCCCCACCACCCCATTTCTGGTTTGCTACCTTCATGAGTCATTTCGCATTCTTGACTCGGGGCTTCACAGGGACCTTTATGAACTGTCAGCAAATCACTTGGTGTCACTTTGTTATTAACGGTCACCGGTCACCGTCCCCATCCCCCAGGCAGAGATGAATGCAAAAATCTCACATTTGTTCATCCTGTTGAAGGTCACTGTGTCTTCCGTTTTTATGTTGGCGTTTTTATTTCTGAGATCTTATCTCCCTTTTTTCCCCCTTTGAGATTCATTAACATCACGATGGGAAGGAATCCATTCCCTTCATGGCTGTTGGGAAGACAGGCAGGCAGGGGGGATCCAGCAGAACGGAGTGTCTGAAGCCTACAGCACTGGCTGTGAGGTGCAATGAGATAACCAGGTCTTCAGGGTGGGCCCAGAGCTGCTACAGGCTGGTGGCATTTTGTGCCAACTCTTGGGGCGTGTCTAGCTTCCACCCAGGCTGGGCCTTCCAGAGGTTATCAGCAGTGAGAGAAGCAGCTGCTAAACCTTCACCTACAGAAGAGTAGGCTGGGCAATCTGCAACCAAGTCAGAGGCTGAGGACTCCCCTCATCCATAAAACATGTCATGCAGAGTCATTTCACGCCCCAGCATCCATTCACTGTTCCAGAAAGGTACACCTATTCATCTTTCTCAAAAATGTTTATGGAGAGGAATTATCAGCAAGAGAAAACAAATTCTCAGGCAAGATACTGCCCTTTGTGGGATATCTATTTCTGTGGAACCCTGACAATGGGGATGATGTCTAGCTTGACTGTGGTATGCCTGAGAGCACTGGGGAGAGACAAGCTTTAGAAAAATCCCTGGTGCTGGGGGGATTCTGCCACCCTGATGCCTGCCTACATGATGGCTTAGTTGAAAGACAGATGTTGAAATGAAGTTTCTGAGATTAAAGGAAAGTGAAAGGGGGTGTTCTTTACTTGTTGATACACTCAAAGCTTGCACAGGCTCTCAGGCCAGAAGACATGAGACAAAAACTATTAATGGTAAGAAATGACCCCCCACTCAACTCAGCTGCCTCAAGCAGGAAGATTTTTCCCATCAGGTGCCACAGATAGAGGACAGAAGACCTACGAGCTTCTCAAGAGCCTCGAAAAATGTTTCATGCACTACAAAAATTCTCATTGACTCCAAGTTACAAAATGAAAATTCCAGTCAAAATGTAATGAAATGCCCTGAAATTCTGTGTTACATCAACTCTATACATCGTTATACTTAGTATCTGTAAATTTTTTTATATTTGAAAACAATTAGCAGATTCTTTCACTTCAAGGAACTCCTAACTATGCACAATGATTTCTAAGAAACCATAGCCATTGAAAATAAAATTAGCAAAATAATCCTCAAAGCAAAATTATTAAAATGCCCCCAAAAACTATTTTAGAGAGAATGAATTGCATTTCCAGTGGGATGTGGGGGCATTTTGGTGTGTGCTATGTCATTGGTCAGTGCATCTAGAAATTAGACTGCTCAGCTTCTACAAAGGTCTGAACAATTCTGGTCCCAAAGGACCAGGGCCTCCTCAAAAGTTGTAAAGAGAGCAGGTGTACACAGACAGAAGTGAGAAAGACATGGTCTTTGCAGCCAACTGTTTTGTTCATGTCACTCAGAGACCACTGAAACTGAAAGGAACCCTGGTCATCATGGTGCCCAGTGCAAGGGTGGGGCTGGTCTCTCAGTCTCCAGACATCAAACTTATTTGGTAAGATAAGACACCTGAGGCTCAGAGAGGGAGAGGTCATCACCTAAGGACACACAGTACAAGCTTTCATCAGGGGCCATAGACACAGGATTGAGGAACTACAAGGTTAGAGATCAGACTCCAGACCCCTGCCTCCCAGACTCAGTCCTTGCCACTGTACTATGCCTGGGCTTCCTGCTTCCTTCTCCAGGACACTGAGTCATCCCCCATCCTTAGCAGAATATGTGGGTCACTGGACATTCACTTGCTGGTTTAATTTTGGAGATTCTAGCTCATATTCTTAGATGTTTATCAATGTTTGCCATCCGTCTGTTCATCCTTGGGTTTTCCTAACCTTGGTGCAGGCACGCTGCTTCCTAGGCCTTCTGGTTGGAGGCCCACTTTATCCTGTGCAAATCACCTAGACCAAGATCCCCTTTCCAGCCAGGGCTCAACTAGCGGACCAGCCAGCTGGCTGACCCCACAGCCACAGCAATATTTTGGCACCTGGACCATGCCCTCTCTCGCCCCCTTGTGACCACTTGGAGAGGTGCACCACCTGGGACTCAGGGTCCACCCCATGTGTGCCAAGTACATTTGAGCCAGCTTGATTATTCTCAAAAGGCTTCCTTATTCCTGGATGACTGTTACTTGGGCAGCACTACTCTTCTCCACTCCTGCTCTCCCATTTAATTGTCCATGGCAGCCTCAGACTCCTTGTTTGATTCATCAGTCCATCAACTCCCAAGGATTCCTGAGCACCAGTCAAAGGCGATCAATCTGTGGATGAGGATGCAGTCCATGGCGGGAAGTTACTGCCAATAAAGGGCAGCTGAAGCACTCACCAAAAATTCAATAATTTGTGTTTCAAATTAGACTGTGCCAAGAACTTCAAGAATTAAGAAATGGGGTAATGTAGCTGTGGAGGTCCCAGAGAGAAAATAATCAAATTGGTCTTTGGGAGACAAGAAGTCTTTTGAAAACAGAAGGAAAGGAAGAAGAGAATTCTGGAAGAAAACAAAACCCATGAGAAGCAATAACTAACAGCCTGGGCAACATGGGGAAACCCTGTCTACACCAAAGATACAAAAAATTAGCTGGGCGTGGTGGCATACACCTGTGGTCCCAGCTACTTTGGGGGCTGAGGCAGGGGAAGTCCAAGCTTCAGCCTGGGGAAGTCAAAGCTGCAGTGAGGCAAGATCATACCACTGCACTGCAGCCTGGGCAATAAAGTGAGACCCTGTCTCAAAAAATAAAATAAATGAAAAATAAGTAATAACTAAGGTAGAACTATGGTTTAAATAGTATTTCCAAGGAAAAAGATAAAACGGAGATGAACTTTTTTTTCTTTTTTTTTTTTTTTTTTTGAGATGGAGTCTCACTCCTGTCATGCAGGCTGGAGTGCAGTGGTGCAATTTCGGCTCACTGCAACCTCCACCTCCCCGGTTCAAGCGATTTTCCTGCCTCAGCCTCCTGAGCAGCTGGGATTGCAGGTGTACACCACCACGCCCAGCTGATTTTTGTATTTTCAGTAGAGATGGGCTGGCCAGACTGGTCTCGAACTCCTGACCCCAGGTGATCTGCCTGCCTTGGCCTCCCAAAGTGCTGGGATTACAGGCATCAGCCACCGCGCCCGGCTGAACTCTTTCTTATTATCTTCTCTAGGTGCTCAGATTCCTTTGTTAGTTCTTTTTCGAAAGCACACACCACACTCTGACTCTGCAATGTTTACATGCTCTCCCTTCTGCTATTCATTAAGACCCTCTTGGCTGCAAGTAACAGAAATCTAACTGAAATTAGCTACAGTGAAAAAGAAATGTATGGATGGATATAACTGAGAAGGACATGGAGAACACTGCATAAGGTAAGCCTTCAAATCCAGGGCTGGCACAATATGATCAGCATGCTCTCTTTTTCAGCTCTGTCTTTTGCTCTGCTTTTCACTGTTTGGGGGCCTCATTCTCTCCTACCACAGCTGGGCTTCCTCTAAGTGTCAGGGATAATGGCTTCCAAGGCAACCAGTTTCACGTCCTTCCAGCTGTGACCCTAAGAAATAGCAAGAAAATGTCTTCTCCACTTGTCTCCAAGGAAAGCCTTTCCTTGACCAGCACCCCCCTTCTCTTCTCTCCCCTGGATCACAGGAGCTAGAAGCCTGGGAACTGCATGTCCCAGAATCCCTGTCTTCAGAGTCCTGCATCGAAAAACACCCATGAGAAGCACTTGCCAAGATCTAGAAGGTAGAAAGAAGGCAGAAGCCAGATTTTTGCCCCTCTGGCAATGTCAAACTTTGGGCTTAGGCAGACATGGCATTTTCCAGCAGCTTTTAGGTACTTTCCTGAAAATCTCAGGCCTTGGGATTGGAGGCAACTGAGATCATCCCTAGTAGTTTTCCGAGTTCCTTCAAATTCCCTATCTGTGAAAGCTAGTCACAAAACCAGTGGCCTTCCTTGACCTTGGCTTGTCCAGACTGTCTTTTGAGTTTTGTTTGTCCAGATTTTCCAAGCACCTGATTGCCTTCATTAAATCCCTTTCCACATGGAAGGCCTAGAGTGGTTTCTGTTTGTGACCATACCCCAGGTGATTTATGCATGCACCTTGTGTGGGAGTATGGGGAATGAGGGAAGTCAGGGAGAAAATCCTAGGAGCCAAATCAAGAGCAAATAGTCGAAGAAATGTTCAGGTAGGGGACGAGGTAAGACCATGAAGGGTGCTGAGTGCCAGACAGACTCGATGTGCTAGGGAAAAAGGAATCCAGGTGAATATGATGACAAGGGCCACATTTTAGGACAACCCATGGTGGCATGTATGGGACAGATTAGGATGAGGGCAACAGAAAGGAGGCAGTAGCAATAGAAGTGCCCTAGAATGGGGAAATGGGAAAGTACAGAAAAGGGTGCATTTGACAGGTGTGTTGGAAGAAAAAGTAGGATATTTTGGTATATTGTAATTAAGGACTTAATAGTGGCTGCCATTTATGAAGTTATGATTAATTATGCATCAGGTGACCTGCTAGGTTCTTTACTTACATTTGTTATAATCCTGCAAGGCCAAAACCATCTATATTTACAAAGAAGAAAACCAGGTTCTAGGAACATTCTTTGATAGGCTCAAGGTCAATCAGCCAAAGACATGAGCCAGAACTTGAGCTCTCCTCTGCTGCCCTTCACAGCGTACATTCATCCCACCAAACTGGGCTGCTTTTTTTCCCACTCCAGGCCTTTTAACAACATAAACAGCCACGCTCCATCCTCACCTGGTAAGACGCAGTGGCAGATAATCAAAAGAGTAGAGCCTCTGTCCCCCTGACATGAAGCTCTTAAGAGGGAATGACCAGTCAAATCCAAATTGACAGATATTCTGTAAAACAACTGGCCTGGTCTCCTTAAAAAACGTCAGTGTTATAAAAGACCAAAAAACAAAAAAGACTGAAATACTCTTTGAGATGAAAAGAGACTCAAGAGACTTGACAAGTAAATGCAGTAAGTGATCCTGGATTGAATCCTAAATCAAAAAAAAAAAATACTATAAGAAACATTTTGTAAACAATTGGGAAAATAAGCCAGATATCTATTAAATGGTAATGTATTGATGTGAAATTTCCCAAGTGTAATCATTGTATTATGGTTCTGTGGGAAAATGCCCTTGTTCCTTGGAGATAAACTGAAATATTTAGAAGTAAATCAACACAATGTTCCCAAGTAATTCTCAGATGGATTAGCAAAATTAGTTAGGCAGCTGGGTAAGGTAGACAGAGAGAATGCAGATGTGGCAGAATGCTAACCATTAAAGGGTCCAGGGGGGTTACCATACAATCTTTCCATAGTCTGAAATTTTTCAAAATAAAAATGAGGGAAAAAACCTTAAATGTATCCATTGCCCCACCCCTGCAAGAGAGAGAAAGAAAAAAAGAGGAAGGCCTTTAAGTTGAACATGCCTGAGTTTGCAACAAAGCATCTGCCACTTCCTAGCCGTGGGACCTCTGAGCCCTCAGCTGGAGAAGTGTGCAGTAATGCCAACCCACTGTGCTTCTGTGGGGGTGATGTCAGACACAATCGGTGTGAAGCCGGGAGCTCAGCATCTAGCACAGTGTTCTCACTGTTCATATTTGTTCTCTTCCCTTCCTCCTTCCTAATCCCCATTTCATCTGCAGAATCCATTAAACTGGGCACTGAGGGAGATTAGCTCAGGATAAATAAGAAAAACTATGGATCCTGCAGGGCACACAATGGAGACGTGACACCCCTGCAGGGACACTGACTGCAGCCTGCCTGCCTACCTGTGATGCAGGCTGGCCAATCCTCTGAATGTCAGACTTTTGGCTGGGGACATCGACCAGCCAAAAGTCAGAAATGCCTCCATCTCAGATTTTGTCACCCACAATTTGCTGGTTAATATCACAGATGAGAACTCAGACACTAACCAGAGTTTCTCAAAGTGGGGTCCCTCAGCCCATTGGCAACAGAATCGGCTGTGGCTCAGATTCCTGAGCCCCACTCAGCTCTGTTGAGTCAGCTTCCCTGGAGTGGCCATGGGAGTGTCCATGCTAACACTGATGTCTATGTGGCTCCGAGGCACAGTCGAGTCTGAGTGCCCCTGACCTGCACTGTGGCTGTGGGAGATGTGCTACCTTATTGCAAAACTGGTCCACTGGAGGAGTAAATTCCTGTGGTGAGTGCCTAATAATAATATGCAAAGGCTATACCTACCACAAAAATGTCTGTCAATAGGAGCAAACAGAAATACAAATCGGCTTGTACATAAAGATAAAACCGGGCCTGGCATGGTGGCTCACACCTGTAATTCCAACACTTTGGGAGGCCAAGGCGGGTGGATCACCTGAGGTCAGGAGTTCAAGACAAGCATGGCCAACATGGTGAAACCCCATCTCTACTAAATATACAAAAATTAGTCGGGTGTGGCGGTGGGCACCTGTAATCCCAGCTACTCGGGAGGCTGCAGCAGGAGAATCACTTGAACCCAGGAGGTGGAGGTTGCAGTGAGCCGAGATCGTGCCATTGCACTCCAGCCTGGGAAACAAGAGCAAAACTCCATCTCAAAAAAAAAAAAAAAAAGATAAAAGCATGAGGCTTAGGAAGAAAGCAGTGCTTCTCTCTGGCCTGCGCCAGCTCCTGACTCAAAGTGTGCAAATGAGACGCTGCCCAGCCTTGGAGTGAGGAGGTCCATAGTCTAGAGCCCCCAAACAATCATTGCATCTTAAGACTGAAAGGATCAGAGTAGGCTCGAAGGCCTGGGCAGAAGAAGCCCCTCCACCCACCATGACTCTGGAAAACCACAAAAACCAGCAGTTCTCTCCTTCGGACATTTGCAATATGCAGTGATTCTACAGTATCTTGTAAATCCCAAGAGATCCAGAAATCCTAATGAGGAGATGCTCACTTAGATTCTGCTCCAGATCTGCCAGTGCCTCTCTGCACTGTGCCCAGCAGCCTCAGAGGACTCTGTGGGGGTGGATGCTCTGTCAGATGCCACTTAGGTGAAGGAAGATGACAGCAGTCATCTGGGTTCCCTGAGGGCCCTGAAAGAGCTTGTTAGTGGATATTTGGTTTGGAAGGTTACTGAGCTCCTTCCTCTCTCTTCCAGCCCAAGAGATCAGACCATTTGGCCAGGAACATTCCCTTCCAACTGAGAATCCTCCATGCCAAGCTAGCTCCTGCTCGGGGCAGGCATCTCCCCACAGGGTCTGAGCTATTTTAGGAGACTTGATATCCCGCACTCAGCCCTAGGGAGGGGAAGAAAAGGACAGACAATTGGGCGGTACCCACCCCCATCCCCAGACTGAGAAAAACGACAGACGGCCATTTGCAACTTTAACTCTTTCTTGGCTCTGGCAAAGACCAATGCATCCCACTTAGCAAAGCCTCAGATGGCAACGTGGTAACCATTTCAATTCGAGAAAAAAAAATAACAAAGTGTAGTGGGAGAAAATTATGCATGGAAAGTGACTTTTAAAAATTGCCTTTAAATATTACAGCCAAAAGTGAGAGGCTGGAAATTGCATCAGAACATTTTTTGGTGTGGTTTAACACTGAAGAAATCAACCACTTTCCCAACTGCAGGGCTTCAAGTAATATTTCATCTTTTCAGGAACACCCAAGTTTAGTTTGACAAAGAGGAAAATTGGATTAAACTCTTCAGATTTAGGGCGTTTTCCTGGCACCCTAGCACATAAAGTCACTCACAAGTAAACCCAGGTAAATGTAATCTTGGTGGTTTCAATGTTTAATGCCTTTATGTCTGTTTTTGAGACAGGGTCTCACTCTGTCACCCAGGCCAGGCTGGAGTGCAGTGGTACAATCATGGCTCACAGCAGCCTTGACCTCCTGGGCTCAAGCAATCCTCCCACCTCAGCGTCCCAAGTAGCTGGGACCACAGGCACACGTCACCATGCCTGGCTAATATTTTATTTTGTATTTTTTGTAGAGATGGGGTTTTGCCATGCTGCCCAGGCTGGTCTTGAACTCCCGGACTCAAGCAATCCACCCACCTTGGCCTCCCAAACTGCTAGGATTATAGGCATGAGCCACAGTGCCTGGTATGTCTTTTGTTTCAATTGTTACCGTCAGTATACAAAGCCCAGGTCCAGGAGCTGGGTGGGTCTAACATCTGGACTTCTGTGCACAGACAGGATGCTCTGCAGGAAGATGTGGGAGGGAGGGAGAGATGGACACAGCCAGCAGGAGGAGAGTCTGCAATGATTCTACAAAGATAAAGGTGCCCTTTTGCACATGGCGGTGTGGTTTAAGGCCAGAGGTAATAACTGAGACTTAAGAATTGTGACTCGGTGAATGTCTGTTGGATTCAATCCCATACACAGTCACTGGGGCTAACACTTGGCAGGCACTCGGCCACCCACCGGGGTGGGCAGAAGTAAATAACGCACAGCCCCTGCTGCCTGGTCTCCAGACCTCTCTCAAGAAGAGGAGGATCACACATCCTGGGCACCTGGTAATCCCAAAGCTAATCCCCCATAGAAGAAAACCTAAAGGTGCTGGTGGGCATGTAGTATTTAAGTCCTCCTCAGTTGCAGAAAAACACTGCTGTGTTCTTGATCACCACTTGCTTCTGAAGCAAAGCAAGCACAGCCTCAAGGTCTGACCCCCCACCCAGCCCTGCAGATATCCGCAGATATTCTCTCTCTGCCGGCACCCTTAGAACACGGGGACTCCTTGGCACCTGGCTGACCTGTGGCGTCCTCTGACCAGGCCTGATTTCCTTTCTCCCCACGTTCACTTCCTCCTTGCCTACAAGCTCCACAGATCCTTCTGCCAGACCTTCAGGCTATCTGACCCAGACCTTTCTGCCCCTACATGCCCCTGTGTACTTCTGACTCTTATTGGCCTAACTTGACCTATTGCCAATAAGCCCCAGGTTCCAGTGGTGGCCTTCAAGACGGCTATCAGTCTGAGGTTTGGGACTGAAAAAGCCACTGCACTCAGTGGATTTGCAGCCTCCATAATCTATGCTGCACTTGCCAGATGCAGGCAGTTTGACCATTAAGATGCATCACTACAAAGCAATTCAACTCATTTGCTCTCTTAGCACCCACCTGTAGATCAGGGCCCTGCGTACACAGCCCCTTGAGTAAGGTCACCAGAGAAAATATACAGCATTCAGTTATACTTGGATTTCTGGTAAATAAATAAGAATTAGCTATAAGTATGTCCCAACTATTGCATGGATGTCCTTTATTGTTTTTGAGACAGAGTCTCCCTCTGTCACCCAAGCTGGAGTGCAGTGGCACAGTCATGTCTCACTGCAGCCTCAACCTCCCAGGCTCAAGTGATCCTCCCATCTCAGCCTCTTGAATAGCTGGGACTACAGGCTTGTACAACCACGTCCAGCTAATTTTTTTTTTTAATTTTTTTTTTTTTTTAAGAAGGAGTCTTGCTCTGTCGTCACCCAGGATGGAGTGCATGGTGCGATCTTGGCTCACTGCAACCTCCACCTCTGGGTTCAAGCAATTCTCCTGCCTCAGCCTCCCAAGTAGCTGTGGTTACAGATACCCACCACCACGCCTGGCTTATTTTTTTGTTTTTAGTAAAGATGGGCTTTCACCATGTTGGACAGGCTGGTCTTGAACTCCTGACCTCAAACGATCTGCCTGCCTCAGATTCCCAAAGTGCTGGGATTACAGGCATGAGCACCCAGCATAATTTTATTTTTTTGTAGAGACCAGGTCTCACTATGTTGCCCAGGGTGGTCTCCAGTTGCTGGGCTCAAGCAATCCTCTTTGCCCTGGCTTTCCAAAGTGCTAGGCATGAGCCACCATGCCCAGCCTGTTTTGTTTTTTCTAAATATGGCAGCCCTATCCTAAGACACCTCTACTATCCTGAATGGAAACAATGATCTGCCAGCTCCCATTTTACAAACAGGGAAACTGTAGCTCCAGAGATGACATAGGATGTCAGGTAAGAACTCAGGAGTCTTGACCCCAGACTGGAACTCTTTGCTTCCATTACACTTAACTTTGCTAAAGGCATGTACCCTCTTGCTAGAGGTGAGTGTCAGTTGCCTGGAGGTGATTTCAAAGGGGTCACTGAGGTCATAATTTATGACCTCTCTGCTCCACCCCATCCTCACCTCCACCCCCCTTTCTATTGCTGTAGGTATTACAGAAGCTATCCTGGGTTATGGCCATTCTGGGACCATATCATTAATGGCCACCTCAGGGAGGAAGTGGGCTGTAAGCGGCAGGGTCAGAGACAGCTGTGAGTGAGAGCCCATCATTGGGTAACACAAGGACAAGTGGGATTTGAAACAGGCAAACACTGGGCAAAGCATGTTGGGAGAGGCCCACTTAATTCACAGAGACACTTGGAATTAGCTGTAAATTCTCTGAGAAGAGATCAAGGCAGCGGCATAAACAGCTCAATTAAACTGTCGGCTCAATGCTCAGTGCGCGGTAATGGTCAAAACACAGACTTTAATCTAGATATAGAGGATTATTTCTCGACCTGTAATGAGATTCCTAAGATTAGTTGTACCTGATGTGGAGAGAACAGCAGCTGGCTCAGCGACACTGGGGACAGGCTTGCATGTCAGCAGGACTGGGACTCACGTGGAAGCGGCTAACTGGATGCCACAACTTTCCTGGAGCCCCCTCCGGATGCCAGGAAGGCAGGCATGAGTCATGTTCTGCTTCCTCCATTTAAGAGATCTGGGAACAGAACCCCAGAATGCATGTGCTTCAAAAGTACAGCAAGTCAACACAGTATGGCTCTGGCATAAAAACAGACATATAGACCAACAGAAAGAATAGAGCCCAGAAATAAACCCGAGTATATATGGTCAACTAATTTTTGACATGGGCACCAAGAACACACAATGGGGAAAGGACAGTCTTTTCAATAAATGATATTGGGAAAATTGGATTTTCACACGGAAAATAATAACATTGGACCCTGACCTTACACCAGACACAAAAATCAACTCAATATGAATCAAAGACCTAAATGAAAGACCCAAAGCTGTAAAACTTCTAGAAAAAGAACACAAAAGAAAAGCTCCTTGACACTGGCCTTGGCAATGATTTTTTTGGGGTATCACACCAAAAGCATAGGCAATGAAAACAAAAATAAACAAGTGGAACTACATCAAGTTAAAAAGCTTCTGCATAACAAAGTAAACAATCAACAAAATGAATTGGCAGCCTAAAGATTGGGAGGAAACATTTGCAAACCACATATCTGATTAGGGATTAATATTTAAAAGATGCAAGAAACTCACACAACTCAATAGCAAAAGGGTTTTTTGTTTGTTTTGAGATGGAGTCTCGCTCTATCACCCAGGCTGGAGTGCAGTGGCACGATCTCGGCTCACTGCAACCTCCACCTCCTGGATTCAAGCAATTCTGTGCCTCAGACTCCTGAGTAGCTGGGATTACAGGCACCCACCACGCCCGGCTACTTTTTTGTATTTTTAGTAGAGATGTGGTTTCACCATCTTGGCCAAGCTGGTCTCGAACTCCTGACCTTGCGGATCCACCTGCCTCGGCCTCCCAAAGTGCTGGGATTACAGGTGTGAGCCACCGCGCCCAGCTTTTCTTTTAATTATTAAATAACTCAAATTTAAAAATGAGCAAAGGGCTGGGCGCAGTGGCTCATGCCTGTAATCGCAGCAGTATGGTAAGCCAAAGCAGGCGGATCACCTGAGTTCAGCATTCAAGACCAGCCTGGTCAACACGGTGAAACCTCGTCTCTACTAAAAATACAAAAATTAGCTGGGTGTGGTAGCAGGTGCCGTAATCCCAGCTACTTGGGAGGCTGAGGCAGGATAATTGCTTGAACCTGGGAAGCAGAGGTTGCAGTGAGCTGAGATCGCACCACTGCACTCCAGCCTGGGTGACAAAGCATGACTCCATCTCCAAAAAAAAAAAAAAAAAAAAATTAAATTAAATTAAAATGGGCAAAGGACCTAAATGGACATTTCTCCCAACAAAGACATAAAAAATAACCATGAAATATAGGAAAGGTGCTCAACATCACTAATCAACAGGGAAATGCAAATTAAAACCACAATGAGATACCACCTCCCACCTCTTAGGAGGGCTGTTATCAAAGAGACAAGAGATAACAAGTGTGGGTGAGGGTGTGGAGAAAAGGGAACCTCTGCACACTGTTGATGGGAATGTAAATTAGTGCAGGCATTATGGAAAACAGTATGGAGGTTCCTCAAAAAAACTAAAACTAGAACTGCCATATAACCCAGTAAACTCTCTTCTGGGTATATACCCAAACAAAATGAAATCAGCACCTCATAGAGATGGTGAACTTCCATTGCAGCAGCTTTCACAATAGCCAAGATACAGAATTAACCTAACACTCAATGGATGAATGGGTTAAAAAATTGTGGTGGATACTCCATTTACTCTGATGTGATTATTACACATTGCATGCCTGTATTGAAATATCTCATATACCCCATAAATACATACACTTACTGTGTACCCATTAAAATTAAAAATATGCTGTGTGCAGTGGCTCATGCCTATAATCCCAGCACTTTGGGAGGCCAAGGTGGGCAGATCACTTGAGCCTAGGAGTTCGAAACAAGCCTGGACAACATGGCAAAAACTTTACAAAAGTCTCTACAAAAAACTTAAGAAGTTGGCCAGGCACGGTGGCACACAACTGTAGTCCCAGCTACGCAGGAGGCTGAGGTGAGAGGATCACTTCAGACTGGGAGGTTGTGGCTGCAGTGAGCCAAGATCATGCCACTGTACTCCAGCCTGGGTGACAGAGCGAGACCCTGCCTCAAAAATAAATAAATTTAAAAAAATGATGTACATACAATGGGATACTATCCAGTTTTAGAAAACAAGATATTGCCATTTGTGATGATATGGATTAATCTGGAAGATGTTCCACTAAATGAAATAAGTCAGATACAGAAAAACAAATACTGTTTGACCTCGCTTGTATGTAGAATCTGTTTTTAGAAAGTTGAATACATAGAAACAGAGAGGGGAATGGTGGTTACCAGAAGAGGGGAGAGGACAAGATGGGGGAGAATGGGGAGATATAGGTCAAAGCGTACAGACATGTAGAAAAAATAAATCTAGAGCTGTAATGTACAGCATGAGGACTCAAGTTAATAATATTGCATTGGATACCGGATATTTGCCAAGAGACTAGATCTTAGGTGCTCTTACTGTGTCCTGAAGTTGGTGGGTTCTTGGTCTCACTGACTTCAAGAATGAAGCCGCGGACCCTCGCGGTGAGTGTTACAGTTCTTAAAGGTGGTGTGTCCAGAGTTTCTTCCTTCTGGTAGGTTTGTGGTCTCGCTGGCTCAGGAGTGAAGCTGCAGACCTTCGCGGTGAGTGTTACAGGTCTTAAGGCGGCTCGTCTGGAGTTCTTCGTTCCTCCCGGTGGGTTTGTGGTCTCCCTGGTTTACAGGAGTGAACCTGCAGACCTTCACAGTGAGTGTTACAGCTCATAAGTGCAGCGTCGACCCAAACAGTGAGCGGCAGCAACATTTATTGCAAAGAGCCAAAGAACCAAGACTCCAGACAATGAAAAGAGACCCCACCAGGTTACTACTACTAGCTGGGGCAGCCTGCTTTTATTCTCTTATCTGGCCCAACCCACATGCTGCTGATTGGTCCATTTTACAGAGAGCCGATTGGTCCATTTTACAGAGAGCTGATTGGTCCGTTTTGACAGGGTGCTGATTGGTGCCTTTACAATCCCTGAGCTAGACACAAAAGTTATCCACCTCCCCATTAGATTAGCTAGATACAGAGTGTCCACACAAAGGTTCTCCATGTCCCCACCAGAGTAGCTAGATACAGTGTCGATTGGCGCATTCACAAACCCTGAGCTAGACACAGGGTGCTGATTGGTGTCTTTACAAACCTTGAGCTAGATACAGAGTGCCAATTGGTGTATTAACAATCCCTGAGCTAGACATAAAGGTTCTCCAAGTCCCCACCAGAGTAGCTAGATACAGAGTGTCAATTGGTGCATTCACAAACCCTGAACTAGACACAGGGTGCTGATTGGTGTGTTTAGAAACCTTGAGCTAGATACAGAGTGCCGATTGGTGTATTTACAATCCCTTAGCTAGACATAAAGGTTCCCCACCAGACTCAGGAGCCCAGTTGGCTTCACACAGTGGATCCCGTCCTGGGGCCGCAGGTGGAGCTGCCTGCCAATCCTGCGCCGTGTGCCCACACTCCTCAGCCCTTGGGTGGTCGATGGGACTGGGTGCCGTGGAGCAGGGGGCGGCGCTCGTCAGGGAGGCTAGGGAGGCGCAGGAACCTACCGCGGCAGGGGGAGGCTCAGCCATGGCGGGCTGCAGGTCGGGAGCCCTGCCCCGCGAGGAGGCAGCTAAGACCCAGCGAGAAGTCGAGCACAGCAGCTGCTGGCCCAGGTGCTAAGCCCCTCACTGCTCGGGTCGGTGGGGCCGCCTGGCTGCTCTGAGTGCGGGGCCCGCTGACCCCACGCCCACCCGGAACTCACGCTGGCCCGCAAGCGCCACGCGCAGCCCCGGTTCCCGCCCGCGCCTCTCCCTCCACACCTCCCCACAAGCTGAGGGAGCTGGAGTCGGCTCCGGCCTCAGCCATCCCAGGAAGGGGCTCCCACAGTGCAGCGGCGGGCTGAAGGGCTCCTCAAGTGCCGCCAAAGTGGGAGCCCAGGCAGAGGAGGCGCCGAGAGCGAGCGAGGGCTGCAAGGACTGCCAGCACGCTGTCACCTCTCATTACCACACACACAAAAAGGTCACTATGTGAGATGATAGGTTAACTTGCTTAATTTGACTGTAGAAATTATTTCACTATGTATATGTATATCAAGACATCATGTTGTACATCTTACATATATATATTTTAAACCATAGTAAGTCTGACATGCTCCTACCTCCAGGCCAAGGCTATCAAGCTGAAGTGGACAGAGATGTCCAGCTGTTACCTTCTGCTCTTCCACCCTCCGCGATATCAATTGCTTCCATCCACTCATTCATTCAATAAATAGTTATCATGTGCCTACTATGACTACAGGCACTGTTCTGGACACTGGAGGTATGCAGTGAACAAAAGGGCAAAGATCTCTTTCCCGCTGTGAGGCAAGACAAAGAATAAACAAGAAATATACGCAAAATATACAGTAGGTGAAATGAGGAAGAGAGTTATCGGGAAAATAAAACGAGGAAGAGGGATGGCAAGTGTTGAGCAGCGACTGCAGTTCTAGACACTGTGCCCAGGGGAGGCCTCACTGAGCATGTGACATTTAAATAAAGTCCTGAAGGAAGGCACAAGTGTGCCTAGAGGCTTCAAAGAACAGCAAAGAGGCAGCCTGGCTGCAGCAGGAGAGAGAGGACAGCATAACAGGAGGTTAGGAGTTTAAGGGGACCAAGTCATATAAGGCCTTACAGGCTACTGTAAGAATTTTGGCATTTCCTGTTAGGAAAATCAGGATTCCAGGGGGGTGTGAAGAGAGGAAAGACATAATCACACCCATTTTTAATAGGATCACTGGCTGCTGGGGTGAGATGGAAGCAGGGAAAATGGATAAGAGACTCCCACAATAATCCAGGCAAGAGATGAAGGAGTCTTGGTCCAGGGTGGTAGCAGTGGAGGGGGTGAGTAGTGGCCAGATTCTGCATATACTTTGCCGACGGGCTGGGTAAAGTAGGAATGAACTAAGGGGTCATGGATGACAGAAGTTTTTGCTTCAGATCTTTACTGAGTTCTAATAACTCCCAAATCTACACCTCCAGTCCAGACTTGTGCCCTGACCCTCACAGCTGTTTATACAGGTAGCTAATGCCAAGTCAACCACCTTCTCCTTCCTGCAGTATCACCTTTCACTGGGAAGTGGTTGGTCACCACTCACTAAGTAGCCCAAAGGCAAAGACTTGAGAGTCAGGCAGAGTCTGTCCTCTAAAATGACTTAACACCCTTTCACTACTTCAACGTTATTTATTCATTCAACAAAAGGACTGAGTGCCTTCTGTGCATTAGCTACTGTTCTCTGCACCATTTTCTGGTTCCTTAACATTCCTTTAACTGCTCTGCCTACTTTCTGTCTCTCCCCAAGAAATACATCTTCCACACTGCTTCCCAAATAATCTTTATAAAATGCAGAAAACATAAGGTAATTAATTTCCTTGCTCAAAGACCTTCAATGGCTCCCTATTGCCTACAAGATAAAAAATTCTCCTGAGTTTGATATTGAAAACTCTTCCTGATGGGGTACAGCCTACCTTTCTACCCTTACCCACCATTCCATGCATTCAGAGATTCTCAGCTACTCCCACTCCACTTGACAACTCACTATGGCCCAAGTGGTTTACCACATGTTCCTGTTTCTATGCCTTTCATGATGTTGCTCTCTCTCTCTCCGCATGGAATTCTCTCGTCTACTTCTACTATATCATAATGCTACTCACTCTTCAAGGCCCAGACCAGATATCACCTCTACTAAGAACCCACTATGATCTGCCCCGCCCCATAATTAAAATCTCCCTTCCCCATAGCCCCATAGCTCTTTGTCCCTTGTTCTGTCCTGCACTTCTCTCATCTTGCCTTGTATAATTATTGGTGAGAGACTGTGGTCCATATCATCTCTGCATCCTACAGGGCCTGGTACACAGACAGGGGACTGACGTTAACATTCAATGGACAGAACTGAATAATGTTATCTAAAAGAAGTAGATGAGGTCGGGTGCGGTGGCTCACACATGTAATCCCAACACTTTGGGAGGCCAAGGTGGGCGGATCACCTGAGGCCGGGAGTTCATGACCAGCCTGACCAACATGGAGAAACCCCATCTCTACTAAAAATACAAAATTAGCCCAGCATGGTGGCGCATGCCTGTAATCCCAGCTACTCGGGGGCTGAGGCAGGGGAATCACTTGAATCCAGGAGGTGGAGGTTGTGTTGAGCCAACATCACCCCATTGCACTCTAGCCTGGGCAACAAGAGTGAAACTCTGTCTCAAAAAAAAAAAAAAAAAAAAAAAAAGGCCAGGCGCGGTGGCTCACACCTGTAATCCCAGCACTTTGGGAGGCTGAGGCGGGTGCGTCACGAGGTCAGGAGATCGAGACCATCCTGGCTAACACGGTCTCTGCTAAAAAAATACAAAAAAAATTAGCTGGGCGTCGTGGCAGGGGCCTGTAGTCCCAGCCACTCAGGAGGCTGAGGCAGGAGAATGGCATGAACCTGGGAGGCGGAGCTTGCAGTGAGCGGAGATTGTGCCACTGCACTCCAGCCTGGGTGACAGAGCCAGTCTCTGTCTCAGAAAAGAAGAAGAAGAAGAAGAAGAAGAAGAAGAAGAAGAAGAAGAAGAAGAAGAAGAAGAAGAGGAAGAAGAAGAAGACGACGACGAAGAAGATGAGTCTGTTGGGTTGGTGGTGGCACTATTTTTCTGGACCTGTACAAGTGGCACAGCCTTCCTCCAGATACTGGAAGGAGATGCAGCAAAGGAGACACCATGCCCCTGGCAGCTTGAGGAGCTCTTGGTCTAAGGTGAGAAGCTGAGATAGAACAGAAACAGAAACAGGGCCACACTCAACCCTTCTAATAAGAAAACTAGGGTGGGACTGGAGGAAGACATGAAAAGCAAAAATTCCAAAAATGATGGGCACAGTTTACAGCATCACATAATATTGAGTTTGTGATGTCAAGAGACTGGGGACCAATCCTAGCTGTGCCTCTTGATTTAATCTCTTCCCTTCACTGGTCCCAATTTGCCCTCTGTAAAATGGAGTGGCTGGATCTCTGAAAAGAGAGTCTGTCCAGCTCTTACTTCCTATAATGCTCTAATACTTCTACAAGTGTTTGTCTTCCTAAACCGTTTGGCAAAGTCCTTAGGAAGCTTTTTCTATTTCCCTTCAGAATGATTATTTCGGACTCTGAGTCTTGGATGGTCGTCTCTACAAGCTCCCAAAGGAAAACACCCATGTGGTTTTTGCCTGCTTGAGGTAAATACCACCTTAGGCCAGCTACCCCATCTGTAAACTGGGAATAACACCAGATTGCAGGGATGTTGAGGAGGGTTAATTATATACAGAGTGTCTAAGGGTTGAGCAGATACACAAGTGCTCTGGAAGTTCTTGGCATAATACTATAGCATTACAACAATTCTGGCTTGCAAATTATACCCCAGCAGAGGTATCACATGGAAAAGTGGATCCGACTCTATGGCCTGCTGAAAGTGACATGGAAAAAATAAGTTATGAAATATAACTTCTCTTCCTGAACTTTTGGAAAAGGCAGAGATAACCCTTCCATGTGCAAGACACATGCAGGGAGCAAGCTTCCAGATTCCGGTGAGGACTTTCTTGTCTCAGATGGCCTGGCCTATTGCCAGGATCTGAGCCCAGAAGTAGAAATGGGAAGGAAGGGAGCTGGGGAGGATTTGTGGTTGGATGAAAGGTGGGGCTTAAAACAAGGATGTCCTTGCCTTTCAGGTTTTCTACTGGGGCCTCCTTAAGTGCAAGATAATTAAGTGCCAAAGCGACAGAGGAACAATTTAAAGGGTAACGGAGATACTTAAGTCTAGGTATATTCAAAATAAACATCCTAGCCAGGTCAGCTTCTGGGTCCTCTCTGCATGCCCCAGACACATCACATCTCACACACACACACCTTAGATTATTTCCTGTGAAATGCTAAGTAAATAGATCTCAGGCAATGAAGATGCTCTGTAGCTGGTGATAGTATCTGCGACTGTGAGAGTCACATAGTGGGTTTGGAAAATTCAACTGGCCACAGAGGATGACAGTTTTGTCTGACCAAGGAGGGAAAGGGCAAATAGCTTGATTCTGGAATAACAAATTTCAAGTCAATTTCACTTTACCACTGTGTATGGCTGAGCAGACAGAGGTCAGCTTCAGGATAAGACTGAGTTCAAGTCCTGCTTCTATCACTTCTGTGCTGTGGCCTCAGGCATGAGTCTGGGTGGGTTACAGAGAGGAAGCAGTAACAGCTCTCAGGCCTTCCCTGTCCAAATGTCTCAGATTGAGAGTTTGACCTCCACCTCCACTTCCAGCGTGGCCAGAACTATGATGTGATCAAAAGAGCCCCTGGCTTTGCTGTCTGCCCTCACAGTTCCCACTGTTACTACAGGATATGGAAAAAACAGACTCCCCCAAAGCGCATCTATAACAGACAGACAGCAAATGCAGATTATTGATTTGGGCTATTGTTTTAGTAAATCAACATTCTTAGAGAATTTCTCAGCTCTCAGGTGCCCACATCTTAGAGTTAAGTCACATTTTGAGGGTTGCCCAGGCAAATTCAAAGCAGCACCAGGCCCTAGTGGCAGCTACTTCATCTTTAGGCAGCATTTCCCTCTCAACAGGGAGCATGCCACCTCCCCTGGGTGCAGATCCCAGGAAAAGTTACACTGACGAAATCGGGCCACTCCTTGGGACTGTTTCCTCAATTTTGGTTAATAATCAAAGGATGATCTGAAATTGCAAAGAAGAGACTCTTGGAAAAGACATAATAATGGTGCCACCCGACTTAGGAACTGGCATCCAAGTCCACCTGTGTGACTTTCCTCTGGGTCTCAGTTTCTCCATCTGTAAAATGAGGTCCTGTATTTATTTTTTGAGACGTAATCTCCCCCTGTCGCCCAGGCTGGAGTGAAGTGGTGTGATCTCGGCTCACTGCAACCTCTGCCTCCCGGGTTCAACCAATTCTCTGCCTCAGCCTTCCGAGTAGCTGCTGGGATTACAGGTACCCGCCACCACACCCGGCTAATTTTTGTATTTTTAGTAGAGACGGGGTTTCACCATCTTGGCCAGGCTGGTATTAAACTCCTGACCTCGTGATCCACCCGCCTCGGCCTCCCAAAGTGCTGGGATTACAGGCGTGAGCCACCGCACCCGGCCGAGGTCCTGTATTAAATGGATCCTTGCCAGCTCCTACAACATAAGGCATTAAATGTTCCCACAACTTGCTCCCCCGGGCTGGCAGCGAACAGGGCTAAAGCCTCGACTTCCTCAGAGGTGAAAAGGTAAGCAAACATTCCGACCTCCCCTAGCCTTGCTCTCGGATTGGTGCTGGGCCCGGCTCCCACCGCCTATCCCGACCACATCCGTCATCTGGACTGCAAATACACTCATTAGCATAAAGATTCCTCCGAAGACCTGGCGCACGGGTCTGAACCGGAGTCTGTCCCTTTAAGGAAAAGAGGGACAGCCACTCTGTCCCTAAGGGCACTCGGCACTGCATTTCCTCCACACGGGCCACGCTGTAAACTAGACAGGTTCCGTGTTAATCCACTCTCCCTCCTCAACCCCGACAGGGGTATCCCTGGAGGTGAACAACGCGCGGGGTCCCGGGGGACTGCGGAAAGGTTTGGCCTCTGCGCGTAGCCGGCTCCGCCAGGCAACCGCTCGCCCGAGGCGGCGGCGAGCTGCAAGCTAGGTGGAGCCGGCTGCGCGGCGGGACCCCAGCGCCCTGGGGCAAGACCCTGGTGCTGGCGCCAGGGCGGCCGCGGGAGGTGGCGCGTGCAGGAGCGGAGAGGTGCGCCCACCCGGGCCCCGGGCGCGAGGGGGGCGGGGCTTGGGCTGCGGCCCGGGGCCAGGCTCGCGGGGGTGGGCGGTGCTGGGTCTGCGGGGGCGGGCGGGGGGCGGGGCGCGCGCGCGGGCTCCGGGAGGGCGGGGCGGCGGCGCGGGGCGGGCTCTGGCTGCCTGAGTGTCACACACGCGGCGGCTCGGGAGGCGGCGGCAGTGGCAGCGACAGGCGCCGCCGGGACGGGCACGGGCGCGCGGGCTCCGGCGGGCGCCGGCTGCCTTCCTCCGTCGCTCGCTGCCTCTCCCGGCCGCATTCTCCTCCGCTGCGGGGCCGAGCTCTCCCCAGCGCTCGCAGGAAGGAAGAAGGGAGCCGAGGACGCCGAGAAGTTCCCGCGGCAGCCGCGGATCCCGGCCAAGGCGGAGGCTGCGGCTCCGACGGGGCAGGAGCGCGATCCACGGCGAGGGGCGTACGGCCAAAGGGTCCGCGGCGTAGAGCGCTCGGACCTTCCGCTCTCCCCCGGGCGTGGGCCGGGACCCCATGAGACGCGCCCACGAGGGGCGCGAGATTCCTAGCTCGGGCGGCGCTAGGCGGAGGGCGGTGTTGCAGCTGCCGGAGCCGGAGAGCTGCCGGCAGGAGGCGGCGGCGGCAAGAACTTGAACTTGGCGTCGGGAGCGGGCGCCCCGGACGCCCCCCGCCGGGGCCGGGGCGCCGAGGGACCTGCGCCGCAGCGCTGCCCCCCGAATGGCCGCGGCGGCGGACCGGGCTCCCGCGCCGCGGCCCTAGGCGGCCTCTCGCCATGGCCAAGTGGCTAAACAAGTACTTCAGCTTGGGCAACAGCAAGACCAAGAGCCCCCCGCAGCCGCCGCGGCCAGACTACCGCGAGCAGCGGCGCCGGGGCGAGCGGCCCTCGCAGCCCCCCCAGGCCGTGCCGCAGGCCTCCTCCGCCGCCTCGGCGTCCTGCGGTCCGGCCACCGCCTCCTGCTTCTCGGCCTCTTCGGGCTCGCTGCCCGACGACAGCGGCAGCACCAGCGACCTCATCCGCGCCTACCGCGCGCAGAAGGAGCGAGACTTCGAGGACCCCTACAACGGGCCTGGCTCGTCGCTGCGCAAACTGCGCGCCATGTGCCGCCTGGACTACTGCGGCGGCAGCGGGGAGCCAGGCGGGGTCCAGCGCGCCTTCTCGGCCTCGTCCGCGTCGGGCGCCGCGGGCTGTTGCTGCGCCTCCTCGGGCGCGGGGGCCGCCGCGTCCTCGTCCTCGTCCTCCGGCTCTCCGCACCTCTACCGCAGCAGCAGCGAGCGGCGGCCCGCCACGCCGGCCGAGGTGCGCTACATCTCCCCCAAGCACCGCCTCATCAAAGTGGAGAGCGTCGCGGGCGGTGGGGCCGGGGACCCCCTGGGGGGCGCCTGCGCGGGCGGCCGCACCTGGAGCCCGACGGCCTGCGGAGGCAAGAAACTGCTCAACAAGTGCGCCGCCTCAGCCGCGGAGGAGAGCGGGGCCGGCAAGAAGGACAAGGTAAGGTGCCCCTTGGCATTTTCCCGAGGTTCCAGAGCCACGGTGCACACGGGGAGACCGAGGCACCCACCGCTCTGGTGTCGAGTCTCTACTTCAGCTTCGGACTAGGACTCTGGGTCGGGGCTGGCGTGCTGTTTCCCGCTTCTGACTCCTCCCGCGCCCTTTTCCTGGGACCGGCGGCCTCCTGACCCCACCTCTTTCGCCGCTGCTCCCAGAACGTCTCCTCTCTGAGCCCACAGCCCGAGCGAGAGCGCCCGGCCCAGCCTTGCCCCAGGAAGACGGACCCAGTCAGCCCTTCCGGCTGCCAAGGAGTAAAGTCAGAGTCAGAGCTGTCTAGGACTTCAAAGAGCTTTGACTCCTGACACCCCTTCCCCCAGCCTCCACCCTCCGCTCATGCTGTAGGTGGGAAACTGAGGTCCAGAGCAAGGAAGGGTCTCGCCCAATATTACATAGCTTTCTTGGTGGCAGATCCGGACCGGCTGTCTCCAGCGTGTATATGTAAATCTCTCGCGGCTGCCCTGCCCGGCCCTGCCCTGCCCCACCCCCAGCTCCAGGTTTCCAAATCCGGACTGCCTGGTACCGGAGCTGCTCCGGGAACCTCCACGCGTGCTTTTCCGGTTGAAATGCGCTGCCTGCAAGAGCGCTCCTCATCGAACCCGTCAGTTCCTCCCGCTGCGCGCGGGAGGGGGTCAGCCTATCAGGCCCGACTGGAAGGAGACCCCACCCCTCCTTTGCTCACCTGCTTCCTTCCTGACCTCACCCCTACCCCATAAGGTCCCAGGAACACGGGGGGACTTTGTGACAGCCCCCTTCCTAACGCATTAGGCCATCTAGATCCCTCCCTTTGAAGCAGACGACTTAATTACAGCCAGACTAGGCCCCCTTCTCCCCCTTCACACTCCTGTGAAGCCCTCCCTTCCCCCATAAAATAATACTTGTTCTGTCTTCTTCTGGTGGAAGGCAGTGTTTTGATTAAATCTGAGGCCCGGTGGGAGAGCTCCTTCCTTCTCAGCGCCCTGGTGCGTGGCTGTTGTTCTCCCCACCTTCTTCCCCCAAAGGTAAACCTTTGCCCAGGCCTGGGCTGGGGGAGACTGATTAAGAGTCTGAGTTCCTTTTAGGACTGGATGTCCAGACAGGAGGGAGACAGGCTCTTACCTGCCAGCTGGTGCTTGGAAAGGGATCTTTTTTGTTTGCCAGGAGAGAGGAGGAAGGGAATGTCCCTCTAGTTTTTCTGCCTGGCCTCCCCTCCCCGAGGTCCCCAGAACATCCCCTACCCTGTTTGATCTGCATGGGCAGTCCGTGGAGGATCCCACCTCTCCCTGGAGGCGGTTTGGGGCACGCCTCGGAAGCTTGGACTCTGGGTTTCTAAAGCACCTAGAATGCCACACCTAGATGACGACTAGCTGGGAGCCAGGTGGCTACCTAGGAGCTGCTTTGGGAGAGGGGGCAGATTTCTCTGGGAGCCACCAGGACCCTGGGCTTGTGTTTGGTCAGTGAGGGAAACACCAGATAGGCTCCGTGCAGTCTTATGCATGGCTGAAGCTTGGCTTGGTGCAGGCACTGGGGAAACCTGGAGGTCTTGTATATAAAAGGCACGAGAGGGTCACGGCTAACTGCACTGGACTTTATGCATCCTCCTTGTTACCCTGCAGCCACACCCCAGGTGGGCAGATCTCCTTTCTCTTCCACTGCTAGTGGTTCAAAACTTCAGTAAACATTTTTTCCCAGTTACAGTTAAGACTGTTTCAAACACTGAGGAATGATTTGTTTTCTAGCCAGGATGTCAAGATGTTTAAGACTTGACTCTTTTCATCACCAGATATTTCTTACGGGTCTTCTCTGTGTCCTCCCCTGCTGGGTGCTGGAGCAGGGACCCTCTGCAGCGAATGCTATGACAGAGGCCATAGTGGCGTGACGGTGATGAGTGCTATGATGAGACCTTGTGTTACAGGGTTACAGGAGGGATGAAGGGCAAGGGAGAGGTTGGGGGGTGTGGCATCGAGGAGTGCACCTTGGAGGCAGGGCCATTATTGTGAGGGAGGGGTGGTCACCATGGTTGGCTGGAGAAGAACCCTGTGCTTCAGGGAACTGCAGGTGAAGTCCCTTGTGGCTGAAATTGAGAGGTTAAGAGTTGGGCAGGGCCTGGATCAGGGAGGACCTTGTAGGCTAAGCACAGAGGGGGGCCTGTGAAGGGATTTAGCTGCGAGAGTGTTGTGATCAGATATGGCTTTTTAGAAGATCTCTCTGGGTTACTTTTCACCTACTAGGTTGTGACTGCGAGACCTTTGATCTTTTGAGAAGTTGTCCAGATGTTCTTTCTACCCAGGAGGGAGGAGGCAGCCAGGGAGGGTCAGCAGGACGTTATAGTGCAGCGATCCTCAAACTTTAGTGCACCTAGAGGGCTGGTTACAACAGATTGCTGGGGCCCATCCTGCAGCGTCTGATTGAGCATGCCTGGTGGGGGACCTGAGTGTTTGCATTCCATCATTTCCCAGGTTGAGGGGAAATGGCTGAGGGTCCTGGGACCATGGTTTGAAAACCACTCATGCAACAGTGACTTCTCCTTAACTGTCCCTCTGGGTCTTCTGGTCAGGGCAGCCTTGGGATGCAGAGACTCTGGATGCCCTTGTTTCTGCCATCTGTGTGTGGCTACCTCCTGATCCTGGGCCAGCACCCCTCCACCTCCACCCCATCAGGCAGTCAGGAAGCAGTTGTTTTCACATTATTTCCAGCCAGACAGCTTTTGGGAGGCCAGGCACACTGTAGATCTGGCCTTCCTTATGCCCCTCACTCATGGATCCAGGAAAACCCACTTCTGGCACCTCATTTAGTCTTTATCCATTGTTAGAGGTCTCACTCTGTCACCTAGGCTGGAGTGCAGTGGTGCAGTTATGGCTCACTGCAGCCTCAACCTCCCAGGCTCAAGCAATCCTCCCGCCTTAGCCTCCTGAGTAACTGGGGCCATGTACTGTCACGCCTGGCTAATTTTTTTTATTTGTAGAGATGAGGTCTCTGTGTTGCCCAGGCTCCTGGGCTCAAGCGATCCTCCCGCCTTGGCCTCCCAAAGTGCTGGGATTACAAGTGAGAACCACGGCACCCTGCCAACTTTTCCGTTTAGAATTATTTGGAAGAGAAACTAGCCTTACTCTACTGGTTTCTCCTCTAACATAGCCCACTTTTTCCAGCATTTACTTTGTGCTCAGAGATGTCTTGGTACAAGTGTGAATGAGGAGGGGAGGTAGTGAAGGATGCAGGAGACTTGTCCATGATCTCTGGCCTGAGCCCCTGGAGGAGATTGACAGGAATTTCATCCTTTGTTTCCCAGTGTTTTTATCTTGAAGAATTTGGGAAGATCATCACCTAGGAGGTGGCTTTGAGCTGGATCTAGAGTTGGAAGTGGAATCTCAGCTCAGGGGAGAGGGTGACTGCACACTGCGGGAGTGCTTATGTCTCAGGGTGTGTATATGTAAGTGTATACGTGTGTGTGAACATAGACGTGTGTGTATGTGTATAAAATCTCAATGTGGGGCCTGTTCTTGGAAAGCAGCACTTTCATGCAGCTGGGCCTTGTTTAGGGAATGAGAGATGACAATGTGAGAGAGGTAGGGGCTTGAAGTTGGACCCCACAGGGGAGACCTTGAAGGTTGTTGAGCCAGGGAAGGGATGTACTCAGAGCCATGGTGGAGGGGCATCCAGGCTATAAACAGCTGCCAAAATCTGGGGAAAATAGGATCAAAGTTAGGGGACAGTTGTAGTTCTGGTGAGAGACGGTGAGGGCCGGAGCTCCTGGGATGAGAAAACGAAACTGGAATAGGTAGACACAGTATTCCTTCAAGTTGTGCTTTATAAAAAAAAAAAAATGATGACAAAAGAGGCCAGTTACTTTGGTAGGTCTCCTTTTGTGCAGCCAAACAGGTCTCATCCAGTTATATTTTCTGCTGAAGTCTTGTTTCTTTTATTATAATTAAATAAATGTTGTTTCCACCACAACTAAGTCAGTAGCATCATGACATCAGTTTTCCCAGGTTTTAAGTACATACTAATGTGTACCAACACTTTATATTTTGTCAGCATCCAGAGTTGAGTTAAATAACACTTTTTCCATAGTTACAGAATAAATAATATCATGTCTAACTTTTTTTTTTTTTTAAACATCCAGCAGTTTCTAAACTGCCTGCTAGGCAGAGGGAATTCAGAGAGAAGTAAGTGGTGGCTAACTTTCCGAAAAGGAAGCTTCTCAGTTTGCAGTTGAATACCAGCTTCTCCCGGTCTAGTCAGGGAGACAGATACAACCAGAGAGACAATATCACAACCCGAGGAATGCCAGAAGTGTGTGCAGAGGGCTGGGAGGGCCTGAACTTGGCTGGGAAGCCAAAGAGGGCCTTCGGCAGAAGGCCGCTCTTGAGCTGAGTGTAGAAGGCTGAGTGGGAATTCCCAAGGCAGGGGAGTGGGGAAGAGGGCTTTTCATGCAGAAGGAATAAAGCAGCCTGTGCCATGGCCTGGAGGCTGGAGAGGATGGCTGGGGGCAGCAGGGCAGGTGTGGTGGGAGACTGCAGAAGGAGGTTGGAGCCCACAAAGGGAAGAAAGTCTCATGTGCCTTGCTGCGGAGTTGTGAATTATCATTTGTCCTGTTTCACATAAAATCATTGATGTAGGGCTTGATTGAAGCCGGGGTCAAACATGAGTTGTCAGTCATTCCCATTTGATGAACAGCCACACTCTCTACTTCTTAAAATATCACTAATGGCAAAGGTCAGGGTCGCACTTGGTAGCTGTGGTTTGGCTTGGGACACTTTCCCCTTTGAAGTCCCATCACCTGAAAGCAGTGTGAGAGAAATGCTGCGTATCAAATCCAGTTTTTCCTGGTTGATTCCCCAGAAGGGAAATACATTCCCCAGGCTTCATAGTAACCACTTAATCGGTCATTTAATCCTCACTGTCCCACTGGGAGAGGCTTGAGTACTGTATTAGCTGTTGCTACATAACAAATCACCCCAAAACGCCCGTGGTTTGATTGTGGGCCATGCTGTCTCTATTGTAGCTCTTCAGCTCTGCCACTGTAGCTTGAAAGCAGCCATAGACAATATGGAAATTAATGGGAACAGCTGTATCCCAATAAAACTTTATTTACAAAAACAGGCAGCTGGCCTGTGCGCTCTAGCTTCCAACCCCTGCTTTAAACGATAAGGTTTTATTATAGCCAAGAGCCTGCATATCTGAGTCATTTTTCTGGTCTCAGTTGGGCTCACTCATGCCTTTGCAGTCACTGGGGGTGGGGTGGGTATGCAGCCCTGCTGATCCTGGCTAGGCTTTCTTACGTGTTTGGTGGGCTGGTTTAGGATGGCCTTGGGCTGCAACAATTCAGCTCTGTTCCGTGTGGTCTCTCCTCCTCCAGCACATGTTCATATGACGGCAGCAGGGTTCCAAGAAAAAGCAGGAGCGCATAAGGTCTCTTGAGGTTGGAAACTGGCATGGTGACCCTTCTGCTGCATTCTGTTGACTAAAGCAAATCATAAGGCCAGCCACAATTCAAGGAGAGAGGAGGAGCTGCAGTGTCCCATGGCAAAGGGCAGGCAGGGATACAGGCAAGCCATTAATTAGGGCCTTTGATGCCATCATCTACCTTATCCCCATATTCCAGATAAAGAAACTGAGGCTTAGAGAGGTTGATGACTTGCCTAATGTCACACAGCTGCAAAGTGATAGACCAAGGATCACACCAGTGCAGTCTTGAGTTCAAAACCTATATGCTTCCTCTATTTTCCATGGTTTCAATGGAAATAAGTAGTATGAGGCTCGGATATTTACTGGAATATGTGTTACATGTCTCCTTCTCCCCTTTCCTCAATGCTACTCTTCTTGCATCCCTCTGCTCTAATTTCTCCGCTTTCAGCCTTTGCTGTGGTGTCCCTAGAAGAGGCCCTAGAGCTGGCTTTTCTGTTTCTCTGTCTCCCATCTGCCTCAGAGTTCCAGAAATGAGATGTTAATGCAGCACTTGAGTTATTTTATAGAGAAATTCTGAGCACAGAGTTGGCACATCCCAAGGGACAGCTGCACAAAACGTGAGTCTTGTAACTGTCATGTCTTCTCATTCTAACACCAAGCATTCCTTCCCTTCAAGGATTTGCCAGGCTGTGTGTGCTCTGTTTGGAGGAAGAGACTGGCGGTACATTGGCCCTGATCAACAAGGAACTTAAGTTTCCTTGAAGGAGATCAGGTGACTGTCCTCTCTAATCTGACAATCTCAGAACATGACTGATTACCCCAGGGCTTAACCCCCATGACTTGACCCTATCCTCTCTTTGCCCCCAGAGCATTTCTGACCCATAAAAATTAGCTTTAAAAGTCAAATCTGAAACAGCTGTGGTTTCCTCTGATCAGTCAGCAAGGTCTAACTTGCCTGTGGTCAAGCCTTCCCCTGATTAGTTTAGCTTGTGCTGGGAGAGCCCAGAAGTGGTGGCCTGTGGGGAATGGGTAGGCCAGGCTTGGCCCTAGAAAATAAACTGGGACGTGTGACTTTCCAACAGAGCTCGCATACTGGCTGGCTGACGGCAACACACCCTGTGGCTTTGTGAGGTTGGTTGATGGTGGTGGTAGGAGTGATGTATTTTCTATCTCTTTTTTTTTTTTTTTTTTTTTGAGACAGGATCTCACTCCTGTCCCCCATACTGGAGTGAGAGGCACGATTACAGCTCACTGCAGCCTCAACTTCCCAGGCTCAGGCGATTCTCCCACCTCAGCCTCTCAAGTAGCTGGGACTATAGGCACACGCCAGCACACCCAGCTAATGTTTGTATTTTTTCATTGCCCAGGCTGATCTCAAACTCCTGGGCTCAAGTGATCCGTCCGCCTTGGCCTCCCAAAGTGCTGGGATTACAGGTGTGAGCCACTGTGCCCAGAAGGTTGTGCATTTTCCGCAGGACAAAGGTGGTGGTCGTCTCTGACTTCCTAACTTTCATTTGGCCTGTGCTGACTGAGGGATTGCTATATGCAGGCCACCATCAGGAGCTGTGTGGATACAGGGATGAACCAGAGCCTGGGTAGTGCCCACCCCTGAAAAGCTTATCTTTTGGTTGAGGACACAGGAACCAAGGTTGAAACCCACATCTGTATGTCAGAATTTATCTGTAAATAAAGTGGTGTGGGTGAGCTAAAAGCTGTCTTGGCGCAGAGACTGTTCTGGGCAGGGCCTTGATTTCATGGAGCCACAGGAGCTGCAGGGTGAGGAGGAGGTATTTGAGTAAAAAAAGTACAATCACTTGAATTAAGGGAGTTTTCCACTACAGTAATATTAGCTAATACTTTTATTATACATACTCTGAGCTAGGTGCAGTTCTGTGTGCTTTGTATGTAACTTTACTCCTCACTACAGTCCTTTGAGGTAGCTACTACTACTGCTACTTCTATTCTCATTTTTACATATGAGGAAACCAAGGCACAGACAGGTTAAGTCACTTGTCTAAAGTCAGGTCGGCCAGGCGTGGTGGTTCATGCCTGTAATCCCAGCACTTGCTGTAATCCCAGCACATTGGGAGGCCGAGGTGGATCACCTAAGGTCGGGAGTTGGAGACCAGCCTGGCCAACATGGTGAAACACCGTCTCTATTAAAAACAAAAATTAGCTCGGCGTGGTGGCACATGCCTGTAATCCCAGCTACTTGGGAGGCTGAGGTGGGAGAATCACTTGAACCCGGGAGGCAGAGGTTGTAGTGAGCCGAGATCGGGCCACTGCACTCCAGTCTGGGCACCAAAGCGAGACACTGTCTCAAAAAATAATAATAATAATAATAATAAAGTCAGACAGCCAGTAAGTGGCAGAGATGAGATGTGAAGCCAGATAGCATCTGTTTGTAACCACTGTGCCATACTTCCTCAAGCTGCACAATCCCATGCCTGAATTTGCTCTATCGTCTCTGCCTTATTTGTGGCTAGACTTACTCTTTGTAAAATATCCCCTCTGTTGGCATGGTAGAAGTGACTGATTCCAACATTTATGTAAGTATTCCACAGCTTAAAGGGCACTTTCACACCGGTAATTTGTTTGCTTTTCAGAGCCACTCTGCGAGGAAGGGGCTGTAATCTCCCTTTTGCAGATGGAGAAACAGAGGCTCATGGGGAGGAGTGCATTCTTCCCTGCCTCACAGCAGAGGCAGAGCTGGTGGCCAGTACCTGCTGTGTGTTGACCTTGTGTTGAGGCCAGTGCCCTTTGTGCCGGGGTGGTGTGGAGGTGGCGTGGCCGAAGCTGGAGTCTACAGGAAGGGTGACAGCCTGATTGATTTCTGCTTCTTCCCGTGTTTTGATTCTGAAACGCTTTGCTGAGACCATTAAGGAGCATTGACAGAGGACCTTGCTTCCACAATGGAATTTTCCTTCTCTTCCTGTTTGGTATTTTCCAGTAATATTTCTATTAATGTTTCACTTTCAGCGGCACTAACTTCCTGAGAGTTTGAGCTTTCCTAACTCCCGAGGCAGGAAGAACTGAATTTTCCTCTAAATCATTCAGTTCCTTTCCAGTTTCTCCAAGGGGAGCTGTCTCTGGATTTCCCATTATGCTGTAAAGGAAGGATCTTGGAGGTGGGTCCAGGGGATGGAGAGAGAATTAGAGCCCCAGCGAGTGACTCAGGCCCAGTGTTTTCCAAGCAACATGTAATATTCCTGGTCAGAAAGGGGCTTCCCACAGCCGAGGAGGGGAGAGTGACTCGACAGGTGGGTGGGTGGGTGGGTGGGGGAAGCGGATTCCCTGGCCCACTGCCGGGCCTTGACTTACAGGCTGGACTCAGAGTTCCCAGGGGGCTGTGAGAGCCCATGCCAAGTCCTTTCTTCTCATTCATTCATTCATTCATTCAGTAGACATTGTTGAGAGCCTGCTGTGTGCTGGGGATTATTCTGTTTAGGTGCTGGGAATAGAGCCATGAACAAAGCAGATAAGAGTCTGTGCTCCCCTGAGCTTGCTCTCTCATGACAGGAGTCAAGTAAATACAGTTACGTCAGGGGTAGGGACTGTGGAGGAAAGTAAAGAGGAATAAAGAGGTGATGGCAAACATGAATTTGGGGTGGGATGCTTTTTATGTGGGTGCTCAGAGAGGGCCTTGCTAAAAGTTTTGATGGCATGAACCACCCCGCTCTCCAAGGAGGGCATTCCAGGCAGAGGGAAGAGGAACAGTGCAGAAGCCTGAGGCAGTAGCATGCCTCGGTGGTTCAGGGAGCAATGCAGATATCTATATGACTGAGCGGAGCAGGTGAGGAGGAGGTATGAAGGCAGCTGAGGGCTGAGAGGTGTGGGGCAGAGGATGTCGGAACTCACAAGCATTGAAGAGGCCTTCCTCGCTAACCCTGCATGAGATGGGGGCAGCAGAGGGTTCTGAGCAGAGAAGCCAACCACGCATCTGACTTGGGTTTTTAAAGGGTGGCTCTGGAGATTCTAGAGCAGAGAGGGCACCAGCAGGCAGACCACTGAAAGCAGGGCTTTGACAGCAGGTGATGAGAAGAGGGGTAGATTCCGGTGTGTGGTGAAATTGGGCCTCAGGATTTCCTGACAGAGATGAGGGAGAAGAGCCAGGATGGCTGCAGGGTTTTGGCCCCGAGCAGCCACTGATGAAGTAGATTCAGCAGCTGAGGCCTAGGGGTCCAGAGTGGGACACTGTCTGCCCTCTGGGGCCAGGAGGTGCCTGAGATCCCAGGGAAGAAATGGATGGCCCTCTGTCTGGGTCTGTGGGAGGAAATGGGGAAAACCGTCAGGAAGAGGAGGCCTCATGGGAGATGGGTCCAGAGGAAGGTGTGGATGGGGCATCCAAGACAGAGGGGATCCCATCTACAGTGGCTGAGATTGGAAGGGGAACTCTGCTGTGTGCAGTCAGGGGTGGCCAGAGCTTGGGGCATGCCATGATATATTTGCCAGGGATAGAGGAAGGTGGCAAAGGGCCAGGCCCTGCCTGCCACTAGTCTGAAATTGCCCCAATACTCCTAATTCAAAAGAGGCCACCTGCTATGTTGCATGGCTGAGCTGGGCACCACAGGAGGGTGGAGACAGTGCAGCGATTAAGTCTCCAGGGACAGGGCTGGAGCAGCCACTGTTTTGCTTAGCAGAGCATTTCATTGCTGGCTGCTTCTGATAGGAAGTGGTCCCTTATATTGTGGGTTCACTGGTACATGGGCTATGGGGAGAATGCAAACAGACCTAGGAGGAATGAGAGTCTGCAGGTTTCTCCAGGCCACGGCTAAATTCTAAAAATGAAAATCATCAGAAAGTTCTTAACAGTGAAACTTTACCATCTTGTTGGATGTGCACTCCCAGAAAGCCAGACAGCCCGGTAATCCCTCTGGTGCATTCCAAAGCCACACATGTGATTGGGGACTGCATGGCATTTGCGGAATGGCGCGGTGCCTACCTGCCCTGTGTGGGGCCCTTGCAAGTTGGCTGTGCTCTGAGCCGGTTCCTCAGAAAGGGGCCAGCTTGCATTTTGAGCTGTAGTTCCACATTTATCTTTTGACTAACCTTTTACCCCTTATAACAGAATTAAGACAAGTTTGGTATAGAAAATAATAAGTAAGCAAAACTCAGAAATCAACCCTAATTCTGTAATTCAAAGAAACCACCATTAACATTTTACTACTTTTTCATCTAGCCATTTTTCATTGCATATACATATATGTTTATTTTTCTCTCCACAAAAATTAAGTGATACTGTCTATGTTTTTTTAAACGTAAAGACATGGAAAGATGTCTACAATATCTTAAATATTTAACAACTGTAATTTAATAGCTGCATTGTATTCTGTTCACATGTTAGGCTTTTCCTCGTTTTCGCCAATTTAACAGTGCCGTAATGAACATCTTTGTAACTTAATTCTTTGCATAGGTCTGTGATTATTTCCTTGGGGTTGATTCTGAGAATTGTTGGATAAGACAGTAAAAAGTCTGATACATACTTTCAAATTGTGTTCTAGAAAGACCTTACAAGTTGACACCTGTTTTACGCTTCTCACACAATCCTGGGAATTCTAATGCAAGTTAGTTGCATTTGCAGTTTCCTGGATTCCTGGTGCAAATGTGTGTTGACCATTTGTGTTGCTTTTCCAAAACTGTTTACTTTATCATCTGTTCATCCTTTTCTGCTGCAGGGTTTTCTCTGTTGATTTGTAAGAACTCTTTTTGGATTAACAATGGCAGCACCTTACCTGCCATTTGGGTTGCAGAACATTTTTTAAAGTTTGTAATTTGCCTTTTGGTTCTATATGTGGCAATTGTTGTTGGTTACAATGAATTGTTTTCTATTTAATCAGTCTCCACCTTCATGATTTCTTGAGCATGCTGCTGAGAAAAGTCTTCCCATGTGGGCGCAGTGGCTCGCGCCTATAATCCCAGTACTTTGGGAGACTGAGGCGGGTGGATCACATGAGCTCAGGATTCAAGACCAGCCTGGGCAGCATGGCAAAAACCTGTCTCTACTAAAAATACAGAAAATTACCTGTGTGTGGTGGCATGCGCCTGTAGTCCCAGCTACTTCAGAGGCTGAGGCACGAGAATTGCTTGAACCCAGGAGACGGAGGTTGCAGTGAACTGAGATTGCACCAGTGTATTCCAGCCTGGAAGACAGAGCAAGACTCTGTCTCAAAAAAACAAAGTCTTCCCTACTGTAGTATTTATATTTTCTTCTAATACTTTGATGGATTTTTTTTTTACATTAAAATTTCCATCCCCCTAGAGTTTGATTTCATTGTATGAGGTATGGTTGTCATCTTACTTTCCAAATGGCTAGTGTGTGTCTGGGCACCCTGTATTGCTTGCTCATGATCTTCAGGTACCTTTTGAGACTTAAATATTTTGACTCCATCTTGCCCTGACAGTGTTTAGGTCTCATCAGTGATTATGATAATGATGATGAAGGCCTGTCTTTATAAAATGACACCTTTCTTCTGCAGATACCCATGCGCTTATTACACATTCAACTCCTGACATCTGAGGAAAGTAACTAGGTATTAACTAGGGCTTCATCTTTACCCACCACAGCAGAATGCCAAACCTGCTGTGGTGTGTGGGATGTGGCCAAGACAGCCTTGTCTTGCCTCTGGTGGAGTCGGCATCCTCTGATACCGGAGGCTGGGCTGTCTAGGTGTATTTGAGGCAATCACGGTGGTCTGCCCTGCCCATGTGGCTTGAGCCAAGCGAGTGTTTCAGTTTTCACAGAGTGGGTGTGGCGTTCAGTCATCCAACCGTATTCCAGCACTGGGCTGAGTCCTATGGAACAATCAGAGACAGTTAAGCCTGGGTGCTCTAGCTGAGAGCCCAGGAGTGGGTATTGGAGAGGGAGGAATTCATTGCCAGCGTAGAGAGGCAGGTAAATGACTCCCTGAGCAGACAAGAGAAGCATTTGGACTGAGGTGGGTGTGGCTGGTGGGAGAGTTCAGAATGGGTAGGATTTGAAGGTGTGGTCTGTGTGGGCCACACGATTTTGGTCACTCACATTTTTTAACACCTGCAAAAAGTCCAGGTGATGATAATTCAACAAGTTCTTCCTCCACCGTTTTCTGCCCACCATCAACCCAGGTGTCCCGTGTCTTCAATCAGTGAGAGATTTTTTTCCAGACCACTATAGCCTGTTTCTCTTTTTCTGGTTCATGCTGGTGTTAGGAAAATCCATCCTGCAGTGTTTGCTGTGAGGTTGATGACATTAACAAATTGGTATTAAAGGAAAAGATTAAGTCGTGGAGTGTTCATGGGGAATAAATCCAGGAAAAATGCAGATTTCTGAACACTGCCGAACATGACTTTGGTTCTAAGAGGCTGAAGGTGTCTGCCTAACTCACATCACGTCACTGAACCCAGGACCAGCCCTGGCAGCACAGTAAAATTACCTGCATAGCATTTACAAATTTCAGTTTCCTAGGCTCCCATCCCAGATTAATTAATTTCTGGAGATACAGCCAGGGCATCAGTATTTTTTGAAGCTCCCAGATGATTGTGATCTGCAGCCAAGGTAGAAAGCTGCTATCCTTGACCTTTGGTGTCCCAGAGAGCTGGGGATCACCCCATCCAACTCTCTTCCATCCATGCTGAAAACTTCCAATGTTGAGATCTGTTACTTTTTGTCCGGCCACCTTTGCACAGCTGGGGTTGACTTTTTTTTTATTTTAAATGTTTACTCTAGCTTTTTGAGCACCTGGTATTCACAGGAACTCATTGGTTGAACTCTTTTTTTTTTGTAGATTCTACTACTGTCTTGGTTTGACTCTCTGAGGTCAAGTAGAACCAGTCTAACCTTGCTTCTCTCATATAAGGACCCTCAGATATGCGATTGTATCTTCAAAGGCAGAGAGAAGCTGCAGGCTGTAACACTGCCCACAGAGCCAGATTCCCAGCCAGGACCCCAGCTGCTAAGGGCAAGGACCCTTTGATGTCACAACGGTGGAGGTCTTGATGGAGCCCAAGTCTAGGAGCTTCCTGTGGGCATGAAGGAATAGGCTAGAGCAGGTTCCCAGTGGGTGAGTTGAGGTTGGCACTGAGGTGTTAACTGTGCAGGCATGTGACTGGATGGGGAACAAGGTCAGATTCCCAGGTGGATTTGGGGAGTCTCAGCAAAGAAGCTGTCAGGAGTGGATTCCAGAGGAGTAGGTAGCAAGTGGAGCAGAGGTTGCCTGGCTGAAAGCAGTGTGATGTCGGGGTTGGGCATTCCCTGTCCTGGTTCTTGGCCCCTTGTGGGGGCTAGCTGACAAGGTCATACACCACTGGACCCCAGGGCTGTTGCTCCAGACACAGCAGAACCCAAGTGTGTCCCACTGTGGTGGCATAAAACACTCACTGGCTTTAGGGTCAGAAGTCCAGAGCTCAAATCCTAGCCCTGGTGCTTGGAAGCTTAGTAACTTGGGGCAAGTGATAAAATTCTCTGGGCCTGGAATGCCCCATCCTCTGTGTAGGTAGAATAGTAACAGATGGTGTTTCCTGACCATTCACTCTGTGTCACCATAGGTAACACTTTCAGTACTTGATCCTTAACTGTGTGTCTTTGAGGTGTTGCTGTGAGAATCCCCATTTTACAGATGGTAAGGCATTTGGGAGAGGAGGTTCTGGGGAAGTACATTGGGTCATTGTGAGGATTAAATAAAATCATTTGTTGAAATGTCTGAGCACAATGCCTAGCATTTAGGAAGAGCTTTATGAATGTTTTATATTATTTTGGCCTGTGTGTCTTGGGCCTCAGTCCAGCTTTGAACTTTGGGCTTTCTATAGCCACAGTAAAGTCAGTGGGGTTGCCCTGTCTGGACTGATGATGTGGTCCTCAAAAAGTGAACCTATCCTTATCTTGGTGGGTCTGCTTGTGGTTAAGCTTTACCTGGGATCACCACTCTGTTCTAAGAGCTTGAGGTATGTTAGCTCACTGATTCCCACAACACCCCAGAGGAGGCAAGTTCTATTAAGAGTCCCATTTTGGCTGGGTGTGGTGGCTCACACCTGTAATCCCAGCACTTTGGGAGACTGGGGTGGGCGGATCACGAGGTCAGGAGATGTAGACCATCCTGGCTAACATGGTGAAACCCCATCTCTACTGAAAATACCAAAAATTAGCTGGGCATGGTGGCAAGCGCCTGTAGTCCCAGCTACTCAGGAGGCTGAGGCAGGAGAATTGCTTGAACCCGGGAGGTGGAGGTTGCAGTGAGCTGAGGTCGTGCCACTGTACTCCAGCCTCGGTAACAGAGAGTGACTCCATCTCAAAAAAAAAAAAAAGAGTCTGGTTTTGCAGATGGAGAAACTGAGGCAAACAAGTTTGTATCTTCTCGTAGATGACACTGCTAGTAGTGGGCAGAGCTGGAGTTGGGGTTCCAGCCAGGCAGTCAGTCTATGTTACACAGATGCAAGGGACAGTGACAGGGGTCAGCTCTGTGTCAGCTGATGGCCATTTATCAGCTGAATAGGTCTCTACTGTCATAGAAACCATAGGTCTCTACTGTCGATAAAGTGTCTAGTTTGGGCCAGGTACTCCCCATAGGCACATTCTCAGGACAATGCTGCCAAAGAGGCATCAAGGAAAGCTTCATGGAGGAGGCAGCATGGGAGCTGGGCCTTCATGCATAAGGAGGATCTGGATATTTAGAGATTGGTGGATGTGAGGAGGACATCCCGGGAGAGGGGCCCTCTGAATGGTCCCTAGTAGATGATGGAGGAGAAGCCAAGTGTGGGAAGGCCTTCAGGGCCAGGCCACAGTTTGGTCTTTATTCTGTGGGTAAAGAAAGGTAGTGGAGGGAGGGAGTGAAAGGGTCAGCCTCATGCTTTAGGGACACCTGTATGTCTGTAGCCTGAGGGGATAGTTAGAAAGGAGTGGGGGTGGGGGTGCTCTAAGCTGGGCATGGAGGTGGGGACCCAGTTAGGAGGACATGGAATGCTCTAGGCAGAGGCACCAAGGGCCTGAAATACTGCAACTGACTGCTCAGGCAGCTCTCAGATGACACTGGGCAATCGAGAGAAATTGACCGAGCGCTTGTCAGGAGGATAGATTTTTCTGTCAATAGCCGAAACGTCCTCTGTGGGAGTTTGTGAGTTACTCAGTCCATCAGAGCATTTGTCCACATTCTGTCAGAGCCAGACGGAACATGTGCTGGGGTCACGGAGTCTGAGCCGGGAATGGCCCTGCTGGTCGGAGAGTTGGGCGGAGGAGGCCTTGTACGAGTCAGACTGCTTGTTTCTGCTGAAACATGGAGCGGGAAAGGACAGAGCTACCGAGCAGCCCATCCATGAGGAAAGACGTGGGGGACTAAGGAGATGGGGAGGGGGCTGTGTGTGTTCTGGGGGTGGACAGAGCTAGTCATCTGCCCTTGAGATGGAGCTCTCCCATCTGATGGCAGCACCTCATGGAGTTAGAGGCATTCCAGGATGTCCAGGCAAACGATGGCAGTTAGAAAGAAGCCATGTAAAGTTGCTGGTGTTGTAGTCGAAGTCTTCAGAAGACAGCAGTGCGAGAAGGGAAAGGGAAAACCAGGGCTCTGAGCCAATGCGGGATGCTGACCTTCAGAGGACGTCCTCGTAGGGAGAAGCTCTTAGAAAAACAGTAAGTGCTCAGCCTCCTTTAGGTCCCCAGAGGGAAAGAAATGTTAGCCATGATGAAAATGTTTGCTGGGCTCAGTCAAAGAGCCCTTTGAGGATCCCTGGACAATTCCTTACGCATTCACCGCTCCATCAGAGGGCCACTCTGACCGGCAGAGCTTGCTTTACAGGCTCAGAAGAAACGCTTTGTAAAGATCTAGGAATAATGTTGCCATCAGTCAGCTCCTGCTTGCCGGGCTTCTGTGGGGCTCTGGATCATCTGAAAGCCATCTGTGGTGTGACTGTGAAGTGATGAGATGGTGGGAGTTGGTGTCATCACTTCCTCATCACCCACAGGACAGCTGAGAACGCTGTCACAGCCTGGATGATATTCCCAGGCCTTGGGCCTGAAGGTTGTCAAAGTGCAGACACTCAACCCGGGCATGCTTTGAGGTCTTGCCTACTTGCCCTTTGTCCCTCTGCCTTGAATTTTTTTTTTTTTTTACACGGAGTCTCACTCTGTCACCAGGTTGGAGTGCAGTGTCACGATCTTGGCTCACTGCAACCTCTGACTCCCTGGTTCAGGCGATTCTCCTGCCTCAGCCTCCCGAGTAGCTGAGATTACAGGCGTGCGCCACCATGCCCAGCTAAATTTTTGTTATTTTTTAAGTAGAGACAGGGTTTCACCATGTTGGCCAGGATGGTCGCGATCTCCTGGCCTCGTGATCTGCCCGCCTCGCCTTCCAAAGTGCTGGGATTGCAGGCATAAGCCACCCTGCCTGGCCTGCCTTGAATTTTATGTGCAACTCGGACTCAGATTCTTTGTCACCTGCAAACTAGGGTAGAAGTGGGCCTGGTTTTGAAAAGGCAGATAAACTTTTCTTTATCCAGGCAAACTATTTGTTTTGAGAAATCCTTACAGATGATTAGACTTGAAGCCTCCAGTGGGAGCAAAAATTGTGACAATTCAGAGGATGCTAAATAAGCAGTTTGTAGTAAAAGATTGTAGTCAGTGGTTGAGGAGTGAAGGCACGTTCTTTTTTGTGTGTTATATACTGTTCAGTTTTCTCCCATCACCCCCAAATTAGAAATCTCTCTTTTTTTTGTATCTGCCTGGCCTTTTTGGGAATGGTTATCCTAGAAAATATCTTTCCCTTTGCTTTTGATGGTTTCTTCTGATTACATCTTTTTTCTACAGACTAGCAGACACTTAAGAGTATTGGATTTCTTAACATTCGGCGGCTTCTAGTTCCATATATATTCAAGCATTTCTTACTCTGAAAGTAAATTTCAGTTGTATACATTCATTCATTTAGAGAGTCATTTTATGCTTGGACATTTCTGATGGCCACCTTCATAGTTATGGGGAAGGGACTTTAGATCTGTGAAGGGTACTGAAACAAAACATATATTTTGTTCATATGTTCTTGTGTCTTCCCAGACTTTTCTTTAAAAAAAAAAATCCCAAAAAGGGAAATGAGGGCTTCCCTTGCAGAAGGAGGCCTGGCTGCCTTAAAAGATCCATATATTTGAATTTCAAAGGTTTGTTTGAATGTGAAATCTAAGGTAACCTTGCATTCATAGTCTAAATTCAGAGTGAGCAAATTAGATTGTCATTATTAAGTCTATTCCTTAGACTTAATTGGGGCATGGCATTTTCTGCCACTTAGTTCTTTAGTGGTAAAAGGGAACCTTTCCCATTGCTGAATAAAAGAAAGACTACTTGAGCCCTTTTGCTGAAGGACTGTGACATTTCCCTGCATCGGTTCTGGGGTTGGATGGTCAGGACATTGACAGGTGCATTTAAGATTACAGGGTGAGACTTGGGGACCATAGCAAGCTGTGTTTCAGATCATCATGCATTCAATTTTTAAATGTTGGCTGGGTGCAGTGGCTTACGCCTGTAATCCCAGCACTTTGGGAGGCCAAGACAGGAGGATCACTTGAGGTCAGGAGTTCGAGACCAGCCTGACCAACATGGTGAAACCTCGTCTTTACAAAAATTAGCCGGGTGTGGTGGCACATGCCTGTAATCCCAGCTACTTGGTAGGCTGAGGCAGGAGAATCACTTGAATCCGGGAGGCGGAGGTTGCAGTGAGCCAAGATTGCACCACTGCACTCCAGCCTGGACAACAAGAGCGAGACTCTCTCTCCAAAAAAAAAAAAAAAAAAAAAAGTCCCCATGGTACCCGCTGAAATACTGGCCTGCCTAGGGGCGTATGAGGGAAGCAGTGTGAGCCAGTGAAGGAGCTCTGCCCAGGGTTAGTCTGGGTTCAGGGTCAGACTGTGACTGTGGGCAAGTCACTTGACCTCTCTGAGCCTGTTTCCTTTCTTTTTTTTTTTCGCTTTGTTTTTTGTTTGTTTGTTTTTTTGAGACTGAGTCTTGCTGTGTTGCCCAGGCTGGAGTGCAGTGGTGTGATAGCTCACTGCAACCTCTGCCTCCTGGGTTCAAGCGATTCTTCTGTCTCAGCCTCCCAAGTAGCTGGGATTACAGGCGCACCTCACCACACCTGGCCAATTTTTTGCATTCTTTTAGTAAAGATGGGCTTTTGCCATGTTGGCTAGGCTGGTTTCGAACTCCTGACCTCAGGGGATCTGCCCACCTCAGCCTCCCAAAGTGCTGGGATTACAGGCATGAGCCACCACACCCATCTGAGCCTGTTTTCAGTGAGGATATTGGCTGGGCTCTCACACCTGTAATCCCAGCACTTTGGGAGGCCGAGGCAGGAGGATCGCTTGAGCCCAGCTTGGGCAACATAGGGAGACCGCATCTCTACAAAATAAATTTAAAAATTAGCCAAGTGTGGTGGCATGCATCTGTGGTCTCAGTTAATTGGGAGGCTGAGGTAGGAGGATCACTTAAGTCTGGGAGGTTACAGCTGCAGTGAGCCGAGATGGCGCCACTGCGCTCCAGTCTAGGTGACAGAGCGAGACTCTGTCTCAAAAATAAATAAAATAAAAAGGATGTTCGTTCCTGTCTCGAGATCAGCTGAGAAGGTGCCTGTGAATAGACTGTATTGTTGCCCTAAAAATGTTGTAGACTTGGTTTTAGGTCAAAAAGAGTGACTGGAAACAGTGAGAGAGCAACATGGAGAGGCTTAAAAGTTGTTACCCTGGGAACCCAGTGGTGCCCTCCTAGGGAAAAGCACCTAAAACATTTGGCAAAACCAAAAACTGGAAATTACCTAAATATCCAGCCATGGGAAATGGCTAATGTGTGGCCTAAAGTGAGAGGGAATACAGCCAACAAAAGCTGAGTTGAGTAACTCCACTGCAATATCCTTAAGATGGAAAACACTCAACGATGTAATACTTTTTCATTTTTTATATGTGTATTTATCATTATTATTTTGAGGCAGGGCCTTGCTATGTCACCCAGGCTAGAGTGCAACAGTGCCATCATAGCTCACAGCAACCTCCACCTCAAGGGCTGAAGAGATCCTCCAGACTCAGCCTCCCACGTAGCTGGGACTACAGGCACTCACCACCATGTCCAGCTAATTAAAAAATTTTATGTAGAGTCAGGCTCTCACTGTGCTGCCCAGGCTGATCTCAAACTCAAGTGATCCTCCCACCTCAGTTCCCAAAGTGCTAGGATTACTGGCATGAGCTGCTGCAACTGGCCAGAAGTAATACTTTTTTAAACGCAGGATATAAAAAATGATGAATATTTGTATTCTTTTCCAATTACTGCATTCCCACCGACATATGTAGAAAAAAGACTGGAAGGAAATCGACCAAAATGTATACACTGGTTATCGCTGGAAGGTTGGAATATTTTACGGTTTTTAAAAACAAATGCAAATCATGTAATTACTATTGGAAATTTTTTTGAAGTGGTAACATTGCAAGCACAACGTGGGGAGGGGGATGAGAAGGTGAGGTAAGGGAGCACAGGCTCTCCACCTCCCAGCAGAGTTTTTGCTGGGGCCATCTGAATGAGTTGTTGAACTTCAAAGCTGCTGAGTGTCTCATTGTGTTGGAATGCTGGTGATGAGGATCACAGGAAGTGGTGACAAGCCCTTTGTTATATAAGCTCACCAGGCTTGCTCACTGGTGCCAGCTTTGGCCCTTAGTGTTCGATCGGGACTTTATCTGTCTGTGTCCGGGGCCACAGCGTTAGCTCGGGCAAGGACCTGTGCGGGAACTGCATAGTCAGGCACAGGAAGCTGCAACTCACACCCTTGTTTGCTTAACACCCACTGGCGCATTGGGCTATTCCATGAAAGGAGAAAGGACAAAGTGGAGGGATTTACTGGCGCTATTCCTGACCTGTAAAGATGGGGGATTTTCCCTTGCCTCTTTGGAAGAAATCTTTCTCACATCCTCCAAAAGCAAGAGCAACCTGCTTTTTGATCTGCTGCTGTTTCTCAGTTCCTGTTAGTTCTGTGTTTATAATTGTGGTCCTGCTGAAGGCATTAGCCAAGAGGGGTAGGAATGTTGCAGTTCCAGAGCCAGATTGCAGTTTTCCCCTCTGTTAACTTCCCTGTTGGAGGCAGGCAGGGCCATTCCTCGCACAGGACAGGTGCTCAGTGAAGCCTTGCAGTCTCCAGTTTTCTGCACCGAAGGGGTGGTGTGTGTACACACTTGTGGGTGAGAAGATTGGACCGCTGCAATTAGAAAATAGCTCAGCCTTGTGCCTGAAGTGATTAGCTGCTTTCGGTTGAGCACTTACTGTATGCTATACTCTGCTGGGTGCTTCAGGTACATCTCTCATTGGAGTCCTCACAGGAATTGTGTAAGGAAGATACTATTTTTCATACAAGTAAGCAGACTTGGAGAGGTCAGGGGACATACCCAAGACCTGCCAAACTTCTCTGTTTTTGTTGACATTCCTGTGTTATCTGGATACCAGGGACTGGACTCTTGGAGAACATGAACTCATTTTTCACTCATCCCCCACAGCTGGCACTGAACCTGAAACACTGGCCACTTTGGGTGCGTTGAACCTTGAGGTGCAATGGCTAGGTGATATTGGCAAGGCCCCTCCCCTCCCTGGGCCACAGTGTCTGCATTTGTAAAAAGGCCAGGTGTTCTTTTCTCTCACCAGGCCCCATCTTTTCCAAAAACTTCCCAGGACAGCCCTTAACAGCCCTCTCCAGACCGCAGGTTCCTGTGGAATGTGGTTTGTCTTGTAAGAGGTAGTCATAAGCCACAAGCGACGAAGGGATTTTTACTGTCGGGCCTGTCAGGCTGAGGCCCAAACATTATATGACTGTTGTCCCCAATTAATGAGACACAAGAAACCAAGTTGTGCAACTTTACAATGAAGCCACATCTCATTGCGATTTCCATTCTTCCGTGTTAGAGGCATGCGTCCTGCCCCTGGCAAGCTTGTATGTTTCATTCCTTGGTGTGATCACCCACCTTTTCACCTAAATTGGTTTGGAAAAGCCGTGGGCAGTTTCTAGAAATTAAATCCACTCCAGAGTATGGAAGATTGACCACCCAAGATGTTCAGAGGAATGTGGTGTTTCCTGAGGGCCCTACTCGGAGAAGGAGGACCCGGGGGGCTTCGAGCATCAGTATATTGCCCTCAGGGCAACTGCTTGTTCTTGTTTGCCTGTATTCAATTCTTATGTGTCTAACACAGAGGTCAGCAAACTTTTTCTGTAAAGGGCCAAATAGTATTTCAGGCTTTGCAGCAACATGGTTTCTGTTGCCTCTGTTCACTTCTTCAGGGAGCCATAGACAATATATAAATGAGCAGGCCTGGCCACGTTCAGCAATGCTTTACTTACAGAAGTGAAGCTTTGCCCAACCCTGGCTGAAAACATTAGGTGCCTCTTTTCTTCTTTTTTCTTATCTCGGCTCACTGCAACTTCCGCCTCCCGATTTTGAGCGATTCTCCCACCTCAGCCTCCCGAATAGCTGGGATTACAGGCACGCACCACCACACCTGGCTAATTTTCGTATTTTTAGTAGACACAGGGTTTCATCATGTTGGCCAGGCTGGTCTTGAACTCCTGACCTCAGGTGATCCGCCCTCCTCTGCCTCCCAAAGTGCTAGGATTACAGGCGTGAGCCACCTGTGCCTGGTGCCTCTTTTCATAATCATGACCCATGTTGACTTGTAATCTCTGTTTTATACGTACCCATTTTGACCTGATTGTTTTGATCCCACTCCCTCTTGGTTTCTTTCAAGCTGTCTCTGGCCTAGACACGCTAGAAGATCTTTAATCTTTACATTGCACAGAAGTTGCCCACGTTCTCATGTCAAAAAACATACGTCTTTTTTAAAATGCACCGTTTTTACTGTACCTGTGTTGTGCTGTGTAGGATCTCACGTTGTATAGTCAGGTTCATTACAAAGTGGTAGGAAATTGATAGGTTGTCAAATTGTTTATTGTTGTGGCTTTTTTTTTTTTTTTTTGGAGACAGGGTCTCACTCTGTTGTCCAGGCTGAAGCGCAGTGGCACAATCCCGGCTCACTGCGACCTCCACCTCCCAGATTCAAGAGATTCTTCTGCCTTAGCCTCCCGAGTAGCTGGGATTACAGGTGCACGCCACCTATCGGCTAATTTTTGTATTTTTAGTAGAGACGGGGGGGGGGGGGGGGGGGGGGGGCGGGGCGGGGTCTCACCATGTTGACCAAGCTGGTCTCGAACTCCTGGCCTCAAGTGATCCACCCACCTCAGCCTCCCAAAGTGCTGGGATTACAGGCGTGAGCCACTGCACCTGGCCTTTTGTGGCTTTTACAAATGTTATTAGAAGAAAAGTTCCATACCTGATATCCCATGTTGCTGGAGTCTTGACCCTTTTGATTTGTCCTTTATCTTCTGTCTTCCAAAAGTGAGTCTGGACGTGTCATCATTTAGACACTACCCATGGCTTCTATCATGTCCAGACTCATAGCTTGACATTCCAGCTGACCCTTACCTCTTGGAAAGGCTTCTTTTTACTCCATCCCTTCCATGACAGCCAGCTGGGAACCTCTGGCCTTGTGCCAAGATGCAAGGCTCACCTGTATACCTCTGTGTCTTCACTTGTGTGTCTTCACTTATGTGTCACACCTTTATCCTCCTCGTCCTCTTAAGTTCAGCTCAGCTGTCCTGCCATTTGGGAGGCTTCCTGACCTCCCACCCCTCCCTCCTCTGTGTACACATGTCCACACCTCTGGCGGGAGCAGTCACACCATGTCATGGCTCCTGGAGAGCCACAGTGAGAGCCCTGCACCTTGCACAGGGCCTGACCCCAGAGTGGATGCAGGAGTGCTTGTCAGATAAGTGATCTCAGAGAGGTTGATTGAAGAGCCAGTAAGCTGTAAAACCCCAGTAGTCCCCAAATTGCCAGTAACTCCAACAAGGGAAAAAACCTCCAAACTCCAGTGCCCTCCAGAGCAGCCAAGGCTCTACATTTTAGGCTTCTAGTGGCCTCATGCAGGCCTGTGCTGCCTGCCTTTTGCTGTGGTGGTGGGCATTGGGAAGAGCAGCTTTGATTCTCCTCAGTGGCAGGTGGGAGTGATGATTAAAAACAGTAATTACTGACCACCTCCTCTATGCAGAGCTTTTAGCTGGGGACTTGTGTGTGATCTGCAAAGGATTCAGGACCCATGAGACCTTAGGAGTGCTTCAGCTCCTTCAGCATCATGCTTGGCACATAATAGGTGCTTAGTAAACATCTTATAGATGAATAAATGAATTAGATTAGAAAGAGACTTTTCTGGAAAGAGCTGTTGCAGCCAGATTGAAGGGCTGCAAATACCATACTAAGGAGTTAATTGAGCCTTTGGCCCACAGGCAGTGGGACTCCAGGACAGGTTTGTGCAGGGAGGGACGTCTGCACAACATGTGTCGCGCTCACCCCATTATTTGCCCTTTCCGGTGTGACTGAGTTGCCAGATAATGAGGTGTTGGGCTGCACAAAGCGCTTCCTTGTGCTAGAGAGAGGCAGGGCCTGCCTTGAAGCCAGTTGGCCACCGGCCTCCTCCCTGTAATTTATGTGCAGTGGCAGGTTAGAGTGGGCTGCCAGGCAGAACCAGGGCATGCCCACTTCTCCAGGTCAACGCCTTGGTGTGCTGGCTCCAGCATAGGGGCCACGGCCCTGGCTTGAGGCCTGGCCCTGAGCTTTCTCTGCCACCAGTGCGTTCAGGGAGAATGGTTTCTTTTCTTAATTTTTTTTTTTGAGACGGAGTTTTGCTCCTGTTCCTCAGGCTGGAGTGCAATGGCATAATCTCTGCTCACCTCAACCTCCGCCTCCCGGGTTCAAGCCATTCTCCTGCCTCACCCTCCCAAGTAGCTGGGATTACAGGCATGCGCCACCACACCCAGCTAGTTTTGTATTTTTAGTAGAGATGGGGTTTCTCCATGTTGGTCAGGCTGGTCTCAAACTCCCGACCTTAGGTGATCCCCCCCGCCTCGGCCTCCCAAAGTGCTGGGATTACAGGTGTGAGCCACTGCACCTGGCCAGGGTGGATGATTTCTGTGGCAGGGGAAGGGGGAGCCCCACTGACCCTCGATACCTCTCCCCTCCAGCTCCATGTTCCCAGACTCAGACACCTTGCGTTTCTCTCCCATCTAAAGGTGGCTGCCTTCACAGCGGTGCTTCCAGTGATCACTTTTTCAGGGAGGATGCAACTCACTGCTTTCAGACGGGGAAATGCACAGTTAAGATGTCAGTCCCCAGAATCTAAGTACATGGAGCAGTTATCCTGTTCAAAGGAGGCTGTTGTTTTGCCTTTGTTTTTGGTTCAGTCCCCTATGTGTTTACTAGGTAATATCCCCAGGCATAGGCACAGTGGGGAAGGCAGGACAGGGCACTGTGGCATAGGCAGAGAGAAGCTGGGGGCAGAGCATTGGACACAAGGACTTCCACTGCAAAGCAAGACAGGGTGTTGCAGTGTGTCAGATGGATTGATTCGGGGAGAGTAATCTGGGCAGGCTACTTGGAGGAGGTGGTTTTGGTCTGGGCTTGAACACTGGGTAGGGGAAGAATGAAATATACTCTAGGCAGAGAGCACAGCTTGGCCAAAAGCACGGAGTTTGGCAAGGACAAGTTGGGTCTGGTGAGAAAGGTAGAGGACTGGAGCTCAGAGTGGGAACAGGTGGGGCTGTGGGCGGTCTGGCAGACCAGGGGAGTTTGAGCAGCTCCTAGAGCGTGGCCAGAGACTTAGCTGGGTAGTCATGGGTCTGAGGAGTCTCTGTGACTGCAGGGAGTCTGGGAAAGCCCAGAGCCTGGCCTGGCCTGGCCTGGGGCGGACATTTGGTGGGAATAGTGAGAATTAACAGGAATTCGACTTCGAGGCTGGGCCAGGTCACCCCAGGAAAGCCCGTGCTTGGCCAGGCTGGAATTGGGCCCCTGCTATTCTGGCTGTGGCTGCTGCTTTCTTGGCCCAGCCTTCCAAGAGCCTGTCACAAGTGATTTCCGAGGGAAGCCAACAGAGGAGCATGGTGGAAATGTCACTCCCTTGGAGGTAGATCCCCTCTTAAACACCCAGCTGAAGGTGGAGGCAAGAGAGTGCTAACCCCTGCACCGGCACTTTCCAGCTCGCTTTGAGCTGCCCCAGGAGGCATAGAGACTGGGGATTCCCCCTTCCCATTTTAGGGTTGGAGAAGTGAACTGCTTGGTCACCCAGAAGTCAGTGAATACCTGAGCGGGGCTGGGGCCTCCCCACTCTGGACCCAGTGTGTTAGGCACAACACTGCGCCTCAGTAATTAAAGGGCATGTGTGCAGTTTGGAGGTGAGGTTAGCAATTAAACGATAACTGAAGATGATGGGTGATTTCTGGATCTACTAGTACATAGTGAGCTCTTACTGTGTGCTGGGCACCATGCTAAACTCTGCCTTGCTTTGTTGCAGCAACACTCGTGGGTAGGTATTTTCGTTACCCTGATGAGGAGACAGGGGCACAGAGGGTTTAAGTAACATACTTGGTGACCCGGCACAGGACAGATGTGGCAGTCCCACCCTAGGGCCTGCGCTCCAAACCTTGATGCCTTCTCGGCGAAGCCAGACGTCGGCACGTTTCCCCCGTCTGCCCCAGCGCTCCTAGCGTGCTTTATAATTAGAACAGACTGCAGCGCCAGCTAATGACTTCCTCATGAGATTAATATTCAGAAACTCGGGAGAAAATTGAAGAACAAGAAAGGAAATAGGTAGAGAATGAGGTTGTTTCCACTAAGGCCCAAAGCACTATTTAAAAAGTATGTTTGAGAGCCGACTTCGGCTGCGTTTTGGCAATCAGAAGGCTTGCACTGTGAGTACCTCTCCTCTGCTTGTGCTTCGGGCATTCAGTACCGGCCCCTGTCACGACCTGTTTGTGGAGGGCAGCTGATCACATCCCTCCTGTCAAAGCATAAGCCTGAACCAGTTCCTCGACTTCTCAGAACCACCAGTGGCTTCCCACTGCCTTTGGGAATAATGTTGAGTTGCTTTAACCTGGTATCCAAATCTCCACCCCAACCACCACCCCCAATGAGGTTTTCTCCACCTCCCTTTTCTTCCCTGAACTCACCGAAGTTTTATACCTCTGCACTTGCCTGTGCCCATTTCTGAAGCAGGCATGCCCTTCTCCTTCCCATCACCCATCCAACCTAGCAAATGCAGGTTTGCCTCAGATCCTGCTAGTTGGCAAAACTCTGTCCCAACGCAGTCTCCCTCTTGCCCCATACCCATAGGTCATGCCTGGGCCTTGCTTGTGACTACCTGGCCCATCTCATGTCATAGTGGTAAGGTCACTTTAGGTCTGAGTCCCTTCCCCATACACAGCCCCCGCCTGACTGGTGGATTCACCAGTGCGTGTGCATGGTTATGGGAAGGGAGCTGGGGTAGAACCTTTACTGGGCAAAGGTAAAATGCAGGCTCTTGATTAGGGAAAAGGGCTTTCTGGGTATCAGGCATGAAGGGGAAAGGCTTATTTCAGTTTGTGTAGAAAGAGAGCAAAGAACTTGGTGGTGGCCACTTTTGACCCTCCATCCCTGCCCAGAAGAAACTAAGCTGTGGCTTGTTAGCCTGGAGAAGAGGACTTCGGTAAGGACAAATGTCCTCAGACCTTCTCTGCTTGAGTCCCACCAGGTGCGCAGTCCTGTGGAAGTTAACTCTAAGTGTCCCTGGGGCAGTATCTTCCACCCCAGCCCTGCCACGTGTCCCCACTGTGGCTTTATTCCCACCTAACCCCACCCCGCACCCTCCCTTGCCACTCATCTTCCAGAGTGCACATCACACCTCTGCTCCAATACTTTCATGCTTCCTCCGTTTATGGCAAAGCCCCAAAGACTTTAGCTTCTAGAGCCCTCAAAATCTATCCCCAAATTCCTTTTCTTCATTTTGCTCTATACCTCCCCACAAACTCTGCAACGTTGTAAACTGGTCTCTTGACTGCCACTTTCCTCACTTGCAGCCCCCCCACCATAGTGTGCCCTATTGCTGATACCCCTGCCTGAGCCCAGGAGAGACCGCCACCTCCTCCAGGAAGCCCTCCCAGCCACTCCAGCACTACCTGCCTGTCTGCCTGCCTGCCCACTCACTTGCTGTTGGTGGTATGGCATGCAGTGGCTGGGGACAGGGGTAGCTCTTCACTTGAGCAGAGCAGCGGAGCTCTGGCTGACCCTGTGCCCTCTCTGTCCCTCCACCGCACTGCATGGGTGCCGACACATGTCTGGGGAGGCCTCCCTTCCCAAGCCCCCCTTTAGGGATAATGGCCGGCATTCATGTGGCAGCTTCCCACCGTGGTCTGGTTTCCTCCTCATGACAGCCCTCAGCGGACCATCATCTCTGTCTTACCCTTGAGGCAGCCAAGACTTGCCCAAGGTCACACACATGGCCAGCCAGTGGTGCAGTCGAGGCCACACCCCAGCCTTGCCCCATCGAGTTGTGCCCTCTCTGCTTCTCTGAACCTAATGTTCAGCTGCCATTGACGGTGAGTTCTGAGCCTTGGAAGGAGTCGCCTTCCTGCACACAGCAGACAGCGGCTATGGGGAGAGATCGGCTGACCTGAGGTAGTGTACTAATTTCTGAGGAGGAAAAACCCCCAGGCTTATCCTCCAGAAACAATCACCACAAGAATTAGGTGGCTGTAAACGCGCCTGGGGCGCAGCTCTAGAACGCAGTTTCAGAACCCAAATCCTGGATTCTGGCTTAAAATAAGACTGGGGCCCAGGGATTCATGGAGGGCAGGGCATGGGCCGCCAGACTCCCGTTGAGAGGCCCATTTCACCTCCTCTCCCCTCGCCCCTCGAGCTCCAGCTGCAAGTTGCCCCAGAGGCCTGTGGCCTACTGGACCAGCCGCTGCCCTCGCTGAGGCAGGAGGGGATGGTGGGCCCAGCCAGCCTGGCCTGGACTCATGAGGGAGCTGAGCTTCCCTGAGGTACTTCTTATATCAGGGCTGTTGTCGGATGACCCCTTTGCTACACGTTTTACTGCCGTTGTGTGGTCAAGTTAAAGAGGTTGTTCAGGAAGTAGGATTACAACGGGACCTTGTCGTGGCTTTGTAACCTCTGCTCTGTAGATGGCAGGGACTGGGCCCACAGGGAGGGGCCGAGGGTAGTAAAATCCAGAATCTTGGAATCCATTCATTCACATACTCCTTTGCCACAAAGTGGGATGGGTGTGCTTGGCCCCAGGGCCATGACCCCCTTCGGATTTTGCAGACTTCTTGCAAACTTGAAGTGGCAGCAGCACATACAGGCTAATGACTAAGCAGTTCCCACTGCGCTTTAAAGTCTTGCCTTGGGCTTTCAATTGTGCTTATCATTCAAAATGCTCCTTTTTGCGAAAGAGCCCATTTTGTCAGTTTTCTTCTTGTTTAGATTTAATGATTAATCAGAAAAGTGGTTTTTTGTTTTTAGGTTTTTTTGTCTGGTTTGGAGATAACATTGGAGGCTTAATGCCTGACGGCAGTATCTGACAGGGCACTTTATCTTAAGGATGCTTTTCACCACTCCAGCTATATATTATCCACATTTTTCCGGGGAAGAAAATGTTCTCTGGCGACCTCTTTTTTGTAGTGTAGTGTCCTGGGCTGTCACGCCCGCCCGCCAGCCCTGCCCGATAAGCGTCAGGAGTTCAGAAACATGTTTTTCTTCACGGCTGAGTCTGTCTCAAAAAACTTCCATCTCCTCACTTCCTCGGGCTCCCGATCCCACCCGCTCCATTCCTGCCTTTGTTCTCTTTGGCAGACACTCCCTCTCCGGGGTTCCATCTGCCTTTCCCTACTTCTCCTTGATACCTCCCTGGGGGGGTGGCCCCTGCCCACTGTCACTCCCCAACACCCAGTTTCTCCCTGCCCCACCCCCGGGGCCTCCTAGATGCCCAGGCAGCTCATTGGTTGGCCTGGGAAGCTGGGCTGGCTCATGACCCGAGTAGGGAGCAGAGTGGGCTGCATCCCTGTGTCCTGGGGAAGGAGGCGCTGGGCTGGGGCAAGAGGGAGTCTGGGAGTCAGGCAGACCCGCTGCTTTCCTTTGCTGTGTGACATTGAGCACATTTCTTAATCTCTCTGAGCCAGTTTCCTCATTTGTAAAATACATTTTTTCATCTACTCAATACGTTACTGTGTGCCAGGCCCTGCATTAGACTCAGGGACCAAAAAGATAAAGTGAACATAGGCCCTGTCCCAGAGTCTCCAGTTTGGGGTGGAGGTGGGGGTTCTTAGTAATCATGGTAAGATGACTCCCTGGGTGTTTGGGAAGGGGAAGTGACAGACACAGATGTATTTTATCAACCGCAAAGTGCAGTGCACATGTGGAGAGTGTTGGTTCCTGGGGCTCCCAGGTCCATTGCTTTTGTGATAGAACAGGGCCTGCCTTGTGGCGCTCTTAAGTCTGGAGGTCCCCCACGCCTGACCTGACCACGCCTGGTGCCTGTGCGCCCAGCCTGTTGTGTGCTGCTGAGCTCTGGCCTGCATGGAATGCCTGGGCTGGGGCACACGTGCATGGGGCGTAGGGTGGGGAGGGCAGAGCCGGACAGCCAGACCCAGGCTATAAAGCAAGGTTAGGGGAAGATTCTGGGTGCTGTTTGGAGTTCTCCAAATAGAGTTTGGCCTGACTTTTAAAAACTCTTAGACAATGTGTTAGGAGTTAGTTAAACCACTTTTAGTCAGTAGGAAGAGAGCCAGATTTTAAAAAAAATCTTGTTAGAGTGTGACAGAATGTGAAATGTCACTTTTTAACTCCTCTTCTAGCCCAGCCACCTTGTGTCGTGCCTATTTGTGAGCCTGTGGCTATCCCCCAATGAGCCTGTGGCTCCTGCAGGAAGGACCACTCCTTCTGCTCTATGTTCCAGAGCCCAGCACAGGATCTGCCCCAAGGTCAGCCCAGGGAGGCTGAATGGAGGAGCAGACAGAACTTCAGAGCTCAGAGGAGAGAGGCTCACTTCTAGCGGAGGTGGGGTTCTCAGAATGGTACATGGGGGCTGAATCGATGATAATGACACACAGTTGAGCCCCTCCTGTTGCCAAGCACTGAGGTGGGTTCTGTTACTATCCCCACTTTATAGTGAAGAAACTGAGGCCCAGAGAGGTTGAGCAAACTTCTCAAGGTGACATGGTGTGGATTTGAACCCAGATTTCACTCTAGAGCTCATGTTCTCATATGCCGAGCATTGGAGGTTAGATAGAATTTGAACATGCAGTGATCAGAGAAGAGAGAAGGGCACAGTATGAGTGAAGACCCCCTGGGGAAGTTGGGGGCTGGTGACTCTGCGTGTGACTGGAGTGGGCAGTGATGGGGGCAGGTGTCGGAAACAAGCTCACAGCCCTGTTGACCATGGGCCTATATGGAGGTAAGATAGGAAGTTTCCAAATGACACGGAGTACTCCAGCAATTGGTACTTTACACAGACTGCAGACAAGAGCCCTGTGTGCCATCTCTTTCTCCAGTTCTCTTGTTTGAGCCCACTGTTGTGTCATAAGGAAATGGCAGGATTCTTCTCCGGGAAAAGAGGGAGTTGTGTCAGCCTAGTAGGACCCGAAGCCAGGCTGTCTACAGGGCAATACACAGAACTGCTTTTACCCCAGCTCCCGTGCTGCGTGGTCCCGCACCAGCCCCTTGCTCTCTCTGGGTCTATTTTGCTGTCTCTGCAGGGAGGAGTTTCATAGTAGAGTCACTTCTAAGTCTGTTGAGCATAAGATTAAGAGACAGCACCCGAGTTTGAATCAAGGCTCTGCAACTTACTGCTTTGGTGACCTTGGACATGTTATCCAGCCATCCCATGCCTTGGTTTTTTTCATCTGTAAAATGGGGACAATATGAGAATCAAATCCATAGGGATGTTGTATTAAAAGAACTGAGCATAGTGCCTGGTAGCTGCTCTCAGTATTTCTTGTATTATTATTTGGCTTCTCCCATCCTTGCTCTCTCAAGTCCCTCACTGTCCTGTGGCTCAATGGAGAGAACCCCAGAGAGTCTGGGGCTCAGAGACTCTCCAGTTATCTCCACTAGCAGAGCTCCTGCTAGGTGGGGGATGCCTGGGTCTGCCCTGTCTGTCGGAGCTCATTTGCTCTGTAGATGTTGAGATCATCGCCGCCAGTGGCCACCCAGCCTCAGCCAAGCTCTTGCAACATTCCCAAGGGCTCTGGGGGTTCCTTGTGCCCAAGTCCTGCATGGGCAGAGCTCTAGGCAGGCGGCACGTTTTGGCAAGTCTTTAGTGGTGTCATTGGTAAAGAGTTTGCTGTGGCTGCGCTTGTTAGGACTGAAGAAATACAGTTTTTACAGCCCTCTTTTGTTCCTCCCAGATGCTAATAAACTGTTAGCAATTTTGGTTAAAATGTGGCTGTTTTGGAAATTCATTCCCCTGTTAGTTCTACGTCGTTGAGGTTTGGTCTGGAGAGAGGGCAGTGACCCATGCGTTAGAGTGGGTTGGGGCGAATGTGGCTGGTGTTTCTCTGGGGTCTTCACCTTATGGGGCAGCAGGGCTTGAGCAAGAAGGCCTGGTATCCCAAGCTCTGGAACAGGAGTTCGGGCCTGTCTGTGCCTCGGTGCTGCAGGGAGAAGATCTTGGGCTCAGATTCTTTGCCTCATGACTCACTGTATGACCTTGAGCGAGTCACTTCCCCTCGCTGGGTTTGGGAAATCACTGGGGATAATGCTGAGGTTTTGCACACGCCTGTTTCTGCTGGAGACCAGTGAGTGATTCTCAGTCTTGGATGGATTGTATCCAAGCTCCTAGAGGAGCTTTTAGAAATACTAATCCCAGGCCCCACCTTGGGCCACTTAAATCAGAATTTCTGGGGGCCAAACTTAGGCATGGTGCATTGTAAAAGCTCCCCAGGAGTTTTTCTGATGTGCAGCTATGTTGAGAATCACTGGACTAAACCAGGAGTACTGTATGACCCTCAGGAACCTAAAATATTTTCTATATGGTAATTTACAGGAGAGGGTTGCTGACCTCTCCCTAGACTATCCACTCATTGAAGGTAGACACTGACTGAGCTTTGTCCTTCTGTCCCCAAGACCTACCCCACCATGGGCATTGCTGAAGTTCAGGATGTGATTCTGTGCTTCTCCCATGGCACCCAGCCTTTCACATGCCACTGGGGAAAGAGGTGGAGAACCTCTCCCACTGAGCAGCCTGTGAAAGTGAGAGGGAGGGATGCAGTTTTATAAGGTTGGAGCAACCCCTTCAATACTGGCTCCCCTATCCCCAGTCCTATGCTTCAGGGTACCATAAAAATCTCAGGAGGACTATGGAGTTTCTAGTGGCAAAGGATCTCAGTCTAGGTCCTCCTTGCCAAGTGCTCAACCCGCTTCTGCTTGGAGGTCCCCTGTGGCAGGGAGCTCACTACCTCCCCAAATACTCTGTTATACTTTGAATAGCTCTGTCTGATCATTCTTCCTGAAATTGAGTTGAAATCTTTTTGAGAACTTCTACTGGTTGGTTCTCATTCTGTCCTCTGATCCCACAGAACACGCCTGCATCCTGTGCCAGGGGTTGACCACTGTCTTGCATGCCCCCAACAGATACCCTTGAATCTTCTCTAGTAGATACCCCTCGGTCCCTTCAATTATGCCCATGAGACGTGGGGGAGAGTCTGGGCTCTTTATCATCCTGGTGACCGCTCCTTAATTAAAGTACAAGGCCCAGGCCGGATGGGGTGGCTCACGCCTGTAATCCCAGCACTTTGGGAGGCCGAGGTGGGCAGATCACCTGAGGCCAGGAGTTCTAGACCAGCCTGACCAACATGGTGAAACCCCATCTCTGCTAAAAATACAAAAAATAGCCAGGCATGGTGGTGCACACCTGTAATCCCAGCTACTCTGGAGGCTGAGGCAGGAGAATCACTTGAACCCGGGAGGCAGAGGTTGCAGTGAGCTGAGATCGCACCACTGCACTCCAGCCTGGGTGGCAGAGCGAGACTGCGTCTCAATAAAACAAACAAACGAACAAACAAAAAAAAACATAAAGTACTAGAGAAGATTCAGGGGTATCTGAATTCAGGCCTCTGAATTCTTGCATACAGGTGGCAAGTTATTACATTATTTCTTCCTCCTGTCTACTGCAGTTGGTTTTATGAGGGGCGTTAGTACACTTCCCAAAGGGCTTGCCCGCAGGGTGAGAGGTGCACATTGAACTCCCTCACAAGGCAGATGGGAAGTGTGGCCATGAGAGAGAGCTTCAGGGGCCCTGGGTTTATGACATCGCTGGGCCAGGAATGAGGTTAATATTTTTAATGGCGAAGGGTGAGCCCCATTATTACCCGAGCTCATTCATCAATGGCAGAACCCGTTTCACCTGTTAAGTGCCCTTGGTGTGGGTAATTCATGAATGGGAATCCAATTTTCTTTTTAAAACCCAAGCCACCTCCCCCTTCTTAAATCCAGGAGGTGGTGCTGGGGAGGGTGTCAGGATTTTACAGCAGTTTTTTCCTGGGTAGGAAAGGCTGTGGACAGCTTTGAGGGCCCTTCCTGCCTTATTCACCAAGCAGGCCTGCGTGAGCCAGTCCATAAGACTGAGAGTTATGGAGAGGCTGGGGCTGCAACAGCTCTAGTTGTGGGACCCAGGATAGATGGGAAACTCGGGACCGCCTGTTTTATCCTGTTGCCCACTGATCAGAGGATGGGCATAACAAAAATATGGGGAGGGGGAGTGTAACGAGACCACTCAGGTGGACCCTCTCCAAGCCCTTCCGAAATGATTGGTCAACTAGGGCATTGGATTAATTTTAATTTTTATTTTTTGTGGAGGCAGGGTCTCCCTATATTGTCCAGGCTGGTCTCGAACTCGCGGGCTCAAGCGATCCTCCCAACTTCTACCAGCATGAGCCACCGCACCAGCTGGGGTATTGGTTTAAATGTCTCCAAGGAGTACATTTTTCTGGGATCTGTGGGTTGGAAGGGCCCCCTCCCCGAATTGGCTGGCCCCAGTCACTGGTGTTATCCCTGAGAAATGGGCATGATCATGGGGCACCCATAGAGGTGATGGGGTGCTCACTTTTATCTTAGGAAAGCATAGGCTTTAAATTATTCCCAGATGCTCCATTGGAGCCAGCACCTGCTCTGAGGGTGATTGCAGGCTAACCATGCTGACCCTGAGGGCCGCCTCATCTCCTTAGATCGTCCAGTCCTCACTGCATTGTGGATGCTTGGTTTTCTAATTCAGCTGGTCTCACCCTAACCAGATGAAAATGGAACCACCTCTACCGTAAAATTCCATTTTCTTGCTAGTTCTGATGAGAAAAATCAGGTTTTCTTTACAGTCATCTTTGAAAATAACAACAGCCAGCATATTTTAGCACTTAGTACTTAGTGCTTACTGGGCCCAGTACCAGGGCTCACTCTTTCTAGAGAAGCAGGTTTTCCTTCTGGCTCTCATTCCCTCCTCTGCCTGGCACGGGTATACTTCCATGTGCAGAGGTTTGGTGTTGGGGTCCGGGGCCTCTCCATGGGGACAACTTCAAAACAACGCTGGTGCTCATTCTGTGTAACTTGAAGACAAGGACTGTGCCACGCTGCACTGGCTTTGGTATGTGGGGAAGTAGGATCCCCCAGGCAGGAGGGATATGGCTGGTACAGGGTGGAGGGAGAGGAGAGCTGGAAGCCAGGCTTCAAAGGCTGCAGTCGGAAGCACTGCTTCCCCAGGTGTGGCCCGGGCAGGGCAGGTTGCAGGTGTGCCGGAGTCACAGGGCAGCTGAGGAAGGGGAAGGGAGACTTCCAGCACTCAGCTGACTTAAGGGAGTTGTCAGGTGGCCTTTGCTCACAGTTGGTGCAACTGAGCCAAGTTGGCAAAGCTGCTGCTTCTTCCTGTCAAACTTCCCTTCAGAGATCTCTTCCTGTTGCCCAGAAGGAGCCTGGACTTAGAAACTCACACAACAGGCTGTGGGTGGCCCAGGAGAGCCAGAGCTTTGGGGTGACGCTGGCCTGGGTTGAAATCTGCATAGCCTTCTGTGCTCTGAGGCCTTGGCAGGGTTCCTAGACATTTCTGAGCTTCGGTTTTCTCATCTGAAAATGAGGTGATTAGGAAGGATGAAATACGATGATGTACGTGAAAGCACAGAGCCAAGAGCCTGGCTTGTAGAGAAGGTGCTCTCTAGGCGGTGCCCCCTCTGTAAGCGTTGTCCCTTAGCCTCCTGCCTGTTCTAGTCCTCTAGAACACTCAGGCGCTTGGAGGGTCTGGTCAGAGGTTCTCGGGCCCTGGCACTGGAGGATCCCAGGCTCTGGGACTTAGCCCCCATGAGTCCTGCCTGGTCCCAGGTCTTCACAGAGAAGTGGGTGAAGAGAGAAAGCTGGGTGGTAGGTTGAGGTGTCTTGTGATAGCCGAGTTATCAGCAAGGGGCCTGCCTCCCCTTGATTTACTCATCAGCAGTGGATCAAAGTTTGCTCTTTTGAAATGGGTAAGTCTGGGATTCAGTTCAAGATACCTTTGCCTCCCTTTCAGGATAGAATGTTTCCAGTGGCAGGTGATTTATGACTTTCCATTCGGAAGGAGATTTTACAATGTGCATTAATAAATAAGGGCCATTCCGGGCCCGATTCATACAGCCGTTTTCAAGTGCTGTGTTGGTGTTTCATGGAAACCAGCTCCTGTGGTGGTCTCAGATGTCCCCTTAAAGCGGAAGGGACACAGGGTGGGAAGAGGGTCTGGAAAAGTCAGTGCTCTTAAGCAATAACATGCACACCAGACCATTGACATCATAGGAAGGCTTGGTTTCTAAAGTAATACTAAAAGGACTGAAACACTCACCTGGGGTAATGCTTCCCCAGAAAGCATGGTGATCTCCAGTGAAAGTAGAAAAATGGGTGGATAGGGGTTTCTTATGAAGCTAAACTTACTCACCTTAAAGGACTATGCTTTATTCTCAATTTCCTTTTTACCTTTTTACTGTTAAATTGTTATTGTCTTTATCTTTTGTTTGTTTGTTTTTTTTGGTTTTGTTTTGTTTTGTTTTTTGAGACATAGTCTCTCACTCTGTCACCAGGCTAGAGTGCAGTGGCGAGATCTCGGCTCACTGCAACCTCCGCCTCCCGGGTTCAAGCGATTCTCCTGCCTCAGTCTCCCAAGTAGCTGGGATTACAAGCACATGCCACCATGCCCAGCTAATTTTTGTATTTTTAGTAGAGACGGGGTTTCACCATGGTTGGCCATGATGGTCTCTATCTCCTGACCTCGTGATGCTCCCACCTTGGCCTCCCAAAGTGCTGGGGTTAAAGGCATGAGCCACCATGCCCAGCCCTTTCCTTCATAAAATGTGGGTGAAGACAGATGGTAGTTGGGTTCTTTTAGTGTTCGTGATCTTGTCTTTCCCCTTTTTTTTTTTTTGTATAATTTTTTTGTATAGTAGTCCATGAAATCCAGGATTCTGGCCCTAACAACCCACTCTACCCATTCTACAGATGGGGAAATTGAGGAACTGATAGAATGACTTAGCTAATGGTGCCCTGCTAGCAAGAGGAGGGGATTACAGTCTGGGCCTCAAGCTCCCCGTGGAAACTTCTGGATGTTGGTGTTTGGGGAGGGGTCATCAAGATCAGCTATATAATTTGCAGGGCCCATCCCACAAAAAATAAGAATGTGAGGCCCCTCATTTAAAAATTATTAAGAATTTCCAAATGGTGATGGCAGGCTGTTAAACCAAGTGCAGGGGCCTTTGCGACTGCACAGGCCACTCACCTGTGAAGCTAGCCCTGGAAACTATAAACGTCAGTCCCTGATATACTGGCATTTAAAAATAAGAACCTAATGTTCTTAACCCCAGAAATAAAGTGCATTGGGCCCGGCCTCTTAAAATCCCCGTTATGCCTGACTTCGAGCATTTCCTCTGCTCTCTGCAGCCCTCTGTGAGGAAGCTTGAGGTTAGAGAAAGCAGCAAGTGGGAGGAATCGCAGCAGTGAGGCCTCTTATATACCTGGAGGAAAGAGGTGGGCAGGTGGTGTTTATCTGGGCTCATTTTGCTGTGTCGTCTACAGAGTGTGTGCTCTGGGGGCTCAACATCTCTGAGGGGGGAAGTTGTACATGGTCCAGGACTAATGGATCTGGGGTCCCCTGCCCCAGGCCAGACCAGTATGGGCTTGGTTGGGCGGGCAGTTGCTCTCTGACTGGGAGCAGCAGCTGGTGTGATAGCTGGGTCCAGCCAGATAGCTGGGTCCATTGGCCACAGCTGCTGGTCATGCCCTCACCTGGACTTTGTGGTTTAGGGCAGACTGCAGCCCTTCTCCCTTTCCCCACTGGCTGTGAGAGTACACCCACATCCATCTCGCAGTGATGCGGAGAAAACCAGTTGCAATGGATGCTGTTGTGCTGAAGCATACGGGAGTGTGGGCATACCTGCTTGTGTACACGCATGCATGTGTACATCTAGGTGCAGGGGCAGATGCTGTACAAATGTGTACACATTTACTGATTTATCAAATACTTCAACGGTGCTTACCATGCATATTGGTCTAAGCATTTGACAAGTACTAACTCAATTAAATCTCATAGCAGGCCGGGTGTGGTGGCTCACACCTGTAATCCCAGCACTTTTGGAGGCTGAGGCAGGCGTATCACTTGAGGTCAGGAGTTCGAGACCAGCCTGGCCAACATGGTGAAACCCTGTCTCTACTAAAAATACAAAGATTAGCTGGACCTGGTGGCATGTGCCTGTAATCCCAGCTACTCGGGAGGCAGAGGTGAGAGAATTGCTTGAACCGGGGGATGGAGGTTGCAGTGAGCCTAGATCACGCCATTGCACTTCACCCTGGGCAACAGAGCGAGATTCCATCTCAAAAATAAACAAATTAAAAAAAAATCTCATAGCAACCCCATGAGGGTAGGTCTTGGTATTATTCTCATTTTATAAATGAGGAAATGGAAGCACAGAGAGATCAAGTATGTCATGTAAGTTGCCCAAAGTCATGCAGCCAGAAAATGGGCAAGCACTTGAGTAAAACCTTGCTTGTCTATACTGTTGTATGAATTGTCCCTTATTGGCAAGGACTTCTGGCTTTGCCCTGGAGAGAAATGGCCCCATAGACCCTCTGTGGATTAATTTGCTCATTGACTCCCCCAGCATTTACTCACACCCCTTTATGCCAGGCTGGGGCTGGGCAGAGTTGATTGGACCACTTGGTGTTGAAAGCTTTGGGCCTGGTGGAGATTTCAAGGCAAAGGCTGTGGTGGACTAGAATCATTTACATGTTTACAAATAGGCTTCTGGCTAGGATGCAGTAAGGGGTCCAGGGCCATGAAGGGGAGGCTCCAGGAGCAAGGAGGGTTCCCTGGGCCTGGGAAGCTTGGTGGTCCTGTATCCACTTGTCCATGCCCTGGCCCTGGAGGGCTTGATCACGGAGGAGCAGCGGGCAAGGTGCCCCCTCCCCCCTCACCCTACCACCCTGTGGAATGGCAGGTGACCAGGGAGGCAGAGAGCGTGCATCTGTGTGTGCTGTATTTCATTTCTTTCTGGTCCTTTTTCTATGGATATAAACACATTTCTTTGATGTTATATTTTAGAAAAATGGAATCCTTTTATAAGTACTGTTTTGAGACCTGATTTTGTCAATTGCTGAGATGCCAAAAAGGATTTTGTTTTAATGAATAAATAGACTCCTTAACTTCTTTCACTGGCTGTTAGTATGTCTCCTCAGCTAACTCAGCCTGCGCTGGAGGTGGCCTTGCCAGGTTAGAGGTGCCACAGGCCTTCTGGCTGGAGTTCCTCTTCCGCAATTCTGGTGTGGCCTGACCCATATTTGTTTGCACAAAGGAGGAGATTGGTTTTAGAGGCAGTCAGGAAGGGTATCACTGAAGGTGGTTTGCTTTTCTGTGTGTGGGGTTGTGAGCAAGCCTGGGTTTCCAGCACCCCAGCTGCAGGGTGATGAAATGGGCACACCGTGGTGTTCTGATTTACCACTAGCCAGTCATGAGGGACTATGGCCTGGCCCACATGGACTTGCCCCTGAGGCCTTCATAGGTATCACAGGGTGCATGAGCCCGTCCATTATTGGCACAACAGCTCTGGGCCCTCCTTGAAGCTGCCAGGCTGATTGATGTTGCAGGATCTAAAGAGGCCCATAGGGTCCCCATTTGGTTTTGTCCATGTGCTTCCTCGGGGAGGTGCCTGCTTAGTCTCTGGGACAGGGCCCTAGACCAGGAGAAAATGATACTTGGGCTTTGGGAGGGGAGGCAGCCTGCACTAGGGAGGGTGGCTTCTGGGGACTCCTGTGATTCTGCGCAGTCTCCAGTGCATTTGCAAAGCCATTATCTGCTTCAAACCCTAGGTGGGAGATGGGGCGTGAGATCCGGGGTAGGAGCCGAGCAGATGGGAGCCCCGCACAGTACCATTGCTTCAGCTGGGTAAACGCACCAGAAGAGACCTCTTGGCTCAGCTCCATCCCTCTCCAGGAGGCACCCCCTGCCCTGGGCAGCAGATGCTGTCAAGACCCACCCTGTCCCTTCTGCCTCCCCAGTCTGGCCTTCTCCAACTGGCTCATCCACATCTCTGTGCCCGAGGGCTTTTCTAGAACACAGGAATGGGAACAGCCGCTCTGCCTACACCAGGAGCTCCCAGGAGTTGGTGCCTGACCCCCAGCTCCCTCACTCTTGGTAAGGTAATTCTGAGGGGTGGGTTGTGCGTGGTTTCCCAGAGTTTCCTCTATCAGATCATGCTCCATCTAGTTGCCCACCATGGGTAGCTGGCTTTGTAACCCAGCTTTCCTTCTCAGGCCCATTTTCCCTGTCCCCAGTAAGTGTCTCCTCCCAGATCAGCCACTTGCATTTGAGTGCCTGCTTCAAGGTCTGTGTCTGGGTTCCCCAGACTAAAAGGCATGGCCTGTGGCCTCTAGTGCTTCAAGGTCTGTGTCTGGGTTCCCCAGACTAAAAGGCATGGCCTGTGGCCTCTAGAGGATAAGAGCAGCATCTTTTCTGTGTTCTCTAGTGCCCTTGTGCCCTTGCCTATGCCAGCATAATGTGACAGGCACTATGTATCCGTTGGTTCATTGACTCAGCTTCTCCTGCACCACAGAAGGAAGATGTTTTCCCAGTGAAAGTGGGAGGGCTCAGGCTTAGAGAAAGTAGAGCTCCATAGCTGGTGAGAAATTTGGAAGCGTTGGAGCTCAGGGCCTGGAATCCACCACCCTGGAGGCCCTGCCCTGCCCTGCCCCTGGTTTCCGCCCAGCACACCTTGCTGGGACCCTGCTGTGCACCAGGTGCTGTATTGTAATAAAAAGGAAACAGAGCTCCAGAACCTGCCTTCCTGGTGGAGTGGAAGCAGACAGGCCTACACATAGCTGCAATTCAGGGCAGGGTGGGAAGGGCCCTTCACCCAGGCATTTACTCACCCTGCCTGGCACATGCCAGCCTGCCTTGAGGAGGTGAACTGAATAATGCCCATCTCCCCTGGGGACCTGGAAGCAATGCAAGAGCAGGGGGAGGAGGCCTGCCTTTCCTCTCCTCTGTATCCCCAGCACAGAGCCCATTGCCTGCCACGTGGAGGCACGAGGTGATCGGACTGAACAGCGATAAACACCATCACAGACCTGCTTGACATCGCAAAGCCCTAGCCACCCTAACTTTCCTGTACATTAGAAAGCGCCGAGTACATGTGAGAAACAGACCTGTGAGGTTCAGGGTTTCCCAGCCTAGACGACGGCACAGGAGAAAGAGTTCATCAAGGCTTGGTTGCTGGAGGATACAGCATTATTTTAAAAAGTGAATCAGCATTTATGGAGCACCTGGTGTTAAGCGGAATATAATTGGGAGCCCTCAAACATGGGGCTGGTAATTGTGGCTGATGCCGCGTATCCTCAATAAAGAGAGAGTGACTCTTGGGGAGAGCAGCTGTTTAGTGCTGCTTGTGCCCTAAAGGGGCCTGGCCCAGCCTTTTAGCTCCCCTGTGGGAAATGTGCATGAGTCATCCTCATGGGCCCCATTCGGGGAGAAATGATCCTTCACTTAGTGCGGGTTCCCATGCCTCTGCAGCTGATCATTAAAACGCACTGTGCTGGCCCGATCTCGTGCTCCTCCAGGCCTGAGCTCTTTCTCCCCTTTAACCTTGGCTTCTAGCACAGGAAGCACACACAAGAGAGAGTGTGCACTTGGTGACTCCCGGGCCTTGGCTGGGGCACGGAGGCCTGACTTTGAAAGGTACCACATTGCACAGGAAAGGCCTTTGGCTCACAGGCGCTGCTGTTTTGCTTTTACATACTTTTCCTGTGAGCACACTGGAAGTTATTCTTACTGTACAGAGCCTTACGTTACCGTGAGAAAGCCTCACGGGCATTCCTGATCCTTTCTTGGGAAGGGGGTGGGGGACCAACAGGCTGTGCCTATCAGAAGCAGAAAAATGCCTCGAATTAAGCAGTCTAAAACCAGTTTGGGAGGCATGCTGTAAATATGTAGTTCAACAGATGACATAGGTCCTCTCATGGTTGGGATTTGATGGGAGTCTAGTTCTGTCATCCGCCCAGGAGTGTTCTGCTGTGTCATTTGTCTACTTGGAGCCTCTGGTGGCTCCTCATCAACATGGGGAGGGGGATAGTCTGGATTTCTGATGTCCAGGTGACCCTGGGCAAGACCCAGACTCTGTAGGCTGGATGGTGTGTTGAGCTGATGGTGATCACACCTGACACTGAGCACTTGCTGTGCACGACCCTGTTCCGAATACACCGTGTGCATTGGCTCAGGTAGGCCTTGCCCCATCCTCATTTCACAGATGAGGAAGGTGAGAGCAGAGGGCTAAATGATTTGTGGAACCATCCTGCACCTGTGACCCTGAGCTTAACTAGTACCTTCCCCTTACCCTTCCAGCCTTCAGCTCTGAAGGAGAAAGGAGAAGAAAATCTTGCACTTACTCTTCGCAACCAGGGCTGATCTGAGAGCTGGCTTAGTAACCAGCTTTCCTGATACCCTTCTCAGGCCCATTTTCCCTGTCCCTGGTAAGTGTCGCCTGAGGCCCCTAGGGGAGCACTCGTACCCTCTAGAGCAGGAAGCCTGAGAGGAAGGGCTGTCTGGCAAGGTGGACAGAGGTTGATGGAGTCTGCAGGAGAGCTGAGCAGAGCCAAGTAGGAGATGAGGGGCGGCTAAGTCAGTGGCTCCATGGGGACCCAGCCTGGCCCAGAGCCCACCTCCCACAGAGAGCTGTCCACAGTGATGGGTGGTTGGTCCTTGTAAGGGGAGGTAGGGGGGTTCTTCTGTGAGGCAGTTGTGGTGATTATACTCTGAAATTTTTAAAGATGATTTTAAGAGGAAAGTTAGTGGTATAGGCATTGAAGAAATCGTGTGGACTTGGGAGTTTGGAAACATGGGTTGGGTTACCTGGTCCTGGCATTAACTTTACTAAGTTCATCCCCACTCACAGCCTTCTGTCCCCAGTGGGTAAATGGTTTTCAAACTATGCATGGTGTCACTTTCTTCAGTGGTGCATGTGTAAGATTCCCTTTGCAGAAATCATGCACACACAAGAGTTTGAGATCTAGCAGAATAGACCATCCCCCAGGGATCCTTTCAGTAGTGGCTGCAGACCCCTCCCCGGGTGTTTTTGTCCTCAGGAGGGATGTGCTGGATTTTCTATCCATAGCCCCTGGCTGAAAGCACTTAAATTCTAGGATTGAGGTATTTCTGAGTTCAAAATAGAACCTCCCACTACTTGAGAGATGCTGAAAAGCCTGTCTCTACCACTTGAGGTTCTGGGGTAAACAGAGGGTGGAGCCAGGCTCTGTTCCCAGCAGCCTCCTACCCAGGACCCGTAGCTCACTCTGAGGGGGTGAAGCTGGAAGACAGTGGGCTGTGTGTGTGTGTGACGGAGAGAGAGAGGCCGAGCAAGCAGGCTTGAGAGGAGCTGACAGAGGCTGGAATTTGGAATGTGTTTTTCCTAACAAGTTGGAGCCTGCAGGTGTCTAGGCAAGCAGCTGTGGCCGTGGGAGGGGCAGGACTGGAAAGACCAGTGGTGACCACTTTAACCCCCCACACTCCCAGCCTCCTGACATGTGGGGCAGGTCGCTGTCAGGTCTGTAAAGGAGCATTTAGGACAGAACACCTTAGGTCAGTAGAAAAACGGATAGTGGCTGCTGGGAGACAGATTTCGGCTCAGTGTAGAGAAGACACTTTAGTGGTGATGGCCGTCCCAGAGGACTGTGTTGCCACATCATGAGCTCCCTGCCCCTGAAGGCATGTGGGTGGAGTACTTGGCAGGGGCCTCCGTGATGCAAGAGGGGGCTTAGAACTTTGAGGCGAGCCAGATCTTAGAAGGTAGAAAGCAAACCAATCCTAAATGGAGTGGAAAAGCGACCTCCCCACTGTCTGATTTCCAGCAGTTGCAGCTGAATGCATGAATGTAGCTAATTAATCTTTCCTAAATTAATCTCCTTACCATGTCAGCAGTGATTTATTGGCGTGCCTATAAGGAGAGTTGGTCTATGATGATAGTCAAAGCTGAGGACAGGAAGAGGCGAGTAGGGGGCGCTTGTGTGTGTACCTGCATGGGTGTCCCATATCCCTGAGTGGTGTAACAGTCTGGTGCTGTGGACCCCTCAGGGCCCTGGATGCTGGCCATAGGCAAGTCACACTTCTGTCTCCCAGCACACAGGCGGAAATGCCTTGAGACTTATGAGAGCTTCTCCACCACTTTGCCAGGTGCCCCAACTAGGGCATGAATCTTACCCAAAGCAGGCAAGGGGGGAAAAAAGAGCATTCACAAACATTTTCCTTTTTGTGTTTGAGAAATAGGACAGCTGTTGTCATGCATAATTGTAGCCATTTTCCCTGGTAATCACTGGGGCCTTGGCGGGGGTTTCTTTTCACGTCTTTGTCCTGTCTTCCCTACCAGATTTTCATCTTCTCGTGGGCAGAGACCCTGCCTCAAAGTGCTTTTGCCCCTCACCGCACTTACCTTCATCCTGGAGGTGCCACCTGCTCTGTAACAAGGACACGGCCTTTTCTTTTTAAATTACTGACACATCCTTGGATCATCTGATTATTTGCTCCTTACAACGTTTATGTGAAGCTGAGAAGGCAAACCACCCTGCTCCACTTCACAGGTGACCTGCCGAAACTCAGAGAAAACAGGTTGCACGGAGTTACCCAGCAAGGGTGTAGCAGAACCAGTTCCAGAGCTCCACTTGCCTGGACTGTCCCTGCCTGGCTGCATCCTTTCTGCACTGCCACCTGCCTTTCTGTATATTTACATAGCCTCAGGCAGCTGCTGCAGCCCAGCTGCCACTGGTCAGCCTTAGGACTTTGGAAATGCTGCCTGCCTCCGCCATGGCAGGGGTTCTGCAACCCACTTAGCCAGTCCTTAAAGCCAGGGCTCTGCTTGGGGCAGCTCAGACCTCTACGTCCAAGTTGAGTCTGGGCTTTGCACTGTATGTGCACTAGAAAGATACTGAGCGTGGCATCCAGTCAGCTGACCTTCTTCCCAAAGCAGAAGCCCATCTTAGAGCCTCTGTTTGGACACCCCACGCAGCAGGAGCTCCCTTTCCCAGGCAGCGTGTTCCTTTACTGGCTGTCAATGTGCTTCCTGAATCACCTGGCTTGTGTCTATATGGCTTCTGGGTCTGCGCAGAACATCTGTCCACTACCGCTTCTCTGAGTGGCCTCATCATTATTTGAAGCCCTCTCCAGACCCCCAAATCTCTGTTTCTTTAATGTCATCTTTGTTGGCATGGCAACAGAGCCTCCTTCCTGTGGACATCAGGCCTGCTAGGGCCTGTGTTATGGGGGGGTCCCAAAGGAGGACTGGGACTTCAGGCCTCGGAGTGGGGACAGAGGCACTTGTGCTGCTGCTGCCACCTCATGTCCCCAAATGCTATTTGCTCACCTTCAAGGAGCCCTCCTGACCCTCAGAGCTGGGGAGAGGGCCAGGGCTCCCGGCAAGCCAAGACAAAGAGCCCCAGGCCATCATTCTCTCAGAGTGACCCTCTCACAGTCAATGACAGGCCTGTGTCACACACCAAACCGCATTTTTAGCCAGGTGAATAATGAGTGTTGAATTACAATGCAGTCAACGCGTCGCATCTGCGCACCTGCCACCTTGCTAAGGTAAAGGAGAGAGTGTCTTGTTTTCACTGTTCATTACTGTGGCCCTAGACAGGGGGGCTTGCTTCATGACCTTCCTATGATGTGCTCAACAACACTCTGTGGGTGTATGTAATGTGATGAGGGGAGGCACAACTTCATCAATGATCATATTCTCTAAGAGATTAGCGGCCCCCGAACTGTTAAGGAAATTAATGTATAGTCTTAAAGGTGAATCAGTGAGAAAATGGTCTGACTGGGAGCATTGAGAACATTCTCAAGTGCATTCATATGCGGTTTGCTTTGGGGTAGAGCAGAAGTCAAGGGCCTGGCAGGAATCAGGGGCCTTGTGGGGTGCTGCCCCCTCACTTTCCAGGGAGAGGAGAGCAGCACAGAGACCCTTCAGCTGCAAGACACTCTCTCCTTTGCCTTAGCAAGGTGGCGGATGTGCAGATGCGACGTGCTGATTGCATCATAATTCAACACTCATTATTCACCTGTCTAAAAATGCAGTGTGGTGTGTGACACAGGCCTGTGCTGTCCCACAGACAGCAGGGCACATGAAGGTGACCATGGGGCAATAGGGACAGTGTGGGCCACTCGATCCTGGAAGATAGCAGCCAGTCTGCCTCTCTCATCCTTTTTTTTTTTTCTTTTGAGACAGAGTCTCGCTGTGTCACCCAGGCTGGAGTGCAGTGGCACGATCTCAGCTCACTGCAACCTCCGCCTCCTGGGTTCAAGCAATTCTTCTGCCTCAGCTTCCCAAGTAGCTGGGACTGCGGGCATGCACCACCACGCCCAGCTAATTTTTGTATTTTTTAATAGAGACAGAGTTTCACTATATGTTGGCCAGGCTTGGTCTCGAACTCAGGTTATATGACCTCAGGTTATCTGCCCACCTCGGCCTCCCAAAGTGCTGGGGCTACAGGTGTGAGTCACCATGCCCGGCCTCATCATTCTTTTTTATTTTATTTTTATTTTTTGAGACAGAGTTTCGCTCTTACTGCCCAGGCTGGAGTGCAGTGGCGCGATCTCGGCTCACCACAACCTCCACCTCCCGGGTTCAAGTGATTCTCCTGCCTCAGCCTCCCAAGTAGTTGAGATTACAGGCATGCACCACCAGGCCCAGCTAATTTTTTCGTGTTTTTAGGAGAGACTGGGTTTCTCCATGTTGGTTGGGCTGGTCTCGAACTGATGATCTCAGGTGATCCGCCTGCCTCGGCCTCCCAAAATGCTGGGATTACAGATGTGAGCCACTAAGCCCGGACATGTCTCATCATTCTTTTTAGCAGGTTTGAGCAATTTCAGCAGAGATTCCCTTTGCATTTCTACAGTGGCTCCTCTTCTGAAGTGCCACCAGCCCTTCCTGTAGCCGGGTGATCTTTCTAGAACGAGTTTGCTGAGAGTAAATTGGCCTTGGCCTGAAAGCTGCTGTGGGTTTCAAACAGAGAGCCTTGGCTTGCAAGATCCTCAGGGCTAGGATCCCTGTTGGGCCACCCCCCCCCCCCCCCACCCCATCCCTTTCGGGGTGGTGACAGGGCAGAAGTTTTTTTTTTTTAATTTATTTAAATTTTTATTTCCATAGGTTATTGGAGAACAGGTGGTGTTTGGTTACATGACTAAGTTCTTTAGTGGTGATTTGTGAGATTTTGGTAGCCCTCTCCCCCTGCACAGGCCGAATTGCTCAATCTGGAGCCAGCCCACATGATTGCAGAGGGGTTACCATTTCCTCCATGTCTTAGATCCTGGAGATGGCACGTTGGGTCCTCTTTTTCTCCAGTTGACCCCCAGGGAAGAAAGCAAAAGAGCTGCAGTTAGCACAAACTTCTTGCTTCACTTCAACGAACAGGGCTGAGCAATACCTGGGAAAAGTACAATTCCAGAGTAATATCTGGAGGCTTGTCTCTAGACTGGTGGGGAAGGGTGCTGGCTCTAGCTTATTGTTTCCCAAGCTTTCCTGATAAGGATCACCTGGCTTGCTTGTTAAAATACAGATTATTGGGGCTAGGAATCTGTTTCCTTAACAAGCGTTCCAAGCCATTCCTGTCTTCAGGCAAGTTTGGGAAACATTCTGTCTACTGTACCAAAAATAGCCTGTGGAAGAGGAGTGCTTTTAAGCAAGTTTAGTTTTGCACATAGTACATGAATAGGTTCTCCTTGTTTGAAAATGTTTTAACATTGCAGAGAAGGTCTCTTTTGACTTCCCCTAAGCACCCCATTCCAAGTCCTTCCCTCCTTCCCAAAGAGGGGTCAGTTTAGAGTGTGCATCTCCCAGATCCTTTCTTTAACTATAGAGATACAGGTTTCTGTTTTGTTTTTCATAAGTAGGTATCACGTTGTAGTTATTCTACAGCTTGCTTGCTTTCCATTCAGAGCTATGTCATGGAGTGCTATGCCAGCTCACACAGAGCAACTGCTTTTTTTTAATTTTTTTTTTCAGCCTGCTGCATAATGTTACATCGTATAGAACTAGCACAGTTTATTTAGCGATTCCTCTATTGATGGATGCAGTAGTTTCGGGTGGTTTCTCATGATTACTTCAGGCAGCATCCTTGCCCATGGACCCTTATGCACATTTGGGAATAAATACTGAGAAGTAAAATTGCTGGGTCAAACTTGGCGCATTTGGGGATTTTAATGGATTCTGCCCAAAGTTACCCTTGTAAGTGTCTCCACCCAAGTACATTTCCACTGAAAGCATGTGGAGAGGACCCAATTCTGCTCACAAGTGCAGCTGTCCCACAAAAGCAACTAAAACTCTCACCAGTCCATAGGGAAGTGTGGCCAAGGGGCAACACCCACCTTCCTCTAGTCCTTTCCTTTGGGATGAACAGTTGCAGACTACTTCCTATCACAAAGTGAAGTTCCTAAGATAAAAACACAGGGACCCCAGCAGTGTGCGTTCCAGAGAGGAGGCATGGAGAGGCCATCCCCAGGCCACTGCTGGTTTGCTAGGTGACTGTGACAACGCCCTGCAGTGGGCCCTGTGGAAAACAAGGGGAGGTCAGAGCAGGTCTCCAGGAGGACAAACCTGTGGAAGCCCCATAGGGGCTTTGGGCTGACCTGGGGTCTGTAGTTTTGTCTGAAAGCAAGAAAGGTGCTTGCCTGGGATTTAGCACTCATCCCAAGAGGCCAAGCAAATAAAAGATGACGTGGCTCACTGGCTAAGCAGCCGCACTCTACAGCCTTTTTTTCTGCTACTGCTCAGCTCTGCCTCTGTGGCTGCCAGGTCTCTGCCAATCTGAGACTAAAAGGAAAGCTGCTTGTGGACTCAGGTGGCCTGGCCTGCAGAGGAGTCCCGGCTGGCTCCCTTTTGGTTGAATTGTTCAATTAGATATACAGGAGTTGTCCACTAACTGGGAAGTTTTAAAGCAAAGCAAAAGCAATCCTGTCAGAAATCCAATCTCACATCTGGAGAAAACTCATTCCCTTTCTTTTAGCTCAAAAAAGCAGCACGCTTCACACAAACCTTCTGCCTGGCCATCTGGACTGGCGGTGAGCCCCAGACAGCTTGGACAGTGGTCACACTGCCCAGTCCTGATGGCTGGGGCCCATGGTACTTCACAGGGCACGCTGGTTGACTGCCTGCTCAACTCTCCTAACACCTGGTTGAATTTTTATTCCCAAAACTAGGACATCATTTTGCAAAAGATCAGACAGTTCAGTGTAGTGTTTGCCAAGTTTCAGGTTGCTCAAACCTCAAATTTCTTTCCCTCCACCAACCTCACTTTGAAGTTCAAAAGCAAATTGATTAAATATACATTTTAGGAACTTTCCAATTTGCTTCTTAAACTAACAGAATTCTAGACTTTTTTTTTTTTTTTTTTTTTTTTTTCAGTGGAAGGATTTTCAACTGTCAGCAGACACCAGGGGCTTTTCCTGGTTTTAGGATTTGTACATTTTTACTGAAACGGAAGTAAGTGGAGCAGGCAGCTCCGGCTCCATGACAGCCTGAGCTCAGATCTCATTTTAATTAGAAAGTATAGGTAACACTTGCTGAATCACAGTCCTTCCAGAACTCCTGTCCCAGGGCAAACAAAGATTTGGTGTATATCCTGCAAACCTCTGTGTTTGCAAATTACAGAGCACTTCTGAGAGCTGGAATGGCGATTTCTAGATTACTATGGAGACTGCAACCCAACTGCCTCTCCCACCCCGCCAGCAAATCTCCCCAAATGATTTTGTTTTCCAGGGGAGACATATTTTCCCTTCCTTATTGCAAAATAGATGGAGCATGTTCATGTTGAAGAGAGACAGTGAGGAAATCTGGGACAAGAAAAATAAGATTAGATGTCATCCACAGCAGCAACTCATTTTCTCCATTTGGATGTCTGGCCCCTTGAACTCTGAGACACAAAACCCTGCACCTGACCAGCATCTGAACTGTTCCGTTTGACAGCAGTTTATGTGTATAATTTTCTCCCTAATGCATTCTGCAAATGGTAGAGTAGAAATAGCAAATGAAAGACATTGCAAGGCCTAGCTCTCTCCCACCCCTTCTTTCCCCGGCCTGGTGTCATTTGAGCTCAGTGAGTCTCAAGAAAGGCTGCCATTACAATGTCAGCATCTGGAAGCCACCCCTACTGGGTCCCCACTGGGACTCAGAACCTGAGCCACAGCCACGGAGAAAGCGGTGGAGTAGCGGCAGTGGGAGCCATAGATGCTCCAGTGCTGGGCACTCTGGGCTTCGGTCTTCACTGATGAGCTTCTCTTGTTTGGGGAGCAGTGACCGCTGTGTGCTAAACCTCCCGTTGGCCTCCAGCCACTTGCCAGGGACAGAGCTGCTGCCTGCTGTCCCTTTCCGAGCATCACATTCCTGGCAGCTGGTGGTCACTTGCTCACCCTGCCAGGACGGCTGCCACAAGCTGCCATTTACCAGGCAGACAAAGGGGGATTTTCCCTTACCCTGAGTTTGCAGGCCCCTCAAATGCCTTACATTCCAGGAGCTGGGAGAGAGAGCAGGCTCCTGTGGCTTCTAATTAAACCCACAATTTAAATAACAATTCATGTAACCCCAAGGGTTGAGAGGAACGCTAACCTACCCCCTCCCAAGAGAAGCAGCCGGGTGGCACTGGCTGAGGAGCTGAGGGCTTGGTCTTTGCCAGAAATGTGACCAAAAAGGGCAAGAGGGAAGTCCCAGGGCAAGTTTATGATGAAGCGGGGCTAAGCAGGAGGGGCGTGGATTCGGTGGGTTTTGTGCCTCTCCTAAAGATTAGGAAGTGAAAAGAGGGAGGAACACTTGCCATGTTTAATTGGAGCCTGCAATCGAGAATTTTTACTCTTCTCCAGGGAAAACGTGGAACGGTGGTCTCTGAAGTGTTTGAATCCCAGATACTCAGGTTCTCATGGGAGTGCCCCCCACCCCCAGGTGACTCACTCTTTCTCTGTGAGTTGGAGAATTTTTCTCTGGGGAGAAGAGGCAGGGGCTGTATTCTGGACTACAGACAAGTGGGGAGCTCAGGCAGGGCCCTGGGAGGCGGAAGATCTGGCCAAGCCTCTGCTCACACTGGACCTCAGTTTACCCATGTGTTGTCGAGGGGTCTTTGGGTTTGTTGCTTTCAGGTCCCTACTGGCCCTGGCTGTCGATCCTTGAGCTGCTTTTGTGTTTTTATTTGGTTTGTCTGGGGCCACAGTGATCTTGGTATGTAGTTGATCTCACCAAATTGTTGTCTGATGACCCAAGGCGTGGTTGTGTTCCAGGTCTGGGGAAATGGAACGCCGAGCTAATTATCTCTAGACAAACTCTTCTGTGCCTCAGTCAGTACCAGGAGCATGTCAGCATTTCTAGGCTTTCTGTGATCTCGTTTCCAACTTTTCCTCCACTTCCATTCCATTAAACCGAGCAACTCACATTCACTGAGGATGCCCTCCAGGTTCTCGCCTTCATGCTTAGTGTGCGTTGTTACCTTCACCAGATGCCCTTCTGTTCTCACCTCACTGTGCCTGGAGCTAGCCAGGCATGCACGAGCTCAGAGGGCTCTTCCTCGCAGTGGAGCCCTGCCAGTATGGGTCCCACTTGTTACCCCTGTGAGACGTGGAGCTCCCTGAGTCCGGGCGCTGGCTTTGGTTCCTGCCTCCCCTGCCTCTCCTTGCTCATCTAGCTGAGGCCCAAAGCCTAGCTGTGAAGAGATGTGAAACAAGAAAGCCAAAGGTGGACTCACACCTGCCATCTTCCTCTCTGCAGGTGACCATAGCCGATGACTACTCAGATCCTTTTGATGCCAAGAATGATCTCAAGAGCAAAGCAGGAAAGGGGGAGAGTGCTGGCTACATGGAGCCCTATGAGGCACAGAGGATCATGACAGGTAAGTGGAGCTGAAGCGCAGGGGCTCACAGCTGGGGTTGTAGGGGTAGAAAGGGAGTGAGGGCACTGCTGGGTGGTCCCCAACCAGCCTCAGTGGGGGCATGGTGTGTGCTTTCAAGTTGGTAGGTGGGAGCAATGCTGTATTAAGTCTTCCCCACAGTTTACCTGCTTATGTTTCACCTATATTAGGAAAAAAACTGGCCAGGCACCATGAGAGTCCAAATACAAGGATATCACGTGCAGTTAACCAAAGGTAGGGGCCAAGAAGTAAGTGGGGAGAGGAGGGAGAAAAAGTAATTCTATCAGAAATTTCTGAGTGAAGAAAGATAGCATTTGAGACATAAAACTTTACTTAGAGCTTCCTAGTAGGCAGGGCAAAAAGGGAAGCAGGCTGGGTCACCTGGCTTTCATTGCTTAGTAGAAGAGAGCTGGCCAGATTACTAGTAGAGACAAAATTATTTCTGGCCGCATCCCGAGAATGCTTTGTTTTGGAGCTGGAAGCAGCATAAATAACCCTGGTCTACATGACAGGGTTACAGGAAGCATGGAGACATTCCCCCAGTGGCTGTTTTCCTGTTGGCCCTTGATGACAAAACCTTGTCAAAGCAATTGTGTGGAGTCAAGAAGAATGTGGCTGGGTATGCAGCATCCTGGGGGCCTATTTTAGCCAGGATAATACAACGCGTGGAGCATCTTTAAGAAGTGAAGGGTTAGCAGACATCAGTCATCTTGTAGGCAGGATTGGGGGGAGGTCACAAGCAAAAGGGAAACCCCTGTTGTGGCTTCTCCTGGTTCAAGAGGGCAGGCCAGACACTGAAGAGCAGCCGCGTAGGCTGCCCCTGTGACCCCACACAGGCAGGGCCATGGGCAGGGGCACATCAGCACATTGTGCTGCAGGGTGCAGGAGAGTGGTTGGGAGCAAGTTTGGGGCTGCCCGGGCTTTGGAGGCCTATCGAATTGGTACCCTGTGTATCTGGACACTTGGGATACAGATACCTCTTTCTGTGGCCCTCTTATTGTTTGTCTGGTTTTTGTTTGGTTTTTTGCATTCCTGTCTTTGAGCACCTTCTCCTGATTCCTTCTTGAATTAGGAGAAAGAAGGGAGAGGAAGCGGCATTTACTGGGCACTTAGCGTGTGCCGGGTCCATGTCCAGCGTCAGCTTATAGGGCTGTATAGCCGTGCAGGTTGATTGTTGAAGGATCTGGGTGCACCTTCTAGGCTCTGCCTTTGCTGTTCTCTGCCTCCTGCTCCTCCTGTTCATGGAAGGAGATTCTCTGACCACCAGTGTGGCCTCCAGAACACTTAGACACTTTGTGAGGGCCAGGGCAGAGAGCAGTGGACCAGAGGGACTTAGGTCCAGACTTCTGGAGCGTCCCTCTCATGCTCACTCCCATCTTTCTAATCTCCTCTGGCAAAGCAGCCTCAGCGGGCAACAAGAGGCCAAGAGTTGAGCTTGTGTTTGGAGCTGGGGTCCTGAGGGAAGGCAGCCTGTTGTCCTCCAGTGGCTCAGGGAAGCAGGCTGGCTGAGGGAGTCCTCACCACAGATGTGATGCATGCCTGGGCCCTGCGACAACCACAGCCAGTGCATGCCCTCACCTCCATCAGGCTTGGTGAGACACCAGCTCTGTGGAAGCCCCAGGACCAGCTCCAGCCCTTGGGCTGTTGCCTGCGGCCTGCACCTCCCTGCAGCTCTGTCAGTCTTGCATTCAGCAGGCGTTGGCTCCGGTTTAAAGGAGCAGTGGTTACAGGAGCGACTTTGGGTCATGTTCAGAACGTCAGGGTGGGGAGGGATCATTGAGGTCATCTAAACCTAACAGCCTCATTTTACAGATTGGGAAACTGAGGTTGGGGGGGACAGAGACTTGCTTGAGGACGCACAGTGAATTGATGGCAGAGTACAAAGTATGGCCTGCGCTTTGCAAACTTTGGGGTGGGGTACTGAAGGAAGTGTAGTGTTTGCATCAGATGCTGGGGCACCTAGACATGAGGAAATGGCAGGAGCCCCTGCCAGGGACCAGACTCCATGCTGGACACTTTGACATATACCCTCATTAAGCCTCATTATGTTTCTTCATCATGAGGCTGAGGGAAACTGAGAAGTTCGGCTCCTTTCCTGGAGTCGCACCGATAGAAGTAAGTGGCTTGCCCTGAGTGCAGAACATGGGACAGGGGCTGAGGTCCCATGGAGCCACAGGCAGGATGTTGTTACAGGAGTCCACACTCGGGAATGGAAGGGGGATGGGAGAGGGCATCTGCTGGGAGCCCCAGTCTCATGGAGGGTTTGCCCCTGCCTGGTGCCTTAGGAATGGAGCCGGAGTCCCCTCCTGGGTGCTGCTGAAGACTTCAAAGGTAGTTGTTCATCTGGCTAGAAATGATCTGAGGAACTTCGGCTTTTTTTGAGACAGGGTCTTCCTCTGTTGCCCAGGCTGGAGTACAGTGGCATAATCTTGGCTCACTGCAACCTTCGCCTCCTAGGCTCAAGCAGTCCTCCTGCCTCAGCCTCCTGAGTAGTTGAGACCATAGGCACGTGCCACCGTGCCAGGCTAATTTTCTTGTAGTTTTAGTAGAGACGGGGTCTCGCTGTGTCATCTAGGCTGGTCAGGACTGAAGCAATCCTCCCACCATGGCCTCCTAAAGTGCTAGGATTGCAGGCATGAGCCACTGCACCGACTTTGCCTTTTAAATGAGGGTACACCCCATGGGGTTAGGTCCAAGGCAGGGCAATTTGATTGAGACAGTTTGATTTAGAACCTCTTAAAGACCTCATGCATTCTCTCTCCAAAGAAGCATTCTAGCATATGCTGCTCTGTGTTTGCATCCTAGCTTGGCAGCTGTGCCCTAGTTTACCCACAATTCTTGTTTTTAAGAATATAGGTTATTAAAAGGGGTGATTTCTGTTTGTAACGATCCTTGCTGAAGCTCCCTTTGACTCAAAATTATTTGTGTGTAATTCTTTGTGGCGTCACCCCAGCGATTGATGGCAGGGCTGCTTGTGGGTAGGATGAGCCATCAGTGCGTAGATGCTCCAGGAGGCTTGCAGAGCTGACATGAAGCTTTTCGAAGGGGAGATGGTGGGGGAAGAGAGAGTGGTGCTGGTGATGGCAGTGGAGTGGGAGTGGCATGGAAAAAGTTTAACCTTTTAGAATGATCCTTTTTGGATGATATTACATTTTATATGTATGTGAGCGTGTAACTTGTAGTTACAGGGCATCATCTTGAATAAGTAAGCATAACGCTGACAAGAAGGCTGTGCCCTCCGTGTGCCGCAGGTGGCGTACCTGTACAGGAGGAGCCTGGGCTGGAGTCAAGCAGATATGGGACGGTCACTTGCCACCTGAATGACCCAGGGACCTCGGTTTTCCCCTGCAAAGCAGTAGCCTCAGAGCAGGCAGTCATTAGTGCTTCTAGCCGCTTTGGGCTGCTAACTGGCTGTGCGACGATGGGCAGCACGTTGTGTGCCCCCATATTTACTTACGTATGGAATGAGGGGCCGGTGATAACAACAACGGGGAGGCAGCTGGTTAGCTCTCTAGTACTTGCTTACGGCACTTGATGTCAGTTCTTAACTGGGTCCTCACCATTACCCTTTGGAGTATAGGCTGCCCACTTGACTAATGGAGAAACCAAGGCACAGAGAGGTTAAAAAACTAGCCCAAGACGTCCCAGCTGGTAAGTCAGTTGAGGGGCTGACTTCCTAGCCTGTTTGAACCATCATGTGGAACATTCTTTCCAGGGCCTCTCCAGCCTTGGTGCACTGCAGTTTGGTTTTCAGATTCCCCAGCATAGCCGTCTTGGGCAGTGATTCACTGACGAGGCTTTGTCCTCTGTGTCCCTTGGCTCCATGCAGCAGGTGGTGGGGAGATTGGCCCAGCCCTGTGGACTAAAGCTAGGATGGAAGGCGTGAGGAAGTGTGCCTGTTTCTCCCAGGGGCTCCTCTCACCCGTGCCATCTAAATGCCTCAGCTTATCCTCTCCACAGGCTCCAGTTTGTATCACCTGCAGGCGGTATGTTCTGCTTCCAAGATGGATGCTCAGCCCTTCACAAACCTCCGAGCCCAATTGTCTGGGCCTCACTTGCCATCCCCATCGCCTCTCTCACCCCAGCAGCATCTCTGGGGGTGTCTTCTTAAACCCTGCAGCTCTATGGAACCTAGTTGGAGAACTAGTGACCTGGTCCAAGCTTTCTTTTTTATAGATAGGGAAACTGAGGCTCAAAAAAGTTATAATCCTTTTGAGATTTTTTTTAAAACCCACTGATTAAATGTGAAGCTGTCTTGTAAACCAGTGAACTGCCTATCCCCAGAGGTATCAGAGCAGAGGCAAGACAGCCAGCATTGGGCAGTGACATGAAAGGGAGTTGAGTCTCAGATGGGTGGCTGGCTCAAGCGACTTCTGAGGTCTGCATTAACCCTGAGCTCCCAGGATGCCATGTTTCACTGTGATCTGCGTTTCAAGCAGAGTGACTCACTAGTCACCCGGGACCAGCCCCACAAAGACAGCACCTGAGACCAACTGAATAGGAGGCATCTGGGTAGGGCTGGCAGCTTCCTTTCTCAGTGCTGGCCTGGCTAATTGTTCAGTCCTATTTCCCCATTTCATCTTCCTTGACTCGTCTCTCAAGATCAAATTCTGGTCTTGGCCTTTTCTATGCCCTGCTGCCCATCTGGGCCTCAGTTTCCTTGTGTTCAATTTAAAGAGAAAGTACCAGAGCGTTTCTGGGTTTCCTTCATACCCCATCATCTCTGTATTTGGAATCCCCAGGCCAAGCCTCGTGTTGAGGCAGTGATCAGGCAGCTAGCTTCACAGCCCCTTCTTTCCCTCTTCCCCAGGTCTTGATCCCAGGCTTAAGGTCCCCGGATGCATGAAATCCTGCTGATGCAGCAGGAAGGGCGCTGGACACTGATCAGGCTGACTTGGGTGCCTGGATGGGTCAGGGTGCCTAGCCCACTGAGGGCCTTGGTGTCATGGTAAAATAGGGCCTGTGATCCTGATGCCCATGTGGAAAACAAACTTTGCACATGTGCATAAGATTGTTGTTATTGGAGGACAGAGGGCCTGTTTGTCCTTCCTGTGGAATGCTGTGCTGTTGAATTCTCTAGTTATTCCCTGTAGGATCAGCTACCCACCTGGAAGTAGGTTGCACCCTTGCCAGTGCTGGAGCAGGTGGTCCCTGGGCCCTCTGCAGTACACTTGGTCATTGCAGGGGCTCCAGGCCGGGCTGTGTTGGAGACTGGACCGAATAACCTGGGCAGATACCGCCACTGTCCTCCAGGAACATCCACAAAGCAGATAGGCATGGACCTGGAGTGGTCAGTGGTGGGTGCACTGAGATGAGCATGTGGCTCTCCAGGAGTTCAGAGGAGGGAACAAGGGCTTCCAATTTGGGTGATCCAAGTAGAGTGGGTTGTGGGAGGTGGCGGTGATGAGAACTGAGTCAGGCATCCCAGGCCGAGGGAAGAGCTTGAGAAAAGCATAGAGGTGGGCCCTTGTTGCTAGAGAGGAGTGGCTGGAGATGAGGCTTTTGATAGGATAATGATAGGAAAATCTCATGGGGCAAGAGCATGTAGAGACTGACTGGGATCTGGAAGCCCAAGTTAACCTAAAGGCACAGCGTGTTTTTGTGCCTGAGATCGTCTCTTCGCTGGCCTTCAGCCCTAGGAATTCTCAGAGGTACCCAAGGAGTTATGGTGGCATGGATGACAGTCACTAGCTTTTGCAAAGGGCTTCCCTGTGTGCCAGGCACTGCTCCAAGTACTTTCCAGGGATTAGCTCATTTAATCCTCGCCTATGAGGTATAGGGATGTTCATCATCCCCATTTTACAGAGGAGAATACTGAGCCTCAGATTAAATAAGCAGCAGAAACAGAACCAAGAAGCACCTTCTGGAGCCCTCGCTTACAACTAAAACACTCTCACATCTGTCCTGTGTTCCCCAGAGAGTCTGAGGAATAATTGGAAAATTTAGTTACTTAGGCCGCCTTTTTAGATGTTACTAACCCTTCCTCTGGCATCCTTTATAAAACTGTTCAAAGTGTCATCTCACAGGATGAATCTTTAAGCATTAATTGAAAGCATTTTCACATAATTTTTAATATGTAAGCAATTACACATTAAAAAGTCCTTAGCATGTTTTTATTATTAAATCAACTTTATAGCCTAATAAGAGGAAATTAAAGTCATTTCACACAGAGCCCCCCTGCTTTGACGTGGCTGTTTTCCTTGCTTACAACTGGCCTTCTGCCCTTTTTAACTGTGTGCTAGTGGGCACGGTCCAGATGAAGCCAGTCACTGATTTTAAAGGCAAGAGGGGATTTTTTTTGTATTTTCTCATCCTCTGGTGTGGCCTCTTCTAGTGGCAACATGCTCTCTGGGAGAATCATGGGGTTTATCATGTTAAAGACGATGTTCCAATTGTGGCCTCTGTGTTTCAGGAGAAAAGAGGCAGGAAGTACAGGTTCTAGCCTTGGCTCTGCCCCTGGCTCTGCCCTTGGGCAGGTTGCTTCTCTTCTCTGGGCTTCAGTTCCCTCATCTCTAAAATCAGATTCTGCCTCCTTCACTGGGTGTCAAGAGGATTCTTAGAGGTCATGGGTCTGGAATGACTTCATAAACCCTTTGGTTACCCGCCTCTGCGGTCACACTGGGCTTCTCCAGCTGCCCTTGTCAGGCCTGGTTCTAACAGTCCTGAGGGTCCTGCTCCACCCCCAGCCACCTCCATGTGGCATCAGCCTCAGCCCCTCCCAAAAGCATGCATGCTGCTGTCTCTGCTCTCAGGACAGACAGGACACCATTCTGGACAGCCAGCTCTAGAGGCCCTTCCTAGGGCTCCTGTTCTCTCATTCTGGAATGAACTCTCCCGGAGATCGGCAAATACTTCTCAGAAAAAGGAGCCTGTGAGTCTTGCTTGGGTGTCAGAGAAGCTGCCTCTGGCCACCCTGCCTGAGACTTCAGCCTTCCTCTCATATTTGCCGTCAGCCCAGACCCCTGGTTCCAGGCAGCACTGTTCCCCTGACAGCTGGGAAAGCAAAGGGCCTTCTGTCTGGATCCTGAGTCCAGGCCATTCCCAGCCCCAGCTCTGCAGTGCCGTGGACTCTGCTCCCAGGATGTCCACACACTTGCCTCCCTGCACAGCTCTGCTCCCCAAAGCCTGTACCCTGAGCCCCCTCACTTCCTTCTGTCCTGCTGCCTCTCACCCTCTCCAGGCCTCAAGCTCCTCCCTGGCCTGCCCTCCCCACCAAGACACCACAGGCTTCAGCCTGTCCTGGTGGTCACAGCTCTCCCCCAGCTGGATGACGGCAGGATGGAACTGTCCTTGAGGAGCAGTGCTTCTGGCCCCATATAGGCTTCCTGCCCGAGGCCCAGAGAGGGTTGTGCACTAGCCAAGTTTACACAGCAGCAAGCCACAGGGCGAGTCTCCTGACTTCCATCCTGGAGCTCCTGGGCTTTATTTTGAAATGTTGTGAAATCTGTTGTCACATCCTCCTGCCTGGCAGGTAGCAGGCTTGGTCATAGACTGTGCAGAGTTCCCTGGCTGGTCTGTCATTTACCAGAATGACTTACCTACCGGACAGGAAGGAGATCATCAAGTGTAAATAGATTTTGTGTTAGTCACCTGATGACTTTCCTATTCTTAAGAAACAGCAGGGCTCACACACCCAGCCCAGTGGTGCTCACCCGCAGAGCTATGGGCGGGGAGAGAAGTGGGAAGCCTGGGTTTCCATGGCAACCAGCGGGCCCACTCTAGGAGCCGCTTCCTATTCTCTCACCCCTGCTCCCCTCTTGTCTTTGGCCCCTGACACTGAGCACGTTCAGGTTTTCAGGAAAGTTGCAGCAGGCCTGGAACAGGCCAAGGAGAGCAGACAGTCATTGATAGCACCCCCGCTGTGGGCTGAGGGTCCTTGCCCTCCAGGTGCTCCTGTCACATGGGGAAGGTGGACAGGGGCCCAGAGAACACTCGGTGTCTGTGGTATAAAACAAACTAAGAAAAATTACACTGGAGAGAGAAATCTCGTCTTGGAGAACACAGAAGAAGGAGTGGTACAGCCTCTGGGACCAAAGTGTGCTGCACAAAGAGGGCAGCATCCCAGCAAAGCCACACTTGAGGTCCTGACTCAAAATGACCTTCTAAGGGAGGCCTTCTGGCCACTTATCTTACATTTCCACCCCTCCCCCACCTCTCTGATGTTGTTCCTTAACACTTGTCATTATTTAGCATATTACATACTTTTTTTACATTTTCCTTGTTTGTTATCTGTCTCACCGCTGAGATGTGGCCTTCACAAGGGCAGAGATATAGGTTTTGTTCCCTGTTGGAACCTGAAGTACCTGGTACAAAGTAGGTTGTCAGTAAACACTGGTTGAATGAATGAGTGCATTAATTCACTCCAGGGACCCGGGCTGGTCCACAGAGTGCTGGGTGCCCCTCAGGAGCCCAGGGACCTCCTATCCTCCTCCAAAGAATGCCAGATCTGGAAAGTCTGAGTTTAGCCACTTGCTAGGTGGGCAGGGAGGCTGCCTTGGCGTCAGGGTGGGAGTTGGGTGGGCATTCTGACCAGTTCTGTCTCCGCAGCTGGCGGACTGCATAGGGATAGCTGATTCTGCCTCTTCTCCTTCCCTCTCTGGGCCGAGAGCTCCGTGAAGGAAGGGACTGGTCCTCACCCATCTTCATTTCTCTTTTGGGCCCAGTAAATATTCACCGATTGAATGAATGAGTATAGGAATGCAAGTCTGTATGGAGAAAAAAGAAAAGGAAACAAACAAACAAACACTCACTATAAGCAGCCTCTCCCATTCTGCTGAGACTTGCTTGCTTGAAGTCACAGGGCCTGGGTCAGGGGAAAAATGCAGTGCATTCATTCATTGACTGGGTGGCTATTTGCGAGCACCTGCCATGTGCTGGTACCGTTCTCTGCTCCCGGGTCTATGCATGAACAAAACAAAGTTGTTCTCATGGAGTTAACAGTTGAGTGAGGGACCAAGGTGGCAGTTGCCTACCCACGATTCCCTGAAACTCATTTACTAGATGCTGTGGCTCCGGGTTATCAAGGGCTGGAATTCAGGTGCTTTCTCAAAGTCAGGAGCTGAATGGAGACTTGTCCCCAGGGCCAGGGCCACCTTCAGTAGGAAGGATGGTCTCAGTGCCATCTTCTGGGGATAAGGGGGACAGCTGTGGCCCAGTGGCTGGCAGGTGAGTTCCTCTGTCCTTGGCCCCAGTAGAGGAGCGCGGGCCCTGAGGGTTGCCATTGGTTTTCCCCGTGCTGCTGGCACTAAGCCTCGTAGATGTGAGAGCCCAGCAAACAGATTGCAGTCCTGCTGAGCGTTTGTCAGCGAGGGCTCAGGCCCCTCGGAACATATCCCTAACTCCTTGTCTTTCCTGGCAGCTGTGAGAGAAATGTGCATTTTACCCAAGGTAGAAATACAGGAATAGGAATGTGAAATGGAGTTCACCTCCCCAAGCCTGCCTCAGCCTTGCATTTCAGAATACCAGAGAGACATTAAAAGATCTGAAAGTGCAGAAACTGATGGAGATACCTGTCCTGAAATAGGCTCAGGGAGACTCAGATTAATCTGCAGCAAAGCTCCTGCATCCTGTACCCCGCCCAGCTCCCTGCGTGCTGGGCAGGGTGTGGAAACCTTGCGGAAACCCACACTGCAGGGGTGTGGCACGATTAGGAAGTCATTTAGGAAAACAGGCCCGCCTGGGAGTGTGGGATGGAATCTTGCAGCGCCTAGCAAGAGGCAGGGAGACAGGTTCTATGGTTCCTAGGCTATAGCCATCATCTAGGCCAGGTCAGGTGCTGCGGAGTCAGGGTGGGTGTGGTGGAAGGGCCCACCAGCCAGTGGGTGCTGTGTGGAAGGGAGAGGAGAGGGTGGGATGACACCACCAGTGGGGTCCTCTGTTAGTGGGAGGATGGGAAAGTCAGTCACCTGATGGGGCCTGTCCTATCTGAGTAGGGAAGGGAGGTTCCTGGGGAGGAGTCAGAGTTGAGATGTGATCACCTTTGAGGTGGGAGCAGCCAGCTAGGTGCTTGGGAGAGATTGAATGCATTCATGTGTTAGGGAAGGTGCTGGAGTCAGATCAGAGGAGGGCCCCAAACTATTCCAGGGACCTGGGGGCCACCATGAGAAGTCCTGGACTGTGTTTCTGGTCTGGGGAGAGGAGTAGTATGCAGGGAGTGGCCAAGGAGACAGCCGGCCACAGTTCCTGCCTTTCAGAAGCCTGAAGGAGGAGATTCCGTGATTTGCCCCACACCCTATTATTTGACTAATTAATTAGTACTCTCCTCTAAGTAGAGCTCAGGCTGGCTTTCTGGAAACTTACAGAGATGACAGAGGTCTGTGTTTAAAGGGTACCTTTTATAGATGATACCAGGACTCTCCCTAAGGCTCTGAGAGGAAGCAGATGAGATGATTTCCATTTTGCAGATGAGAAAGCTGAGTCCTGGTGGCTGACAGGACTTCTGGCCCCTTCTCCCTACAGGGATCACTGCCTGGTGATGCAAGGGAGGGATGCTGAGTAACAGCAGGTCTGAATCCTCCCTTGGTGGTGGCAGTGTAGCCAGTGCCTCAGGTTCGGTACTCTTCCCCATCTCCTGGAGAGTCCCGCCTTCTCCCTTTCAGCCAGCTTGGCCCGTTTGTGTTCCTGTGGTTAGTGAGGGCTGGCTGTGGTCCTTTTCCAAAACAGGCAGCTGAGCAGAAGGAAATAAAATGCCACCTCTTCACTCTCCCTTTCAGGGTATAGGTGTGTAATTGTACCTGGCCACCTTAAAGCACCGAAAGAGGGGCCGTCTCCCAAGCCCAAGCCTCAACTTTTGGGCCTCTCTTTTCCTACTGCCCACGTCACCCCGTTCTGTCCATATGCCGACACAGCCCTCACCATGTCCACTGTGATGTATCTGCTAGACTGGGAGCCCCTGGAGGGCAGGATGACAGGACAGGCCGGGGCCAGGGTGTCTTGTGCTCAGACTGTCGGTGCCCTGTGTTTGAGGTTTTGGCCTGGAACTTTCTGGTGAAGAATGTCCCGTCATTCAGAACTTGCTGGTTTTGGTGGAATGATGTGTGCACATGGTGAGTAAACATCCCCCACAAATCTCTCAGCTCCCAGAACTGGGTCTCATGCCTGCTGGGCCGGCTCACCTCTGCCCTGGCCAATGGGGCAGTGCGTATCCTGTCCCTGGCACCTCAGCTGATCTCTCACTTGCTGGCCTGTGGCCCTGTTCCCTCCCATCTGCTAAGCCTCGAGTCTCTGTGTGGACGCTGGCACATGCACTCATGTGCCCGTGCCCCCAGCCACACAGCCCTCCATGAAGCTACCCTCTCTGGCAACTCCTCACCAGGTCAGGGGCCTTCCAAGTCTTCATGCTGCCCTAGTGGGCCTCTCTTGGCCCCTGGGTCCCCCTTCTGCCCCTCAGGCTGGGTTCTGGAGTCCTCAACTTCCTGAAGTGAATGGCCTTCATCATGCCTGCCTTCAGCTCTAGCCTCTTGCTGCCCAATTCAGAACACCTCTGGCCTGGTCCCCCCACCTTTGCCAGCACAGCCCTGGGAGGGTGGGCTGGGGGGGCGCCCACCTCCTCAGCAGATCTTTATTCACTCGGCTCTACCGCGGCCCTTCCCTTCCGAGTCCCACGCAGCCCCCAGCAGCTCAGGTTCACCTTCCCCAGAAGCCTCTGTGTGCTTCAGGCTCCCTGACCTGCTGCTTTCCCCAGGTGCCTGTGGCTCAAGGCAGAACCAGGCCAGCTGGCATTCAGTTTTCTGCTCAGGTGGTGTTTATTGAAGCCCTGTGTTCTCATGCCCTTCACAGCATCTCTCCTAAGCCTCCCTAAGGCCCAGGGAGGGAGCGCCTGGGTTGTTCCCACTTGCCAGTGAGAAACCTGGAGCAGAGGCTTCCGCAACAGCTGGGGGCCTGGGAGCACCTCCAGGAACCTGGGAGTTGTGTTCCAAAGCCCAGGCAGGAGCAGGGCAGGCAGTCAATGGGCCGGATGGACCCTGGGCTGAGGGAAGCACATGGGCCTGAGATAGATCCCCCGGACCAGCTCCTGCCCTCCCCAGTAACAGAAGCAGAGGCCTGGAGCCAGGAGGCCTCCAGCAACAGCCTTACCACCCCACACAATTGGGAACCAGCCAGTGGGCGACAGCATCCTCCCTTCCTTGACCTCTTCTAGGATTTGCTTCCGTTTCTGTGCTGTGTCCTTTACCTTACGGAGAACTGTTTCTGCTGAGTGAGTCTTTACTGGGGGAAGGGTTAGTGCTGAGCCACTGAGTGGCCTGCTCCGGTGGGCACTGAGGGACATAGTACAGTTGGGACAGTGTCAGAGCTGTGTAAGATAGAGGAGGGGCAGCCAGGCCCCATGCTCCTGTCCTCCCCTTCAGGGTGAAGCTCTGGAGGGTCTTCGTGGAGCATCCATGGAAGCCCTGCTGTTCTGGGCACTGCAACGAGCACAGGGGCTGGGAGGTGGAGCCCACCTTGGCCGTCCCCTCAGGAGGGCTGTCCACTGGGATGTGGCTTATGACTGCTGTCGTGTGGGTGTAGAACCCTGCCCTTGTGGGACAGGGAGCCGCGGGGAGGATGTGGCCCATTCTGCTTGTTTAGGGGTGGATGTTGGTTAGGACTGGGTGGGAAGGGTGGTGGAAGCAGGTGCAGTGAGGGGCATGGCCTAGCCCCAGGGTTCAAGGGTGGAGTTGGAAGGAAGTGGAGGCCTCAGCCTAGGACAGAACCCAAGGAAGTCCTGTGTGTAGCTGAAGGGGACTCAGAATTGTGAAAAGCACCCACGTGGGGCAGGTCCCTATGCCTTTGGCTCGCCCATCCCTGCCCCCTTCTCACTCTCATCCCCAGCACAGCCCAGGCTGCCATGCAAAGTGAGCTGTCCTCCAGCTGATCCTCAGAGGAAACTAGACAATATTTTTAATTATTGTCTAATTTACACCCAGAAATTAGGAGGAAGGGCTTGGTCCTTATTAATAGCCCAGGCTGTTTACCCCTAGACTTGAAACTAATTTTCATCTGGACCAAGATTTGTTGTAAATTCCCAAGGCTCCGTACTAATAAAAAGTTTCTGGCTGCCTTTTGGGCCCCAGCCCTATGCCCTGGGCCTGGCTCCCAAATTTGCAGAAATGTGTGATTTCTTGGGGTGAGACAGGGTGGATCTTAAAACTCACGGTCTCCACCCCGGGGAACTTGATGCAGGGTCCTGGATTCTGCAGGATCTAGTACTGCAGTTAAAATTCACAGTCTGGTTTTAGCTCACTTTTTAACTGAACTGTATGTGATGCTGTTGGAAAAGCTTGAACTCGGGCATTAGAACCTTTCCCCTCTCTGGAAATCTTCTTTCACAGAGAGAGAATTTTAGAGCCAAGCTAGGTTGGGGGACTAGACAGATGATGGTGGGGCTAGGGTGAGGAGGGTGTGGGAGGAGGGTTCTCACAACTGTCCCCTGAATGGTGGCCTGAGCTGAAGTCCTAGCCCAGGGCCCCTTCCAGTCACTAGGATGCCTTCTCATGTGGTTCACGTGGTTCGGTAGTGTTCTTTCAAAGCAAGGCCTCCTGCCCTGCCTTCCCCTGTAGGAACCCTGTCCAGGTCGGTCAGGGTTCCTGTCCTCTATGTCCTCTGCAGGGAGTGATGGCTTTTCCACCTCTCTGTTTAAGCATTTAGGAGGAAAACTCTTTGTTTCAGGACATGGATGGCTTTGTAGAAATTTCTAATTAATATTGTCAGATTGTTGGCATTTCTCTAATTTCTTCCAAGACCGTGGCCTTCAGTTATATGTGTGGGGTTATTGCTATCACCATTTATATTTATTTCTCCTTTTGCTGACTACTCATATCTCATTTCATCCTCAGAACAACCCTGGAGGCAGTCCTTGCTATCCTTTTTTTAAGACAGACAAACTGGAAAACCAGAGAATCGAAGTGACCCACCCAGGGTCAGCCAGCTGTAGTGCCAGGGCTTGAGCTAGGGTCTCTTTGCTATATCACATCAGTCCCTGTCCCCTTCCCCTCCCTTCCATTAAAAAGAGTCTGTGTTCAGAGCCAGGTCCTGTGAGGTGGGATCAGGGTGGATGAAAGTCACTCACCACCACTTGTGCTCTCTGGAGCTCATGGGGAGGATGCAAATGGCCTTTTCTCTTCTCTCCTGTTCATCTCCTTTGGGCTGTTATCTACAGAGGTCTCAGCGGGTAAGTGTGGGTGAACTGCCAAGCGCTCAAGTCATTGTTCTAACTCCATGGTAGACGCTGGGAGAGAACCTTTCTGCCAGCAAGGATGTGGCCTCCAAGGGAACTAACCCTAACCCTCTGTGGCCAGCCAGTCTCCTCCCACTCTAAGAGGCTGCTTGTGCCTCAGTGTCCCTGGCACCTGGTCTCACCATGCAGCAAGGCAGGACCGCAGAAGACCTAACTTGGAGAGTATCGAACCCAACCCGCCTGGACATGGCTTCCAGGTCAAAGCGTCCAAAGGGCTTGGCCTGGAGAAGCCATCCTTGGCTGAAGGACAGAACTGGCCAGGCTCTCCCCAGCCCACAAAGAGCCTTTCATGTCTTCCCATTCAGGGTGAGGAAAGGCATAATTGTGTCTGGAAAGAGCCCTGGGTTTGACACTAGCCATGGAGCTGTAATTATCGTCTTTAATTACACGATGGTGCCTTTGCCAGGAAGGTGTGCTTGACGATTCACGATTATCTCCTCTACTGACAAGGGTGGTTCCGTCTCCCTTTGTAAGTACTGATGTAAACACACAGGCTCACTTGAGATTTCAGGATTACCAAAGAGCCATTCAGAGTTGCCTACCTAAGGACCCCTGCCTTTCAGAGGAGAAAGGGGCAAGCTAGGTATCAGCCATGCAAGTGCTTTCTTGCCTGCTGCTGAAAAAGAATGTCTGTTTACCTCTGAGTTGACTTGATCTCTGAAACTGAAAAAAAGAATAAACTCTTCCCTGATGCTTAAAATAAAAAAGGAAGAGCAAAAAGCCATGTAACAGTGCCCCATGCGTTTACATACCAAGCACATCCCTGCTGATTTGATTCTCACACCACCCTAGCGAGGCAGGCAGGACACGTGGTGCTATCTCCATTGTATAGATGGTGAGATGAGGCCTCAGAGAGGCTAAGGGAGTTTCCCGAAGTCACATAGGAAACCAGGACTCAAGCACCCTGCCAGCACCCTGACTAAAAGCCAGGCTTTGGCACCTGCAGGGCAGTATTTTGGTTCATTTTGTGAGATCCCTCAACCCCAACTCACTCTGGGGCTCCTATGTGGCAAGTAAAGCCCCTCAGCCTTGAGGGGCTTCTGAGGGCCAAATGCCGTGCACTTTATAGGACTGAATTGAGGGGCAGCCCCCAAAGACTTTGGAGGCCAAATCACACTACATTCCCCAATGGACTGTACAGGTTAGCCCAGCGTTGCAGACAGAATCAGCCCACCCGGCCTCAGAACAGCGCCACCGGGGAATCAATACACAGTGCAGAGGATGGGAGGCTCAGTAGAATGCCCCCGCCCCCTGGCTGTGCTCACCACATTGGGTCAAGGTGAAGGGCAGGCTGCCCTGAAGATCCATGAGTGCAGGGCCTTCCAGGGTCAGTTGGTACCATGGTCAACATGGGGAAACAAGGGCAAGGTCGTGGGTAGTGGTGAAAATGCGGATTCCTAGGCCCCATCCTGTAGAGGCCCTCACTGAAGCCCGAGAACTTGCACTGTAATACATGGCTCCATGGCTCTGGGACAGATGGTCCCATGGTTAGAGAGTCCCTGCTTTAGCAAAGAGCTTAGGCCTGGGGTCTCCTTTAGTTGTTCGAGCTGTGGTCTGGCCTGGCCTGGTCTGCCAGCAGCAGCAATTCTCACTAACTTCTCCCTCCCTCTCTTTTCTCTCTCCACTGCCTGTGGGAGGGATGGACATCCATTCTGTTGTCTCCTTGAACCTACCTGTGCAAGTCCTGAGGACCCAGCCCTGGGCCTATGGAAAGGAATGGAAACCACCCACTCAGGTGTGGTGCCCCAGCCTCGTGGCTCTTCTTGTCAGCCTTCACAAAGCTGTGATTCATACTGGAATCTTGTAAATCTCTGAATGGCCAAATAGAACAGGGCTGGGGGTAGAGGGCGTGGGGTGACTAGTGGAGAGAGTCATGAGCTGGAGGCTGCAGGAGTGAATTGCAGCTCCTCCGACACCCGGTTTGAGCTTGGACAAGGCATGCCTCAGTTTCTCCATCTCTGAAGTCAAGGCTTCAGCCAGATCCTAAGGTGACTTTAGTGCTAACCTGTCCTGGTAGTGGCGGCAGTCACACAAAGACACGCTGGATACACACAGGGACACAATCTCCCAGAACACAGAAGCCTCCCACGTGCTGCCGGTGGTTGGGCTGCTGCCTCGGCTGCCTTTGTTTGTCCCCAGTCTCCGTCAGACCTCCACTCAGTATGTGGCGCTTGGTGTCAGCAGCTTCCACTCAGCACTCCGGAAACCTGTTTGTGAGCTAAAGTCACATTAGCCTCCCTAGGGGATATCTTTCCACAGAAGCCTACTTTCGAATTGGGCCTAATTGTAGCATATATACCTTTAAATAATTTTTTTCAGTGTATTTGAAACAGCTGTCATTTTGCATGTGCATCACCTGAATAAAGTGGAGCAGCCATTTGAGCTCCTGGTCACCCCGAGTCTGCAGCAGGCTTTCTTCACCCATTGCAGGAGAGAGACCTCAGGGAGGAGAGAAGCTAGGAGGTTTGAGAACAGAGTGAGATCAGCTCGCCTGCTGGTCTCAGCCTTTCGCAGATCCCTCCTCACTGTCCCCTGATGAGTTTCCCAGGCCTGACTAGATCATGTTACTTTCCTGCTCAGAGATCTCCACTGGGTTCCTCAGATCTGAGCCCAGACTTTCCAGGCCTTCCTCAAATCCCACACCCTATAGGGTTCCCAGGGTCCGGCAGCACCCCATCACCCACTTGATTTCCTGTGTAAACGCTCACTGTCCTCTTCACTGAGGGGCTCCCCAGTGCTCTGTGATCCCGCAGGGACTTCCTCCCTCTTGTTCTGCCTTGCTCTTGAGTTCCTCCAGCAGCCTGGGCAGGGCCTGAGTGACTCACAGTGGGTTCCCCAGAGCCTAGCACAGAGCTTGGCTCTTGGGAAGAGCTGGTTGAAACTGGATGAAAAATGGGCCTTTCCTCTGCTTCCATCTCATCCTTGCCTTTGAAGTCAGTTTAATGGCTGCAAACATATTAATCATTTGGATTTCCTGTTTGTCCTTGAAAAATAAGCATTCAAAATAGGATTTCGAGGACAGGCAGGGCAGCTCACACCTGTAATCCTAGCACTTTGGGAGGCCGAGGAGGGTGCATAGCTTGAGCTCAAGAGTTTGAGGCCAACCTAGGCAACATGGTGAAACCCCGTCTCTACTAAAAATTCAAAAATTAGCTGGGCGTGGTGGCGTGTGCCTGTAGTCTCAGCTGTTCGGGAGGCTGAGGCAGGAGGATTGCTTGAGCCCAGGAGGTGGAGGTTGCAGTGAACTGAGACTGTGCCACGGCACTCCAGCCTAGGCGACAGAGCCAGACCCTGTCTTTAAATAAATAAACAAAATAGGATTTTGAGACCATCAGAACATGTGCTTTCCTGGATTTGAAAACAGGCGATGCAGAGACCATGTATGTGGCCCTGAGGGTGGTGGGGGAGGTTGTGAGTCTCTGGGGCGCCTGCAGTTCTGGGAAGTTTACCGTTTATGGAGTCCTTGGTGGTCAGGAAGCCCAGGCCAGCAGGATAGCGGTCCAGCTCAGTACTGTGTTGGGGCCCTGGCCCTAGTGCTTCCCTCCCTCCTCCCTCCTCCCTCCTCCCTCCAAGCTGCCTGCTCCCGGCCACTGGTGCCTTGGAATCGTAACTCAGAGCTCAGAGCAACAGGAATGCTGTAAATCACCGTCGCGCTCCCCTTTACAAGCAGGCAGTTGGGCACGGCGGCACTTTACAAGAGAAAGCAGCTCCACCACAGCAGAATGCAGCAAGTGCCTGTCACACGGGCTGTCCTGCCGCTGCCTCTGCTTGCTCGGTTGGACACAGCGGGTACCACAAGCCAGGAAGAAGCGTCACTCTTGTTCATCCCCATCCCATCCCAGAGCCCTCTGCCCCTTAGCAGGGTCTCCTCCTGGGCCTCAGGCCCCCAGGTCCTTGTTGTCCTTTCTCCCACTTGCCCTTGTCACACAGTGAGAAGCTGCTGTCGCCCTGGACAGCTGTTGTTTGACAAGCTGGCCATCTGCCCCGGGGTGATGGAGCAGAGTGCCTCGGCCTCCACGTCTCTGTGATGTGAGAGGTACAGGGTTCCAGTTCTGAGGTGGAGCTGGACAGCCCAGAAGGCCAACCACAAAGATGAGATAACTTGGGGTAGCAGTACTTTAGGAGTTTTGCCCACTCTGCAGTCATTTTGTACCCTCCTGTGCCAGCTTCTACACTGGGCATCCAGAGATTGACATAAATGAGATCCAGGCCCCAGTGGATGTGGACTCAGGTCTGACATGTCTTGGGCTTTACTTTGTGCTGTGGGGACCCCCACAGAGATATTTCGATCACTCAGGTTCCAGGGGAAAAGGAGGCAGGAAAGGCTTCCAAGGAATTGGAGCTTGGCCTAAGTCTTAAAAGATGAGCAGGCCAGGAGGGAAGGGGCTGTCTAGGCAGCAGCCCAAGCTCAGACCTGGAGGAGAGGACTGGCTAGTGGCTCTGGGGACCCACCAGTGGTTTCGCAGGTGCTGAGCTGACACCTGAGTTGGGTCCTGAAGTTAACTCAGAGGTGGGTGTCATGTAGAGAAGAGGGAAAGGATGGCTTGCAAATGGAGATACAGCCTGTGGCCGGCATGGCTGCAGCTTCAAGAACTTACAGAGGGGAGATGTGGCTGCCAAGATGTTCGATGACTAGTTCATAAAGGGCTTTCTGAGCCCCCTAAGGGGCTTGGACTGTACCCACAGGACTATCTGGAGTTGTTGAACCTTCACCTGCTCCCACCCACCTCCTGCCTGTCAGCTTCCCATTTCCCTGACTCAGACTATTGAGCTCATTGAAATCCTCCTGACACCAGGCAGACACACAGATTGATCACATAGAGCCTCTGCTCTCAAACCTGGATCAAGCTAGAAAATTAGTCCAGGATAAGCCGGTAGATACGGAGAGTCACAGGGCAGTTAGAGCCAGCACTGGCAATGTCTTAAGGCCTTGGGTGATTAATTGACATGTGAATCAGACAGATAATTAGCACTACATTGGGGTACCAAAGGGACAGAATTCTTCTCCAGGGTGATTAAGAGACTACAGTAGAAGGAGGGGAGATCAAGGCCCAACCTTGAATGCCTTTGGATGTTGAATGAGGAGCTGAAAGAAAGGCCATTGCTGGGGAGGTGGGGACCAGCAGGCTCCAACCTTGGCCCAGAGCCAGCACATCAGTGGACACTCTGTGTCTGTCCAACATTAGGAGATGAGGAGCCAGTTGGTACTATAGAGATAAGGGCTTTAGACTCTCACCTAAGTGTTCATTGAATTACCAAATTTTTTAAAGAACTGCTGCTTTATTTAGGCTCTGGGCTCCTATGTACATGATCACAGAATTCTGCACACGTACAGGCCTCAGGCCTGAGTTAAGGACCCTCCACCCAAGGGCTGGACAGGCTGCAAGGCTGTCCCAGCTATGTGCTATTTCTCCCTGTTGAGCAGGCTTCAACCGTGAGTACCAGCTAAGCTCAGACTTTATGATCCAGGCGAGAAACAGGAAAGTTCATCCTGGGTGTGAGGGAAGGGGAGGGGTTCAAATGCTCCTGAAAGTGGAGTCGCTTCATGCAGCCTGTGGACAGATGGCCTGGCGGCTTCCTCAGCAGGCTGCCCTGTGTCCACTCCCACCTGCAGACCCTGGCTGACTGCGGGCACACAGAATGGCTGCAGTCATTTCGGCTTGGACATTATTCAAAACCGCCATTTCAGGTCATCCACCACATAGAAGAATCTCCACAAAGCACCCTGGTACATTTCGTTTTAAACAGTGGGAGCTTTCTGGTGAACCCTGTAAGAGAAATTAGTTGCAAATTAAACCCCCAGGAAACAATGATTTGACCTATTGTATAGAATTGTTGGGTGTAAGCCAATTGGATGTTCAAAGACACCTGCCTAAGATGGTGATTTGAGTCTCAGAGCAATTGATTTTAAACCCCTCTGGCAGACGTCAGGGAGTGCCATCAAGTGTCCTCAGAACAGTGACCTTCTCTGCAGAATAGATGAGAATGATGGGAATCAGCCAGCGTGGAATGAGGCCCCTGCAGGTGTTGGGGGCTCTCTGGATAAGTTTGTCGAGCAACCTTCGTCTCATTGCTCCCTCTGCCCCCTAATATTCCTTCTGATATTAATATACATGACATTGACGGTGAGGAAAGCAAGCTAGGAAGGAGGCTCCCCGCTAGTGGAGGAGGAATGAGAGTGTAAGGACCTTTGGGGTGATGCAAGACTCAGTAGGGCCTCTGAGGTCCTGTGCTCCCCAGGCTTGGAGCACGCTGTGACCCAGACTGGCCTGTGGAGCAGCATTTTTCGAGACTGACTGACAGTGGCCAGCCCCTCTGCCAGAGCTGGGAAAAGCAGGGCCTTCTCCCCATCAGCAGTGGGCAGGTGGCTGGAATATCAGGCCCAGAGGCCAGCAGGTATACACAGCAGAGGAGGGCTCGTGCTAAGAGGAGTTTAAAGATTCCTTGGGAGGGTGGGGTGGGACTTCCCCAGGAAAGCGTCCGCCTCTGTCTCACCAGGACAAGGATGAGTGGGATGAGCTGGAGCCTCAGCGGTCATGTGGCCTGTGGCTGGTGCCTCCCTCCGTCAGGGGACGTGAGTGAAATCTGAAGTGCGTGTCTGTGTGGTGGCAGCTGTAACGTGACAGCTGCCGCCCGCCTGCCCTTCCCCCAGCCTGTTCTCGAGTGAGGAAGCTTGTCTGGCAGCGCCAACTCAGCTGTCATCCCACATCAGTTTTTGTAGGTTCCCAGCTAGTGGAAGAGTGCCAAACGCAAGCAGATGATATACTTAATGAAACACTCAGGAAGAACGTTTCAGTTCCAGATATTAAGGGTTTGTGTGTCATGTTGCTGAGCCCTGGAATCAGATCATGCCTTCTCAGCCTTGTCACAGAGTACAGGGCTCTTCCTTTTAGGGGTGAATGTAAAAAATATTTCACGGTGAGGTAGATGTTTATGCTATTGAAGGGCAGCATACATGACTGATATTATGAAAGAAAAATGAAATGAGAAGTCTTCTCCATGTGGACATAAACCGATTGACTGGTGAGTCATTTATACCAGATGTCAGCTAGAAGGAAGGTTGTGTGTCTGCGCACTCTATGTGTATTCCTCATATGTAACATCTGCATGGGGTTTTATGGTTACAGGGCTCTTTTATATACTCTTTGTTTGGTTTTATTTTAAACAGCGCCATGAAGTTGATATTAATATTCTCCCCACTCCACAACAGAGGTTGCCAAGTCTCTACTGGGGCAAATCGCTCCTCAGAGGGCATAGGCTGGTAGGCGGCACAGCCAGGGTTTGAACCTAAGTCTCCCAAGTCCAGTTCCAAAATGAACTTACTGGTATTTGGAATTGCCAATGTATTTCATATGTGGAATCAAATGGGAAGTAATCAGTCATTTGACTTACATTTGCATTTATTCTAACCTGATCAAGTTGGAATGAGGGATGGGACAGAAGAGAATAATGTTTATATGCACGGTGCTCTTCATTGGTTACTCTTTGATATCTACTGACTTCATTTGGCTTTTGAGGAGCTGGAAGCACAGAGAAGTTGGAGGATTTGCTGGGGTCACACAGCTTGAAGTGGCCAGCTGAGAGTCCATTCCAGATCTCATGGTCACTTTCTACTCTCTCACATTGCAGTGTTGCTATAACCGTCTATAAAGTAACAAAGGGATAATATGAAAAAGGGTGATTCTGTAAGTAAAGGAACCACTGAGGTCAATCAGCCGCCTATGGTTCCATTATTTTGCAGACAAGGAAGCTGCAAAGGAGAGGGGGTGCTGTCTGGGGTCTCCCAGCAGCAGCTGGGGCCAGGCTTCTGACCCCAGCCATGTTCCACCAATTGCCCTCCTGGGTCTCAGCTTCAGGCAAGTCTTCACAGTCTAAGTTTTTTGTAGGTCTTTGAGCCAATAGACAGGAATGCTCTTGGAGTTGATCTCAGTTCTGTATCGTCAGCTTCCTATTTAGAAGAGAACCTTAAAATTCCAAAGTTCAGGTAACTCCTCCCTGCCAAGTGAGACTGTAAGCTCAGGCTTATATCAAAAATTCCGTATTTCTCAACGGTGAAGTCCACATTTACACTCCCAGTTATTTTTAGGTGGAAACTTTATATTTTCTTATTTTTTTTAAGGGAGAATAAATTAACAAATACATGTTTAACTTACATTAAGACAAACTCAATGTTTATGTTAACATAAAGAATAGGATTTCTTCATTGTAATTTCTTTTTATTATTATTATACTTTAAGTTCTAAGGTACATGTGCACAACGTGCAGGTTTGTTACATATGTATACATGTGCCATGTTGGTATGCTGCACCCATTAACTCGTCATTTACATTAGGTATATCTCCTAATGCTGTCCCTCCCTGGGAACTTTATACTTTCTGTTTCATATCACATTGGCTTCCCTGCCTAACTGAGGTTATATTTTCTGTCTCGCAATAGTGTTGGAGCAGCCTTATTTTTAGCTCAGTTCGTTTTTCTTCCTGTGACTTCCTTTTTCTTGTTTAACACACACACGCGCACACACATTCAAGTAGGCATCCGTTCCCATCGCACTCTCCCTGCCAGTTCTCATTCACTTGGTCACAAGACTTCATCCAAAAGGCAAGTGTTAAGCCTCATCTCATTCCAGGAAAAAAGGAAGAGGAAGAGCCTTCAGCAAACCTCAAGAATCTACTTGTAACATAGGCTGCTGCTTGTCATTTTATTAAAATCTCTTCACCTGTCACTCACCTCGCCTGCCGCTAACTCCTGGCTGAGACACTCTCATGTGCACACCTGATAAGAAATGCTTTGGAGCTCCCTTGCAGAGAAACCTATTGACTGCTGTTGGGGGCATGTTCTCAGGAGCTTGGGTATCAGGCTCCTAGAGGGCCTAGAGTGTGAGACTGTGTGTGTGTGTGTTTGTGTGTGTGTGCATGCATATACGTATATGGTGCTCACCAGACCCTGTTTCTATCTCTGATACCTGTAGCATTTGATTCTGGTGGCAGGCACCCCATGGAGAGCACTTGCCTGTGGTCCTGTGGTTGATGATCCTTGTTGGTGCTGTCTAGTTCATTTACACCATGCTGTATGGTGGCAGGCCACCGGTGAGAATCCAGTCTAAAATGTTAGGAAACAGGCCAGGGGAACACGACTTACCCAGCCCCCTGCATGGGATAAAGTACGGGGCAGACCCCAGGCCCCTGCTCACCCCGAGTCTTCCTCAGAATCCTTCAGTGGCTCCCTGTTGCCCCTCCACTGAAGTGTAAGCCTCTTTAGCCTAGTGGTACTTGAGCAGGTGACACACTTACCTAGCCCCAAAGAAGACCACATTTTTAGGCCATGAGCTTCTCTAAAGCTGGACCAGGTTTTTATTTATTTTTTATTTTTATTTTTTTGAGATGGGGTTTAGCTCTTGTTGCCCAGGATGGAATGCAATGGCGCGATCTCAGCTCACTACAACCTCCGCCTCCTGGGTTCAAGCGATTCTCCTGCCTCAGCCTCCTGAGTAGCTGGGACTACAGGCGACCACCACCACACCCGGCTAATTTTTGTATTTTTAGTAGAGACGGGGTTTCACCATGTTGGCCAGGCTGGTCTCGAACTCCTGACCTCAGGTGACCCTCCCACCTCGGCCTCTCAAAGTGCTGGGATTACAGGCGTGAGCCACCGTGCCCGGCTGGACCAAGTTTTTATTGTTCAGTGTTTTCCCGTAAAACAGCAACACAGGTGCTCGGGAGGGGAGGAGTGGAAGAACGAACTAGTGAAGTGATATGTTGTATCTGGACCTCCTCCTTCACCTACTCTAGCCACTAGTCACCAGAAGCATGTTTCTGGTGTGGGAGCCTGGGACCCCATGTTAATCTGTGGGAAAGAACCTGTCGTGGTGCTGCCTGTAACCCCTTCAGATCCCTCAGTGAGGCGTAGCCTCTTCGGACAGGGTGTCTGACCTCCTTCACTCCCAAGCACACCTTCCTTCACAGAGCACAGCCTGTGGGTTATCATCCATCTCAGTTTGGTTTTTGGTTCAGAGCTTTGCTGATCAAAATTGGGTGATGGGCATCACTTTGCCTTGTGACTTAGAGGGTATCAAGCTTCCAGGAGAGTGGGGCCCTTTGCAGTGAAACCATGGGTCCCAAAAAGTCATTAGGCCTGTCCTTGTAGCTGTGTTTTTAGGGAAATCTTTCATCATTTCCTGTGCTGAGACCATAACTATGGTTCTTTAATAATCGAGTACCTCTGTGGATAACCAGGGTCATGTTTGGGGGAATGTTACAATTAAAATGTACATCTTGGAGTTGAAAACCAATACATAATTTGTTCCAAACTTAATTTCCTAAACTTCAAAATGTGTAAACATTACATGAAGTGAAAATTGTTTAGAAATACCCTTGAATGCAGAAGCCCATTTCACTGGAATGTTAAGTAGGAGTTGATGGAATTCCATGACACAGTGTCCCCGAAAGCGTGGAGCCCTGAGGAGAGCGTGCACAGACTCTGATCAGAGAAGTGGAGGTGGGAAATTCTAGCCCTGCCATACCAGCTCAGGTATCTGCCCTCTCAGTCTCAGCCTCAGTTTCCCCATCTGTCCTAGGGGTTAATGTAGAACTCCTGGCACTGTGCCTCGTTCCACATAGACCCTCAACAAGTGCTGTCACAGATATTGATAATATCAAACAGGAGAGTCTTCATGTGCCACATTTGCAACTTCCTTTTAAAATTTTAATTATCACATTAGGTAATATGTGGTCTGAGTAAGAAGATTCAGCATACAGGCTTATAGGAGGTAAAAAGTGAAATCTCCCTCCAGAGACAAGGATTGTTAATAATTTGTTATGTATTCTTATAGCCCTTTTCCCATTTGCTTACAAAAATACACATCTGTGCATATCTACAAACACAGTTTTCTACATAAATTCTATCCTGCCAAACATTATTCTTTGTCACAGATCTTGTCTGAGGTCATTTGTTCTATTGAACGATTCTGTGTGACTGTAGCGTGATGTGTTCAGTTGTTTTCCTGTTCATAGACTTGTAGGTTATTCCTAGTTTCTGGTCCCTTCATTCTGGGCTCCCTTCATTCTGTAGCAAACATTTGTGAGCAGTTATTTCTGCCTGTGGGTCTGGATATTTCTGTAGAGTAGGTTTCTAAAAGTGGAACTTTAGGCCACAGGATATTTACCTCTGAAAAGAGCATTTCCAGTTTATACTCCTCCAACAGTCTATGAGTACAGTTCCCTTTTTAGAATACACAAATTTTTTTTTAAACATTTGTTTTCTGTGCTAAATTCTGAATTTGCAAAAGGCTGTTTGTTTATGTTATTCCATTTCACCAGTATTTGCTGAGCATCTGTGGAGCTGGGTTCTGCTCTGGGAATCACAGGGGATGTGTTAAGTGGATTCGACTGGAACTTGACCCCCAGAGGTGGGGTGGGGTGAACCTGAGCACGCAAAGGGCTAGAAAATGGTGGAAGCCTTAAGGCTCCCAGGGTGGAGAAGAGATGACAGTGGGAGTATTGGATTCATCTCTGAGCCCCTGTACCACCTCCAACACCCTTGACAGTTTAGAGTACCTGGTGCTCTAAACTGAACAGAGGCTGACACTTGAAGCTGGAGCAGCAGCATGTCAGCAGGGCACCTAGAGGGGACTCCATTGGAACAGACCACCAGGGGAGATGAGGCCATCTCTACTCAATCAAGGTGCCTCCAGTCTCGTGTTCTGGAAGTTGATGACATCTTTCACACAGTCTGGAACCTCTTCAGGACGGCTTTTCAGGGCCCTGAGCAGGGGCTATTCTCGTTTCTTCCAGCACAAAAATGTTCATTATCCAGATGTTTCCTTCCACATAATTCTTGGGATGGTTGTGTGGATGGTGTCATCTATAATAGCTATTGACAGGAAAGAGCTGCCTGAGAGTAATTTTGAATAGTGGCAACTTTCAGGTTCCTGGCTCTTGTGCATGGCATCCCACACACACCTTTTCCTTCCCCACTCCTCTTTAAAACAAAAGCGAAAACAGCAACAACAACAACACTGTAATAGAGTTTTATGTGCTGTAACACCAAGAAATACAAGAAGTGACGTTAGAGTTGGCCATTAGGGTAGGAAGTGGAGACATAGGAACTGTGCCGACCGCTCACTCTGTGACTTTGGCAAGGCCCTTCAATTTTGAGTTTCCCGTTTCCCCACTTAAATGGAGTTGCCGGCTCTGTCTGCAATCAGGTGGTTACAAGAACCAAATAATGCAAAGGGTTTTGTGGACCTTGAAGTGCTATATGGAAGGAGGGAGTCTTGCTGTTAGTCCTTTTTGTTAAATTTTGGTTGACCCCTGGCAGGCGATCGCTCCTGGGCCAGGTAGGAAGCCCCACCAAGATCCTTGGGCTCATGGCGGCTTTGCTACTGTCAAGTCTCCTGAAGGAAGAATTGCAGGTCCTCTTAGGGAACTGCTATTTGCTGCATGCCTCGTTCTTTGGGGTCAGGAGAAGGGGCAGACGGATCCCTCTGTATTGTGATAAAGATAATTCCTCATAGACTTGACTTTGAATTGATCCAGTCTTTGCAGGAACTTTGTTTCCCAAGAAGAGAAACAGACAAGCTGCTAGTCTAAGGACCACGTTCTGGACATGTGGGGAAAGGGCTCTCCATAGAGGCATGTATTAGGGTTCTCCAGAGAAACAGAGCCAGTAAAAATGTGTGTGTGAGAGAGTGTGTGTGTGTATGTGCATGTGCAAAGAGATTTATAAAAAAAAAAATGGATCATGTGATTATGAAAACTGCGAAGTCCCAAAATTTGTTGGTAAGTTAGTAAGCTGGAGACCCAGGAGAGCCAGTGGTTTAGTACCAGTCCAAGACTAAAGGCCTGGGAACCAGGAGAGTCAATGACGTAGTTCAAGTCTGAAGGCAGGAAAAAGGCTAATGCCCCAGCTCAAAGGCAGTCAGGCAGTAGAGTTCTCTCTGACTCAGGAGAAGGCCCACCTTTTTGTTCTATGCAGGCCTTCAACTGATTGGATGAGGCCCACCCACAACGAGGTGTGTGCAATCTGCACTATTCAGTGTACTAATTTAAATGTTGATGTCATCCAGAAACACTCAGAATAATATTTGACCAACTATCTGGGCACCCCATAGGCCAACCATGTTGACACATAAAAAGAACCATCCCAGGCAGGAAAGCACAGCTTTGTGTATGGAAGAGAAGCTTCTCGGTGGGCAGAGTTCTTGTTGCATGTGGTGGTCGGATTTTGGAGGCATTTGCTGGAAGGTGGTCAGGATGCCAGGTCAGCATCCAACATGCTAGTAGGATGGGTGCTCTTGACAGGTCCCCTTCCACCTTAACTTGATGGAGCCACAGCATTAGCAAGTTACAAGAACAAGAAGAAGCCAGTGTGAATATCCACTCTTTGTAGAAGCAGACTGAGAAACTCTGGAGTCAGAAAGGCCTCTGAGATCATCTGGTTCAACCCCTCTCACCTCACCTGCAAGGAATATTAGCCCTGATGGATCAGGCAGCTGGCCAAGGTCACACAGCTGGTGAGCGGGGAGCCAGGCTGGTCCCAGGCTGGTCCCAGGCTGGCAGCCTCGTCATTGTTATCCAGAAGGCAAAGATTGTCTCTCAGTCCCTGGGGGGATTAGTGCCTCTCTTGAAGCAGTTCCAAAGTGAAGAAGGGTGGGCAGAGCATGTGCCAAGATCTCAGCAAGTTGCTTCCGCTGGGGCAGCTGTGCTGGGCACTGGGCACATTGTCAACAGCACCCCTCAGCTTGAGGCAGTGACCCTGTGACGCCCCAGGTATACAGGTGGGGCTACTTTGGTTGGGAAGGCTGGCATGTGGTGAGGGGTACCTCAGCCCGGGTGACCAGGGCCCCCAGGGTATATAGGTAGAGGGGAAGGTCCTCCCTAGCAGAGGACCCTGGCTCTACTCTAGGCAGCTGGCACCCTGCCCCCACTGCCAGTTTGTAATCACTAAGCACCAGCCAGGCCGGCACCAGCAGCCTGTGTTGGCCGCCCCTCTGACGCATCTAGAATGTGCTGAATACCTCCTTGGTGGGCCACTCTCTTCCTCGTGATACCACCCCAGGCTTTCCTCCCAGGCCCCCGAACCATGATGAATCCTGTAGGAACTTGTATGTGGTCAGATAAACCTCAGGGCTAGAGGGCAGGGAGCCTGAGATTACTCCAGTGACCCTGACTGATGACCAACTGACAGCCAGAGGGAGGAAGCGACTTGCCTGGTGTCACTCAACCTTGTGGGATCCGGACAGAGCTGGAGCTGGGACTGGGCTCTTCAGTGCCTGCCTCCCTTGCTGACCTGAATGTGTCCGTGTTCTTTTGTCCCTAGTGGAGTGGAGGGAACACTGACTTGGGCTGGAAAGGCACTGTAGATAGCTGCACAGTTAAGGACATGGACTTTGGAGGCAGACTGCCTCCATGCCTTCCTCGCTTGCCCTGTGGCTGTCCATAAAATGGCAGTGTCTGTGGGGAACCACCTCATGGGGTTGTCTTGAGAGTTAAACGAGAAGCTGGATGGCATGCACTTAGCAGACTCCAGCACGCAGTGTTCCTAGAATGGTGATTACTGCACTATTGAGAGTTGAGTTTTTGAGATGTTGGCCCAACCACTGAGCTTGTTTGAGCTGTGGACTTGGCAGCAGTCAGGCGGGGAGGGGCCTGGCTGCACCACAGCCCCTCTGAGGTTCGCTCTGTGAGGTTCTGTGAGAGCTGCAGGTGAAGCCGCTTGGTGAGCAGGGAAGCCCCCACAGGGTAAGGGGTATATCCGTGACTGGTCTGGTGTGAAAGCCTGTCCCCTGTGGCTTTACCTCATTAGAGTGTGGCCCCAGGCCTCTCTGGAGGCAGAGACCTCACCGTGCCCAGCAGACTGGAAGATCGCGTGTGTGGGGTGCTGGCCCTTCGTGCAGCTGTGGTCTGTCGATACTCAGAAGGAACAAGCCGGGACGCACATCTGCCTGTGTGTGCCGCAGCCCTGTGAAGTCCCTGCTGGGCCCTGGCTCTCTCTGCAACACAGGGGCCCCGGGGATGCCCGCCCTGTCATGGTTGGCCTGAGGATGCTGATGCCACCCGTGCTAGCCCAGCCCCTGCTCCTCATCCCAGTGGATATGCCAGCATTTCCACATCTGGGGGCTGTTCACAGGAGTGTGTTTTGCTTTCTGGAGCCCTGGGCATCTTCTGCCCACTTCTTGAAAGGGTGGAGCCCTAGTTGTTTGGAAGGCCCAACCTTCAGATTGTCAGTTTCTAGTTACCACATCCCCATGTGTCCTGCCAGCTTCTTAAAGGATTTTGTGTATGTGAAGCACAAACCCAGTGAAGGCTCCTGGTCCACCTTTCCCAGTTTCCTGCCTTTAGTGGCTGCACCCCTAGTCCTGGCATCCCAGATCCTCCATAGCTGGCCCCACCTTCTGTGGGGGCCATTCCCTGTTTCCTTCTACCTCATGAGCATTAGGCTTAAGGCAGCAAGAACCCTGATTTTCACCTCAACATCTCCCAGCTTTCCTCTCTCCCAAACTTGGTTTATGCTTGTCCTGCCCCAGCTTTCCTTTGTCCTGATGGCCTCATCATCCTCTCCTGGAGAGCCTTCTACACCTGGGCCCACTCCTCGCTGTTTGTGACACCAGGCAGGGTCCGTTGGCATCCCTGGCCCTCAAAGTGTCTCCTTGCATCAGGACTTGAGATTCTGTGAAATGCCACCTCCTCCCTGAAGTTTTACTGAATCCTAGGGCTAGATTTCCTTTCTGCCTCCACCGAGCTGCTAGTACATGCACCACTCTAGGACCCTGGGAGCCAGGCAGAACTAGGCTTGTCCTGGCTTAGCCTCTGCTCCTGTCTGAACCTCAGTTTCTGAATTATAAAATGCAGTATAACTCTTGCCTCTCTGTTTTGAGGATGAGGAGTAATTTACTCCCAGTGCCCAGGACACAGGACAGTGCCTGGTGCAGGCAGGCACTCACTCGTCACTGCTGTCCAACTCAGTGCTTACAGACGGTGGTGTCCCGATTCTCCTGCTAAGCCATGAGTTCCCTAGGAGGCAGGAGCCTCATCTAATGCATCTAGTGCTCAGCATCTGGCCTCAGGTCTAATGTGGCACATAGTAGGGGTTCAGTGGGTATTTGAGGAAGAAAAGCAGGCACCCCACTTGCCTATGAAGTTGGATGTTGCAGTCGGCGAGGATTTAGAAAGCAGTCTCCTAAGTAGACGTGGTTCCTTTAAAGGGAGGCCCACTCGCCCCCTGCTTTTGGCCCCCAGAGCAGCAAGCTCGCCTCAGTGAGTCTCCACGGGGGATGGCGCCAGAACGCAGGCCTGCAGCGGCTTAGAGGCCTCCGCACGCAAAGGCAGTCACTGGAAGATGCAGAGTGACGGTAGGGCTGAAGGACACTGTGGATCATTGCAGAGCTGCACGGCAAGGTCCACGTGGCCTTTTTACTCACAATGAAAGCAATTGGTCGTCATCAGGTTTGCAGGCTTTGTCTCTCTTCTAGTACTTCAGGCCAGAGGGGCTCACAAGAAGACCCTGTCCTTGTACAGACAACCAAGGGAAGGGAGCAAACCCAGGCACCCTGACTCCAGACTTGGGCCTTTCCCTTGCCCTCAGGCTGAGCATAAAAGATCAGGTAGTACAGGTTCAGCCAGGCAGCCATAGGCCCTGCTCTGCTTCTAAGGTGACCATTGTTGTCCCACAGCCCTGCTTCCGCAGAGCCCACCCTCTGTTGCTTGGGTGTTTCTGTGCATGCCTGGAAAAGAGATGACAGAAGAACTCCAATTAGTCAGTCTCCTGGCTCCTAGACAGCTCCGGAAACTAGACTAGATAGACGAGGAGGAGGTGGGGCCTCCTGCTGTGTGACGGTTGGGGTGGCTCCAGCTCCGTCTCTGAGCTGCCGTGCCCTGCCCTGCCCTTGCCGTCCTGCAGCAAGTGCTGTTCCATGCCACTCACCCTCAGCCTCTGAGGGACCCCTGAATTCAGACGTTGAAGCACCCTGGTTAGGGGGAGGATTCTTCTCCAGCAGACGTTTGAATGGTTTAGATGGGGGTAAAGTCACCTCCCTTTTGATGTGGCACCTGGAACTTGGCTGGTTTTGCCGCGTGTCTAATTAGGAAGAACCGCCTGGCACTCCTGCGGAGCTCGTCACTCACTCCGTGGTGCCAGGTGTGCTTTTAACACCTCAGGGACCTGACTACAATAGACGCCCTGGCCCCCAGAAGACCAAAAACAAGACAGACTGATTAAAAAAAAAAAATGTCAGAAAGTGTCTGGAAAAGGCCAGGAGAGCCCTGGTCCAGGAGTTAAGGAGCCTGGGGCCTAGTCCCTGTGACTTTGTTCCCTTCCCCTGACCTCAGTTTCCCCATCTATAAAATGGGGTGACTAGACATACATGAGACCTTCCCTGTGTGTTTCACGTTACGTACAAAGAGCTGACCTAGAGTATGGCTCCTATGTGGGGGTGTCAGATTATCAAAGTTGCACTGGCCTCGGGAGTTGTGGACCCAGAAATGGGAACAGGCTCAAAGGTTGGTATTGGGACCCTCCCGTTCCCAGTGCGTTTTTTGGCCTGTGAGGCTTCAGTCAGCAGGCCTTCTGTGGCTCTCTGGGCAAAGACAGTCTTGGAGGAGGAAGAGTCTTGGAGATGGGGCTCCAAGGAAGCCCCCAGGAGTGGTCGTTGAAATGGCAATATTCACGAAACGCCTTCTGTGCACCAGGCACTGTTCGAAACACTTGACATATATGGATTCATTTAATCCTCGTAACATCCTTCCTCCAGTGGGTGCTGTTTTCTTCCCTCTAGAGATGAAGAAACTGAGGTAACTTGCCCCAGGTCACCTGTTGGAGCCAGGATTCAGACTAAACAGTCTAGTGGGATCGGTGTTTTCACCCAGCACACAGTGCTGCTATGCCTGTCGGTTCACCTGGACCCAGGGCTTTGCCTCCCTCCAGGTGGTTGGCGAGGGGCAGCCCCGCTAAGTGGCAAGTGCATCATTCCAGTAATGCAGCCCTTCCTGACACCGCTGGGGCCCTGAGCCTAATCTACCTGCAACCCTGGCGTCTCGGGCACGGATCCCCGGTGGCTGCAAAGCCATGTGAGAGAGATCAGATGGCATGCGTACCACTGGCAGACTAGAGGTTTCCTGGGCTGAGAGGTAGTGGCAGGGCCTGGGAATGGAGAGCCATACAACTCTACCTAGCTTGCTACCCCATGATTAGGGAGTGGTATGGATTCCCAGACAAGCCCAGCTGGGAAAATTAGAGGTGAAGGGCCTGCAGGCCAGCGTCTATCATTTCCAGCAAGGCTCCTGCACGTCTGTGCCAGCCTGTGTCCTGCCCAGCTCCTCCCTGCCCAGAGGTTCCTGGGCATCACTCCTTTACCACTCCTGGGGGTGCTGCCGTGCAGTACTTTTAAGGCCATCCAGAAACCCACTTCCATCTGCCTCCAGCATCATCTCCCACCAGGTACCTGTCAGTCCCCAGCCCTCTCGAGCAACCTCATGTACACCTTAAGCTTCTGACTCCCTGGGCCTCTGCCTTGGTTCTTCCTTTGGTACCCATTTTCGCTGCCACATCACTGTGCTATGACCTCCTGTCTAAATTCTTTTAAGGCCCTCCCAGGTTCCCCCAGTGGAAACCTGTCTCTTAGTTACCAGATTGTGGTATCAAGTCTGCTCCCATTAAGGAGGCTGAGCTGTGTCTGTCCCTGTTGGGAGCTCTGCCTTCTACCAAGAGCTTCATGAAGGCCAGGACTGCATCTCATTCCTCTCTGTCTCCTCTCATACTGGGCATTCAGTAGATAGTTGGTTGGTTGGGAGGACAGGTGGATGCCGGCGCAGCTGGAAAAGATGGCGGGGGCAGGGCACCAGAGAGGCCTGCTGATTTCCTTGGCCTCAGTTTTCCAGAGAGCAAACCCAAGCCTTTTTTTTCTATTCCTGAAGAGAAGGTAAAGAAATAAAGAACAGGTTTCTTCTGATGTTTACCATAAGACATGTTATGTATCATTTCATTAGATGCTTATTCTTTTTTTTTTTTCTTTGAAACAGAGTTTCGCTCTTGTTGCGCAGGCTGGAGTGCAATAGTGTGATCTTGGCTCACCACAACCTCCGCCTACCAGGTTCAAGTGATTCTTCTGCCTCAGCCTCCTGAGTAGCTAGGACTACAGGCGTGTGCCACCACACCTGGCTAATTTTTTTTTTTTTCTATTTTTAGTAGAGACGGGGTTTCACCGTGTTAGCCAGGATAGTTTCAATCTCCTGAACTCATGATCTGCCCACCTCGGCCTCCCAAAGTGGTGGGATTACAGGTGTGAGCCACTGCACCCGGCCTACTTATCCATTTTTTTTTGAGATGGAGTTTTGCTCTTTTGCCCCGGCTGGAGTAAAGTGGCGCAATCTCAGCTCACTGCAACCTCCGCCCCCTGGGTACAAGCAATTTTCCTGCCTCAGCCTTCCCAGTAGCTGGGATTATAGGTGCCTACCACCACACCCCTCTAATTTTTGTATTTTTAGTAGAGACAGGGTTTTACCATGTTGGCCAGGCTGGTCTCAAACTCCTGTCCTCAGGTGATCCACCCCCCTCGGCCTCCCAAAGTGCTAGGAGTACAGGCGTGAGCCACCACATCTGGCCCATCTTCTTTCAAAATACAGATTTTGAGACTCTCCATAATAAAATGTTTAGGCATACTTCATTTTATTGTGCATTGCTTCATTGTGGTTTGCAGGTATTGCATTTTTTTTTTTTTACAAAATGAAGGTTTGTGGCAACCTTCCGTCAAGTAAGTCTATCAGCATCATTTTTCCAATAGCATGTGCTCACTTTGTGTCTCTGTGTCACATTTTGGTAATTCTCATATTTCAAACCTTTTTATTATTATAGCTGTTACGGTGACCTTTGATCAGTGATTTTTGATGGTACTGTTGTAATTGTTTTGGGGCACCACAAACTGCACCCACAGAAGATGGCGAACTTAATAAATGTTATGTGTGTTCTGACTGCTCCACTGACTGACCATTCCTTCATCTCTTACCCTCTCCTTGGGACTCTCTATTCTGTAAAACACAACAATGTTGAAATCAGGCCTATTAATAATTCAACAATGGCCTCTACATGTTCAAAGGAAAGGAAGAGTCACACATCTCTCACTTTAAACCAAAATCTTGGAAATAGGCCTAGTGCGGAAGTCATGTCAAAAACCGAGATCTGCCGAAAGGTAGGCTTCTTGCACCGAATAGTTAGCCAGGTTGTGGATGTAAAGGAAAAGTTGTTGAAGAAAATTAAAAGTGTCACTCCTGCGAATACACAATTGAAAGGAAAGCAAAACAGCCTTATTGCTATTAGGGAGAGAGTTTGGTCTAGATAGAAGCTCAAACCAGCCACACATTCCCTTAACTCAAAGCCTAATCTGGAGCAAGGCCCTAACTCTTCAATTCTGTGAAGGCTGAGAGAGTGGAGGAAGCTTCAGAAAAGCTAACAGAGGTTGGTTCCTGAGGTTGAAGGAAAGAAGCCATCTCCATAACATGGAAGTGCAAGGTGAAGCAGCAAGTGCTGATGTAGAAGCTGCAGCAAGTTATCCAGAAGATCTAGCTGAGGTCATCGATGAAGGTGGCTATGCAAAACAACAGATTTTCGATGTAGACAAAGCAGCCTTCTATTGGAAGAAGATGCCATCTAGGACTTTCAGAGCCATAGAGAAGTCAATGCCTGGCTTCAAAGCTTCAAAGGACAGGCTCCCTCTCTTGTTAGGGACTAATGCAGCTGGTGATTGTAAGTTGAAGCCAGTGCTCATTTGCCATTCTGAAAAATCCTGGAGCCCTTAAGAATTATGCTAAATCTACCCTGCTCATGCCCTGTGAATGGAACAACAAAGCCTGGATGGCAGTTCCTCTGTTTACAGCATGGTTTACTGAATATTTTAAGCCCACTTTTGAGACCAACTTTTCAGGAAAAAAAGATTCCTTTAAAGATACTACTGCTCATTGACACTGTTCCTGGTCACCCAAGAGCTCTGCTGGGGATGTACGAGGAGATGAATGTTTTTTTCATGCCTGCTAACACAACATCCATTCCGCGGCCCGAGGGTCAAGGAGTAGTCTCAACTTTGAAGTCTTATTATTTAAGAAATACATCTCATAAGGCTATAGCTGCCAGAGATAGTGATTCCTCTGATGGACCTGGGCAAAGTAAACTGAAAACCTTCTGGGGAAGATTTACTGTTCTAGAAGCCATTAAGTACATTTGTGATTCATGAAAGGGGTCAAAATAGCCACATTAACAGGAGTTTGGAAGAAGAGTCCAATCCTCACAGATGACTTTGAGGCCTTCAAGACTTCAGTGGAGAAAGTAACTGCAAATATGATGAAAATAACAAGAGAACTAGCATTAGAAGTGGAGTCTGAAGATGTAACTGAATTGCAGGAATCTTATGATCAAACTTGAACAAATAAAGAGTTGCTTCTTATGGATGAGCAAAGACAGTTTTCTTGAGATGGAATCTATTCCTGATGAAGATGCTGGGAACATTGTTAAAATGACAACATAGGATTTAGAATAGTACATAAACTTAGTTGATGAAGCAGCAGCAGAGTTTGAAAAGATTGACTCCAATTTTGAAAGAAGTTCTACTGTGGGTAAAATGTTATAAAACAGCCTTTTGCTAAGAGAAATTTTTCGTGAAAGGAAGAGTCAATCTATGTGGCAAATTTTATTGTCTCATTTTAAGAAATTCCCACAGCTGGGGGGAGGGGCATAAAAAAATTTCCACAGCCACCTCAGCCTTCAGGAACTACCACCCTGATCAGTCGGCAGCCGGCAACATCAAAGCAAGACCCTCCACCAGCAAAAAGATGACTCACTGAAGGCTTAGATGATTGTAAGCAGTTTTTGGCAATAAAATATTTTTAAAATTAAGGTGCTACTTTTTTTAAGGCAGTGGTATTGCACATTTAATAAACTACAGTATAATATAAATATAACTTTTGTATGCATTGGAAAACCAAAAAATTTTACAAGTACCTGCCACCATGCCTGGCTAATTTTTGTATTATTAGTAGAGATGGGGTTTCACCATGTTGGCCAGACTGGTCTCGGACTCTTGACCTCAAGTGATCTGCCCACCTTGGCCTCCCAAAGTGCTGGGGTTACAGGCATGAACCACTGCACCCAACTTTGGTGGGGGGCCTGGTTTTTTTTGTTTTTTTTTTTGTTTTTTTTTTTTTTGTTTTTCCAGGGAGGCACTAAGTTGGTGAATACTGGAGCAAAGTATAGCTTGTTGCTTGTGGACTGGGCAGTCTTTTAAACCCCCATCACATCCTCTCAGGATTACTGCCTGCTCTCTTCCCCAGCCCTTACCTTCTCCACATTCCCATGGGCAGACCCCGCCATGGCTGCAGTCTGTGGGGAGCACACCCGCCTAGCTCTCCTGGTGAATGGGCCCAGGCAAATTCTTAGGGTCCCTTTCAGTTCTAACATTCTCTGATTCTAAAGAAAGTGCTTTATTCTTTTCTTTCTATGTATGTAGTTCTGCTTACAAACCTTTCTGCTCCAGAGGTCAACAGAAACCCCCATCCTGTTAATGTTTCTGCTTTCTGCCTAAGAGGCATGAAATTACAGCCTGCCACCTAATATTAAAGGTCATTTTGCATGAATGTGTAGATGCTGATGTCCAGATAACTTGTGACTTAAAACATATGGTCACAGACTCCCTTGTGAGATTGGTCTCTGGACCCTCATGGATTGGCCCAGCTAATAAGGAAGACGGGCCTGGTAGTTAGGCAGGAGGCAGCAACATCTGGCAAGCTGGCCTGGCACAAGGGCCTTCGATGTCCTGGAGCTGTTGGTGAGCCTCTCCCAGGAGAGAAGATGCTCCCAAATGGGCATTTTCTCAGGGAAAGGCAGCTGCTTCCTAAATACACACAGCTCCTGGAAGCCCAACCTGCTTAAAATCATATTTACTCTCCTTTCATGTGCTCCTCATCTTAATTACATTTTTTCTGCTCTAGTGTCTTTATTCATTATTTAAAACAACTTTCAAAAATAATTATGCGATAATCCCTTCTCGTCTACACAGTAGCTGTTTACCTTCCTGTATTGGGTTTTTCAGCTCTTGGTGTCTGTACTTACAACGTTGCTGTCATCACAGTGTAGATATAGGCCAAATCTGTGATGTCAGTATTTACCAATGCCCAGGCAAGGAGCAGAATTCCCTGTGGGGCCCTGCTCATATTGACGGAGACTTGTTTAAAAAGCCTGCGTTACACTTTGCCCTCCACGCATAAACAATCTTGCATTTTACTTTTTAGCTTAGCATAATTTCTTGCATGGTTTTCCATGTCGCTACATAATCTTCAGATTTATCATTTTAATGGCTGCTTAATATTCCATCCAGTTAACATGCCATAATTTACTTAACTCTTCCCTATTGTTGGGGCCTTAATAAAACTTTGAATTCGCCATGTAATGTAGTGGGGGAGGCTTGTTTTAATGATTACCGTTATAACATCCCCTGCCCTAACTGCATGCCATTACTAGTCCAGCTTTGGTAAGGTGCAGATGCTTCTGGAACAATAAATCCTGCATGAGAGGTGTATGCACAAGGCTTCTGATTTAATAGCTAATCTGTTCACTGCACATGTTTCCCTTTAAGGCTGGTGTTTATGGAGAATATCTGTCTCTAATGCATATTGTTTAACACTAAACTGTATGCATTTGGCATATTGTCCCAGATCCTTTATCACTACTGTCAGGGACTTTCATAAAGTATCTGGAATTTGGGGGTAAATAGTGGTTTCTGGCTGTCAGTTCTGTTTCATTTATCCCACCACATTCACTGAGTATCTCTTTGGCGTGAGAGTGAGCAAAAGCACTCCTGATTATCAGGGGCCCGACGGGAAGTACATCTGTGAATTGTTTGTGGTTCCTTTAGATTAAATGGTGAATTGCATGAAAAGTACTTCATCAACTGTGTACATGGGAGTGGTTGCTGGTCCTGCTTTTGTGAAGGAGGGTGAAGAGGAAGGTGGTTTTCCCAGGTCAGTGCCTTCTCAGCTGCCGTATCCTCAGCCCCCAGAATTCTGCAGACAGGAGGCTAGACTTCACTCCTCAGAACGGAGGAAGACGAATACAGGTGATGAGGACCCTACAAGGCAATAAGTAGCAGATTAGTTTGGTAGATTTAGTGATTTACAAAGTTGTCCACCGTACTTAACAGTTGGTCTTCACCTTAAAGTGACAAAGTCCTACCACTCTATAGCTTTTCCCTCCTCTTTTCCTGTTCCTCCCTCTGTAAAAAAAGGAAGCATCATCCTCAAAACTAATAAATGATCCCAGTTTACTCATGGGACCCAATAAAAGCTGTGTTTGCCAAAGTGTGGGACACCTTCTCATAGATGTGATATTAGGTGCCCTGAGAACTACATAGCAAGAAGGTTTTTCCCTTCTTATTCTTTCTCTTTCCAGGGAGAGAAGATTATTCATATTTGCCAGAGAAAGTGTCTCTTTGCTGATTGCATTTCCCAGTGGCTCTCCAACACTTGCAAATCTCACCTCTAAGCAGAGAAAGCAAGCCCCACGCTCAGCTTCCCAGCAGGCATCAGCACCTACCTTGCTGGTTTTTATTCATTCTGCTTAGTATCTATTTTTGGCAAAGAATAATGGCTTATGGGATGGTGATCCAAAGTCTCTTTTTTAAATGAGTTTATTTTATCTAAAAAGTGAGGCGAGATAAATAAAAATGGTAAGTAACCACCCAGGTTGCTACCACCCAACTGGTAGGCAGAAATGGCCCAAGTCATGAAGTCACATGACTAAATAAAGCTTGGGAAATACTAGCATAAAGTTAATTCATGTAAACACTAATGATCACAGGCACAGTATCCTTGGCTTCTGTTTCTTCGTGGCGTGTGTCCACATGAGCTGGCCTGGATCATAAAGCCCAGCCTGAAAGCAGCTCTCTTTCTCGGAAGGGCTGATGTCATTGGTGTGTGTTTTATCAGCTGCTCTTCAAGGAGCATAACTCGTGTGGCTTCTGCCATATCTTTATGCCATCAGAATTCTGATTTCGGGAAGACCTCAAGAGAGCATTGAAATAGCTCACTTACAGTCCTCACCCCTTTTGCATCAAGCCTCACCTCTACTCCCTCACCTCCTTGGACCTGGTACTCCAGCCAACATGGACGGTGAATATACATAATGATGGAATATTAGCCTGAAAAAGGAAAGTCATACACAGGCTACAACATGGAAGAACCTTGAAAACATTATGAAACTGAATGATTCCACATTGTTCAGGATGTGCCTAGACCGATCAGATTCATAGAGACAGAAAGTAGAAGGGTAATTGTGGGGGCTGGGGAGGGATAATGGGGAGAGTTAGTGTTTAATGGGTACAGGGTTTCAGTTTGGGAAGATGAAACAGTTCTAGAGATGGATGGTGCCAAAGGTTACCAATAGTGTGAATGTACCTAATGCCACTGAACTGTATGTTAATCATGGCTAAAATGGTCAATGTTGGCTGGGTGCGGTGGCTCACACCTGTAATCCCAGCACTTTGGGAGGCAGAGGCAGGGAGATCACATGAGGTCAGGCGTTCGAGGCCAGCCTAGCCAACATGGCAAAACCTCGTCTCCACTAAAAATACAAAAATTAGCCAGGTGTGGTGGTGCACATTTGTGCTCCTAGCTATTTGGGAGGCTGAGACACAAGAATCATGTAAACCCGGGAGCCAGAGTTTGCAGTGAGCCGAGATTGTAGCACTGCACTCCAGCCTGGGTAACAGAGTAAGACTCCATCTCAAAAAATAAAATAAAATAATAAAGTGCTCAATGTTATTGTATGTATTTTACCACAATAAAAAATAAAGTAGGCAGCAAGCACGTTCTTTCCAGCCTCATTGCATTGGCTTGCCCTGGTCCTACCACCAGGAAGCCACCCCTTTCCTGTTTCCACTTGTCAGAGCTGACAGTTCAAATGCCATCTCCCTTCCCTCCTGCCCTGCCACTCCCAGGCCCTACACTGAGCTCCCTTTGCCGCCAAGCATGATGGTAATTTAGGCACATGTTGTGTCTGCTGGGAACAGTGGGGTTCCTGAAACCAACCTCCATGGTAAACCTTCCCCACATTCCCCGCTTGGGCCATGCACATAGTATCCATGATCAAACAGCAGGTCAGATTTCCCTGTTTGACTGGGAAGTGCCTGATTTTAGCATCCTAGCATCCATCCTTCCAGCCACTACTGGCCTCCCAGGACTGAGCAGCAGCCAAAATGAACACCTCCTGTCTGGGACCTCATCTAGACAGGCAGTCATCCCTCAGCCCACACCAGTGCCAGGCCTTAGCATCTTCTCTAGAAGATCAAGAGCTTTCTGTCTTTATTCAGAAGTGAAGCTGGACACCCTCTCAAATCCCTAAATAAATTCAGTCTATTTAAAAGATGGTCTCGGGAAGGTAGAAATAAAGGGAAAGGGTCACTCAGGCTTTGCAGGGGAGAAAAGTGGCCTCTGGTCTCCTTGGGGAGGCTCTTGTTGGTTCTTTTAAATGAATGTGTGAGCTGGTGGGAACTGGGAACTGCATGGCCCAGTCTTTTCCTTGTACAGATGAGGACTGAAAGTCCAAAGAGGGCAAGGAACTGCCCTAGAGGGAAAGACCCCAGCCTGTCTATGAAGCAAGGGGTCAGAAGCTCTGCGTGTTCTGGGTGGGCATCAGGACACACCTGGAGCATCATGTTCACATCTGGGCTCTGCCTCTTAAGCCTGAGATTCATGAGTGGATGGAGGCAGGGCTGTCATTAGGCCTGCGAGCATGTGAGCCTTGTGAGCAAGCCTGGCCCAGGAAGAGCAGAGACGCGGCACTGGGCGTTGGTGGGGTGGGTAAAACCCAAACAGGGGTCTGTCTCTCTGTCGTTCTCACCTCCCCGCTGGCAGCTCTGAGTTTGTGGTGTTTCTGGGTGGGAATGCAGGTGAGGAAGTGCATACCGCACTTCCATTTCATCTCTGCTTCCTTCCTTTTTGCCTGCAGAATTTCAGAGGCAGGAAAGTGTCCGGTCCCAGCATAAAGGTATCCAGTTATATGACACCCCTTACGAACCTGAAGGCCAAAGTGTTGACTCGGACTCGGAGAGCACAGTCAGCCCCCGACTGCGGGAGAGCAAGCTGCCCCAGGATGACGACAGGCCCGCCGATGAGTACGACCAGCCTTGGGAGTGGAACCGGGTCACCATCCCAGCCCTGGCAGGTAAGGAGCCCTGACCCTGCTCAGGAGGCAGCTGCTGAGCCGTACTCAGCACTCACCTTGGTCCCCACCTGCGCTCAGGACAAACTCCAGGGTTGTTTAATAATCCAGTTGGGTGGTCTTTTTTCTCAGTACCCTCAAAGATGTAGGCTGCAGAGGAAAGGGAGAGGTGAGGGTAGGGAAACCAGGCCAAGGAGAAATTCTGGGTCTGGCTTCCAGGGTCTCAGTGTTCCAGCCTCCACACTTTTCAGAGAGGGCTCAGATGCTCTCATTGTCTGGCTCTGTCTTGGTCCTATTTATTGATAATACCCTAGCTCACTGAAGCCAAGAGTTCAGTTTTTGGTTTATTTATTTATTTATTTATTTATTTTTGAGATAGAGTTTCGCTCTTGTTGCCCAGGCTGGAGTGCAGTGATGCGATCTCGGCTCACCGCAACCTCCATCTCCCAGGTTCAAGTGGTTCTCCTGCCTCAGCCTCTCAAGCAGCTGGGATTACAGGTGCCTGCCACAATGCCCAGCTAATTTTTTGTATTTTTAGTAGAGACGGGGTTTCACTATGTTGGCCAGGCTGCTCTCAAACTCCTGACCTCAGGTGATCCGCCCACCTCGGCATCCCAAAGTGCTGGGATTACAGGCGTGAGCCACCACACCCGGCCTGATTTCAGTTTTCAGAAGGAACTTTCTTAGAAGGCAAGAGGAAACCAGTGTGCACAGCAGCTCCTGTTGGCCCTGAGCGGGCCCATTGATCCCACCCAGTGCTGCGAGCTGAGCTAGCCCTGCAGGGCTCACAGGGCCACTGTGTCTTCTATCCCAGCTTCAGCGTGCACACGCTCACAGAGCACAGGTGATGGACAGAGCTCAGCCCCTCCCAGATGACCCTCCCCTGGCCAAGAGCCCCTTGAGTGACTTGGGTGTCCCCTTCCTACTCAAAGGCTGGTTTTTCTAGAATCTGGGTATCTGTCACAATTCTAGAACTCCTCTCCCACAGCCCTTTTGAAAAGTGATCTTGGGTATGTGCATCATAAGTCATAAATCTAAGCTAACACCTTTTTATTCTAATCCCACTCCTTAGAATCTATGCCAAAGTTATGATAAAAAATTCAGAAGGCCGGGCGCAGTGGCTCATGCCTGTAGTCCTGGCACTTTGGGAGGCCGAGGCGGGTGGATCACCTGAGGTTGGGAGTTCGAGACCAGCCTGACCAACATGGAGAAACCCTATCTCTACTAAAAATACAAAATTAGCTAGGCGTGGTGGCACATGACTGTAATCTCAGCTACTCGGGAGGCCAAGGCAGGAGAATCGCTTGAACCTGGGAGGTGGAGGTTGCGGTGAGCCGAGATCGCGCCATTGCACTCCAGCCTGGGCAACAAGAGCAAAAAATAAAAATAAAAAATAAATTCGGAAAAGGCACTGTTTATAATCATGGAAAATGGAGAGCAACCCGAATGTCCAGCAATGGGGACTGGATTTCTGTGCGTCTGTGTGGTGGAATATTGGAATATTGTGCAGCCTCTAAAAGGTGATGTTCAGCAAGAGTTCATAATAACCTAGAGAAATGCTTATGTCTAATGTTAAGAGATGAAAAGCCAGATGCCAAACAATGTTTAGGTATCTCAAGAGTTTAGGCATGTAAAAAGAGAGACAATGAGTGACATTTAATTCCTACCACACTGACAGTCATAAAGGGAAACTTTTTATCTTTAATTTGTTTAAAATTTATTTTGCCTTAAATCTCCCCTTTTTTTTTGTATATAACTAGACCCTTTCTACCTTTCTAACCCCGAACAGTGAGGCCTCTACCCTGCCCTCATCCCAGGCCCCTTAATTGCTGTTCTAGCCATTCCAACACAGATTACTCACAGTTCCGTGAATATAGCATGCGCTGAGCAAATCCCATTTTTCTAGCTAAAATGCCCTTCCCTGCCTGTCTTATCTGGAACAATTCTATGCCTCCTTTGAGGCCCAGCTTAAATATTATCATCTCTCCAAGCCCTCCCTGGTACAGAGCCATGCACTCCACAGGCTTCCTGCTGCCCCTATAGGTCTGTCGAGTTTCCTGCATACATCACTGGGGGAAGATTTCTCACACCACATCAGGGTTAGTTCTGTAGGTGTTGGTCTCGCCTGCCAGGCTGTGAGGTCCTCAAGGACAACATGTGCCATCACCTTTCTGGAGCCCCAGCCCCTGGCTGAGAGCCAAAGATAAGAGTCATCCTGTGGCTGTAGGTCCTTAGTTGCCCCAGGTCTCTCCTGTGCATTTTACAGCCTCCTCTGTTCCCTTGAACCAAAGGAACCCAAGGTCTGTCCCCTGGGCGTGGCTGATCAGGGGCTGTGTTTCTCTGGGCATGGGAGGAACTGGGGCCATCCAAAAGCTTACTCTTTGCAAACACGAGTTTGATTAAAGGGCTAAAAAGGCTCATGTGACAACTTTCCCAGACACCGAGGACCCACATTATAACGCAGCACCACAGGCAGGTGTGGGGACTCACCCTCCCCTGGACTGACCACCTGTGGGCCTCTCAGGGGCTGCCCTTGCCTTTGATGGTCTAGTCTAGTCTGGCATCTTGTTACTCAAAGTGTAGTCCCTGAACAAGCAGCATTGGCCTCACCCGGAGCTGGTTAGAAATGCAGGGTCTCAGGTCCCATCCCAGGCCTATGAGTCAGAATCTGTTTTAACAAGATCCCAGGTGATCTGTGAAAGTGAAAAGCAATCCCCCTATTGGACATCATCTTTGAAGAAAACTCTCAGGCCAGAACTTGCCCACTTCTGCCCAAAGGTGGTTTTAGAACTCCTGTACATTTAGTTGTTCACAAAGGATCAGAAGGTCTCAGATGGAACTGTCTCAGAATGAGTTTCTGAGCCCACAAGCATCCGTTTTGGCCTGGGTTTTGTGTGGCAGAGTTGCCATCACAGGTGTCACGGTCAGTCTGAGTTATTGGGCTGTTGATAGAAGATAGACAGAGAATCACATCCACGTCTGTGTCTCATCCGGTCACTGGCCTCTGTAGGTTCTGCTCCAGGGCGGGTGCTGGCTGTGCTTTTCCCAAGCAGCTTTTGGCTCAGTTCTGCTTCCTGGGGCGTAGAAGGAGGAGGCCATCTCACTCAGGAGCTGGAGGGGTCCTATGGGCACCAGCCTTCTCTCCCCGTGTCTGTGGACAGAGTCCATTAGGCGCAGCATTGGCAGGCGAGAAGCATCCTCACTGTTTACTGTCGCTGGAGGGAAAGTGGAGAGGTGGGTGGGCCACCTCTCAAGTGGTGAGGATAAGTTAAAGCAGCTCGGTTAGATTGCTGATGTGTTGCCACAGCCCCATGTGTAAAACCAGAAGTGCAGCTGCCCGGGAAGGATGGCGAGGACCCCCACCTGAGTCAGCGTTGTGTGTGCATGTGAGAGTGTACATCCATCTGCATGTGTGTGGGTGTGTGCAAGTGTATGCACTCACACTTGAGCGAGTCGTTGGTGTGGTTAGTGAGTAAGGCAGCATGGCTGGGCCCCATCGTTAGCATAGTACCTGTCGGAAATGCCCTGTGCAGTTTTTTCTTGGCTTTTGGGAGCTCTCTGCACTGAGTCTTTGGAGCCTGAGGTGCAGGATCCATAGCTGGAGGAAGAGCTGTATGGGGTGGAGTTGGCTGGCCAAAATCATTACCCTCTCCTTTCACCCCTTGTATTCGCTGATTGTGCAGATTTGGCCTGGATGGGGAAACTTGGGCTGGGAATGGGGTCAGTGCTTTCAAATTTCCAAAGGGTGGAGAGTGTGGGGGACTCCTAAGGGACAGACCTGGGCCTGCCAAAGGGGGAGTCACAGGGATGTAGGGCCCAGGTGAAGGGTAAGAATTTTGGTTAGACCTGAATGTGTGTAATGAGCTTCCCATCACTGGGGGTTTGCAAGCAGAAGCTTGAGCGAGGCAGCGCTCTGACAAAGGGCGTGTCCTGGGAGGTCAGTCTGCAACCAGCTCTGGGTATGCATCCAGGCTTCATTCCGTCAGAGCCTCAGCGTGCTGGTCAGAGACGGGGAGAGGGGAAGATGGCTGAATTAGCTCCATCCATCTATGAAGCAAAAGTGCCTTCCAGCTTCCAAAGCACTGTCCCGAATTGCGTTCAAGAAAAGAGGCACCTCTCAGGCACTGCCTCAGCATTTTCCACCGGAGCGCCCTTCTTGGGCAGTGTTTCTGGAAGTCAGCGCCTTCCTTCCCATCTCATCAGGCTGGGGCTGCCACCGCGGAAGGCTCAGTTATCACTTCCCAGTTGTCACGAAAACAGCTCTTAGAGTGTGTGAGGTGGCCCCAACTTCTTAGGAATGAAAGTTTCCCCTTCTCTAAGAATGGCTGACATGGAATTTAATTAAGGATTCAGAGAGTTGTTGGTGAGAAATACTTGGAGCTGTCCAAACAGCAAACCCTGGGTGTTCGTTGCCTGCTCTCCTCCGGGAAGCTGACTGTGGCCTCACCAGACCCCCACTCCCACTTGTCGGATCCCAATACCCAGGACAGTGCCCAGTCAGGTTCCACCACAGGCTGCTGGCTGCAGGGAGTGGACTGCAGCTCTGCCTCCACAGAGAAGTGATGTGGCTTCCATCAAGCTGTCAGCCCCCTTCCCACCAGGCAGAGACACCAGCCTTCCAGAGCAGGCTAGACTCTGTTCCTGGCCCACTTTGAATCACCCCAGGAGTCTTTACAGCAACCAGCAAGGCCAGCAGGTGGGTCTAGAAATGGCCTTCTTGCTCTGTCCCCAACCCACCCCCGCCAGATGCAGCTCGGGCCCACACGAGGCCTATGTGGCACCCCCTGCCCAATGTTGGGAAGGGGACAAGGAGCCTTGGATGATGTCATGGTGTCTGGGGGTGGTGCAGGTTGGTGTGGCAGGTCTACCTGGTTGCCAGGCTGTGTGGCACAGATTGCAAGATGGACAAATGGAACCTGAGCAGAAAGTGGCCACGTAGGGAGGGGCCCACAGGCAGGGACCAAGGAGCTGGGGTGGATAGCCTGTAGAAGCAGACCTCGGTGGAGGTGGCAAAGACACCAAATCGGTGTCTTCACACCTCTGAAGGACCAGTGTGAGGACTGGGCATGAACATGTCCTGGGAGTCTCAGTTTCTCCACCTGGGAAGTAAGACCAGTAGTTCCCACTTCAGAAGGGTCTTGGTGAGATTTGATGGGTATCACATCAGGAAAGTACTGGCATCGTTGCTAGCATTTACTGAGCACTTTCTGTGTGCATTCTCTCATTCAATCCTCATAATCACCCTCTGGGAGGTTAGTTTCCTCCTTTTACAGATAAGGAAGCTAAGGTCCCATGAGAAGAAATAACTTGGCTGGGGGCCCAGCCCATGGCTGGTCAGCAGCAGAGCCGGACTTTGAACCTGTCGGCTCCAACTCCAGAGCCCCTGCCCTAACCCAGTCAAATGTCTGGCCTCTCTGGTGCTATCCAAGATGCTGCAGGAAATATGATTGGAGCTCTCATCCCCCCACAGCCCTCAAGAGGTATCGCATGCCCTTCATCTCACTTGCACTAATTTCTTCATCTCACTTGCACTAATTTCTGTGACATCTACACCAGGATATGTAACTGGGTGGTGGCTTCCCACCTGAAATGGTTCCAGTCAGGGTTTCTGTGGGGGACTGGGTTCTGGAGGTTCGTGCTTTCATTGGAGGGGGACCAGCGCCATCCCATGGGTTGGTCTTCTCCTACCACCAGTCAGCACAGGGAGGGGCCCATATACCATAGAGTCCCACTCCCTGTCCTTCTGGGGAAACTAAGGCTCAGAGTGGAGAAGGGAACAGATGGAGACCTCATGGCAGAGCCAGTGAGGCCATACATAGAGGAATGACCAGCATTTCCTTTTAACCCAGTGAGTAAACGGCTATGTCTTTAATAATTTGCACTTGTATCTGAGAAGTAAGTAACTGCAGCTCTTGAGCTTGATAGAGGAGCCAGATGACAGGAGGGTGTGTGAAGGGCACCCCCCAGACTTTCTTGAGAAACTAAGTCATCTCATTTCGATTCACCGTCTGAAGCTTTGTCTCTGTGAAAGTTACTCTTCAGGCAGTGTCCTTGGCTCAGCCAGGTCTGCCTCACAGCAAAGATAAAAGACACATGACTCAAATACTGCTCAGCATACTTATTTTGGGTACTTATCTGTCTTCCCCACTAGCTCCTTGGCAGATTTCTCTGCCCTAGAAGTTTAGGACAGTGTCTTGCATGTTGGGACCCATGGGGCAATGGGATGAGTCAGACAGTCCCAAGTTCACACGCCGGCTCCACCCTTCACCACTTTGGGACCTGAGACAGACTGTTCAGTCTCCCTGAGCCTTAGTTTACTTATCTGTAAAATGGGGATGGTCACAACTTCTCACACTGGATCTCCGTGTTGATTAAATAAAAACAAAAGATCTGAATGAAAAGACATGGTAAGCCCTAAAGGATCATGCATGTAAGAATTGGTTTTGGTGTTCAGAGGGGGCTTGCTGTATTACATAAAATTCAATTTAACATAAAAACCATGTTGCATAAAGAAGTACTTAGTGGCCACAGAGGACCTGTTTCCAAAGCTCATTCCCAGTTATGCCTGGCAATGGGAAGCACGGATGGTGTGGAAAGCAACACTTCTTCAGGAAACCCCATATCTCAATTCCAGCAACAGTTCTAACGAGTCCCCTGGTTCTTCCATTCTTTACTCAGTCCCTCCCGAGGATTGGGCCACTGGTCCCCTGGGTGGGAGAGGGTCCCCAGGGCCTTCCTCCCATCCGCGCCTTCCCTATTCTAGGTCTGACATGTCTGTGGATTTCTTTTTTGCCTGGAGCAGTAAGTCTTAAACTTGCAGGCATCAGAATCACCTGGAGGAAGTGTTATACAGATTGCTGGGGTTCCACCCCCAGGGTTCCTGATTCGGTAGATCCGGGGTGAGGCATGGGAGTTTGCATTTCCAACAGGTTCCCAGGTGATGCTGATGCTGCCATCTGGGGACCCCACTTTGAGAACATAGAGGGTACAGAGTACATGCTTTGTATTAGGTGTGGGGTTGGGGTAGAGTTAGGGAGGGGAAGTCACCTCCTCCAGGAAGCTTTCCCTGACACAACCAGTTCCTTCCCCTCTGTGCTTCTACTACACCCTGTACTGGAGTACATTGGTTTATTCGAAAATAGCTAGATACACACTAGACACTGTCAGCGTGTGGGGTGCTTATGCTATGGTATCACCCCTTAGCCAGCCTCCCTCTTGAGTTTTGACACCTTCAAAGCCTCATCAAGTGAGGCTAAAAGGGAAAGTAAGGCCCCAGGTATGTCTATTTCCTAAACAGCTATGAATCATCTCAGAGCCAGCTCAACTAGCTAATTTAAAATAATCCCATTAAGGTAAGGAAGGATGGGGAGGAACCAGGGACAGGAAATTAACATTTATTGAGCAATAATTATAAACCTGGCATAGGTTAACCCTACAGAGCCTTGCAAGATAGGGGTCACTTCATTGTCGTCACTCAGATGACAGTACTGAAGCTCAGAGAGGGTGAGCCGCTTGCCCACAGTCACACAGCTGTGAACTTGGGCCAGTCTGACTGCACAGCACTTGTTCTCTCCACTGCTGCCTTGATATCCTGTGTGTGGCTGGGGTCAGGCTGGAATTCCCTTGCACACTGGAACAAGGCAGAAGCAGTTGCACCCATACCATGTTGCCCTCGTGACTTGTCACCGTCCCCCTCAAACACAGTCGCTCTGAAGCTGGTTTAACGCCACCATTGTGTGTGTAGGGCACTGCTCCACACTTGCTATTCCAACCAAGCTATGTGACTCATCTTCATGTGCTCCGAATAAACAGGGCCCCGGCATCTGCAGAGGGTCCCTTGGAGAACCTTAAACCCGGCCACCACCACCACCTGTCCTAGCCAGGAGAATGCTGTCTCTTCCAAACTGGCTCCCCTTAGGCTCCCATGATGCTTCCTGTCCCCTGTATAGCTTCCCAGAATGCCTTGAGCCTGTGAGGAAATTAACAATTGTGTTTGTACCAAATGCTTTTTGCTATGTAATGAGTAACAGTTGTAATTAATGTTTAACACCTGTGAACAGCAGGTCTGCCCAGGAAAGGGGGGTTTCAGTGAGAGAACGGGGATCACTTGCTTCCTTTGGCTAATGTATTACTGAGGGACAGGTTTTTCCAGTTGGTTTTTCTATTTGACGTATGAATAAGTTCATTTAGTAATCTTAAAAAAAGGAGAGAAAAAAAACACCAATGTTTAATAGCTTTGTTTCATCTGCTAATTACATTGATAGAAATATTCCCCCAAGTGCCTTTGTCTCCTCAGTGGAAAAAAAACAAAGATTTGATAGAATACTTTTGCTCTTCTGTTTGGCAGCTCAGAGATCTTCATGTGGAGATTTTTAAGTTCCCTGAGGTCAGAGACCCTGCCTGTCTTGTTCACACCTGTGATCTGTGCCTGGCACACAGTGAGCCCTCAGATATTTGAGTAAATCGGGCCGGACGCAGTGGCTTACGCCTGTAATCCCAGCACTTTGGGAGGCTGTGGCGGGTGGATCACCTGAGGTCAGGAGCTCAAGACCAGCCTGGCCAATATGGTGAAACCCTGTTTCCACTTGAATCCAGGTCTCTACCTGAATCCAGGTCTCTACCTGAGTCCAGGTCTCCTGAATCCTAGAGGCCCCTAACAAGTTCAGCATAAACCCTGTGTGAGTGCAATACAGTCTCAAAAACAACCACAGTAACCACAGTGATACATCTATGAGCACTCACTGTGCCCCCAACTCTCAGTGCATCGTACCGCCCCCACTGTACAGATGAGGAAACAGAGACAACTTGGCCCAGGTCATCCCGCCAGCAAGTGACAGCACAGGACTTTAAATCCAGATACCCTGGCCCCAAAATACAAAATTAGCTGGGCATGGTGGCAGGCACCTATAATCCCAGCTACTCAGGAGGCTGAGGCAGGACAATCACTTGAACCCCGGAGGTGGAGGTTGCAGTCAGCCGAGATCGTGCCACTCACTCCAGCCTGGGCAACAGACCGAGACTCCGTCTCGAGAAAAAAAAAAAAAAAAGATATTTGAGTAAATCGGGTCTCAGGAAAACCAACCCTGTGTTCTCTTAGGAGCAGTAGAATACCAGTAAATCTCATGGCCTGCCCACACACAGTCGGTGTGTTTTCATGTCTTTCTTGCATGCTGTATACCTGTCTCCTCACTAGGTGAGGCAGTGGGAGGGCATTTCTGAGTAGCCATTGACTGCTGTGGCTGCCACCTCTGGTCTCAACTCCCAGGGAGAAGTGGACAGCATGTCCCTGCCTGTCTGAGGATTGACTATGAATCCAGATGCCACATTGTGGGCCTGGAGACTGGTGTGTTGGTCGGGTGCAGGCAGACCTGGCAAGCCATATTTGTGGCCAGTACCTGGCTTGTCCCCCCGACCTCCACTCCCCATCTCTCCTGGCCTCCCTCACAGCCATCCACAATGGGCAGCAGAGAAACATACACAGTGGGGCTGGGGCTTTGGGTCTTGTGGACAGGGAGACTCATTTCCACAAATGCCCAGCCTGCTCCTTGCAGGTCTTTGGGCTTGTGGATGGGGAAAAAGTCACTTTCCCAGGCTCTAGGATTCTAAATAAGTGTCTGTGGGTGTCTGCAGGTGAAAGTGTCGGGAGACATACTGTATCAGACGTGTGTAGGTCCCAGGTATGTTTTACAGATGGGCCTGGCCCGGAACTCAGGAAGGAGCTCAGGTGCTGGGGCCAGGGGTATCTGGATTTAAAGTCCTGTGCTGTCACTTGTTGGCGGGATGACCTGGGCCAAGTTGTCTCTGTTTCCTCATCTGTACAGTGGGGGCGGTACTATGCACTGAGAGTTGGGGGCACAGTGAGTGCTCATGGATGTATCACTGTGGTTACTGTGGTTGTTTTTGAGACTGTATTGCACTCACACAGGGTTTATGCTGAACTTGTTAGGGGCCTCCAGGACTCAGGAGACCTGGACTCAAGTCCAAGTTCACGTCTAACTGTTGACTCTGGGGGTGAGTCAGTCCTTTTTCCAGCCCTCCATTTCCCATCTGCATAATGAGTTATGACAATAAATATGGCTTGCTTTGGCAGCCGTAGAGGCCTCTGCGTTCGGGTTATTTCATCATCTTCATCGGGCTTTATCTTTAGATTTCCTGTAGTCAAGCATCAGATCTTAGGGTGGGGTCTTTGCTCCCAGTAATAGCATTCATTTTTCCTCTGGGGATGTCACAAACAAGAGAAGAAAGGCATGCCCCTTCTGCCAGGCCCGCCGTCCCCATCCCAGGTTTGGACATGTGTGTACGGCGTTCCTGGAACCCAGCAGCGTCCTGGCACCTGCCTCACAGCCTTCCCGCTTGCCTGCTTTGTGGTGAGTTGCTGGCCGCCTCCCCTCACAATGAGGACCTCTGTTCTCAGGCACCTCCCATCACGAGTGGCAGCACAATGCCCTGAGGCCTGTGTGTGTCTTCCAGGTGAACACAGAGGCCTCTTGTTGGTGATCCTGGAAATACAAATCAAACATTTGCTAAGCCACTTGTCCTGCAGGTACCTGAAAGGAACCTACACTCACTGGGCAGGTGGGGTAGGTGGGTGAGCGAAACTCACTCTTGAACTAGAGGGAAGAAGGGGCCTCACCTCTCTGGGCCTCGGTTGTGTCATCTATAAAATGGTAATTCTCATACTTGTTTGAGAATTCTAATACTTGTTTTGCTGTGTGTTGGTGAGGGTCAGATGAGATGATACAGTACGTTGTTTGGAAAGCTGAAACAGCAGAGGCCCATTGTCATGCGAACAGAGTTTCAGTCATCTACAGATGTTAGTGCATTGTTGTGAAAGTTGATGGCATTTTCATAGACTCCGGGGATCATGTACCTACCTCCCAAACCAATGCATAATCTCCCCTCCTTGCCCCTTCCTGGGGTCACACAACTACCTGGGCCGCAGTGCCTTCTGGGCTCTCCACCTCAGCTCTCCCCACTCTCACCCACCTTTCCCCCTCACCAACACCCCAGAGTCACAGCCTAGCTGTTGGTGCTGTGCAGGAACCCCTGCCAGGGACTGTGCAAGGCCTTGGGCACCTTGACTCTGCCTCTGTACATTCGTGAACCAACACCAGGGCTGCAACAGCCTTCAAGCCCCTCCTGTCAGCCACATATGGTTTACAAATGTGGCCCATGTTCATTCCAGCTCATGTGCAGAGGGGCTAAGAAGCCTGTGGCGGTTGAGAGCTCCTTGCAAGCAGTCTACACACGGTGCCTTGTTTTTCATCATTCCAACCTTTATTGCCTCTGTTTAAAGGAAACTCCATCTTATACTGGAGAACTGAGAGGGTCGTAGACTTCAGGCCAGAAAGAAGCAGCCAGACAGTCAGAACTTGGAGAACCATGCCAGTCTCCTCTGGGTCCTGTTGCTCCATTCCAGTTCTCTTTGAATGACCCCCTATCCCCGGGGGCCACTGCCCGCACCCTTGGTCAATGGTGAGGACAAGAGGATGTGCGGCAGACTGTCAGCTCTTCTCTCACTGCACCTCCGCCGGGGAAGGCACTCCTGGGTTGGGGAGGCTGCCCAGGGCTGCAGTCCCAAAGCAGAGGGCTCAAGGGCTAGCGCTGGGACCCGTTGCCTGTCATAGCAACCTGTTCCTATTGCCCTGGGCAACTTACCTAACCATACCAGGCGTCACTTTTAAAAACGAGGGCAGTAATAGCACTGACCTCATAGGTTTGCCACAACAACTAGAGGAGAACGTGGACTTTAAGTCCCCCATGGTGCCTGCCCATGAGCAGGAATCACTAAATAAAGAGTAAGCTGGGCCAGGCGTGGTGGCTCCTTCCTATAATCCCAGCATTTGGGGGAGACTGAGGTAGGAGGATCACTTGAGGCTAGGAGTTCAAGACCAGCCTGGGTAAGATAGCGAGATGCCACCTCTACAAACTTAAAAAAAAAAAAACTTAGCCCAGCATGGTAGCATGCACCTGTAGTCCCAACTGCTTGGGAGGCTGAGGTAGGAGGATGGCTTGAGCCCAGGAGTTCAAGGTTACATTGAGCTATGATCGTGCTACTGCACTCCAGCCTGAGTGACAGAATGAGACCCTGTCTCTTAAAAAAAAAAAAGAAAGATGAAGCCATTTTTCAAAACTGTTCCCAAAATCACTTGAGTGAGTCCAGCTCCTGAGTTTCCTTTGTTGGCTGATGAATGGAAGATTTACAGTCCTGCTGAGCCAGGTGCAGGTTCGTTCCTTCAACTGATGTTGAGCATCCACTGTACATCAGACACTGTTTTAGGTATCGGGGATTTAGCCTTGAACAAAACAGAATGAAATGCCCTATCTTCTTGGAGCTTCTGACTCAGGAATTTCAGCAGGAGTCAGAAAAAGGGGTGGTTTCTGATACAGGCATTGTATCAGAGCATACATGTGACCATGGGTCAGGGTCTCCCGCTTACAGGGGGCCTGCCTGGACCTTGGTACATCATCTGTTACCTTCACGGTACAGGTATTGTCAGCCCTGGTTTGCAGATGAGGCAGCTAAGGCTCAAAGAAGTTTAAGAAACATGCCCCAAGTCACTCAGTAATGACAGAGATAGGATTCAAACCCAGGTCCTCCTGACTCCTAAACTGTGAGTCGAGTCACTGCAGCTCCTCCATTCCCTGGGTGGGTTTCAGCCATGGGCCATTCATCGGACCTAGCTGCAGGTCGGCCATGGGGAGACTCCGAGGAGACTGAGGCACATGGCCCCATCGCTGCAAAGTGTCCAATTCTGAGAAGACACCTACATGCCTCAGTGTTGCAGAGGCCAGTGCCAGGACAGTGGTGCAGACTTTGGAGCTCAGAGGAGGAGAAAGGAATTCTACCTGGGGGTCTAGAGCAAAACCTACCCCAGGAGATAACACTGGAGCTGAGCTCTGAAGAATAGCTGGGGTTTTTGCAGAGAAATAGTGAAGTAAAGGGATTCTAGAGGGTAGACTTAGCCAAACAAAGCCCTAAAGACAAAAAGGCAGATGATAGATCTGGGGACTGGCTGTCCTTTGTGATTGGAACCTAAGGGTGGGTGTGGAACCCACAGGGGTTTTGTAGGGGAAGATGCATCATTACATCAAATTCAGAGGAACTTGAGCGCCAGAATGAATTTGTCCTTTGTCTTGGGGCACTGGGGAGCCAGGGAGGGTTTGCAAGCCCAGGAGAGCTATGCTTTAGAGGTCCATCGGCTTTTTGGAGTTTACTCTCTGGCCAACTCTGAACAGTGGACAGGACAGTGGAAAGAGATCCACCCTGAAGGAACACATTTATCTCATCCAAGCACCTTCTCCACATGAAATTTCTGTGAGTTAGGGGCAGAGAAAAATAAATCCCAGGCGCAGCACCCACAGCACCCAGGCTGACTGAGAAGAGTGGTGTGGATGCCCCCTGAGCTACAGGAGATGTACTGAGGGCTGGGAGCCACCAAGCGGGAGACGATAATTCTCTGCAAGTGGGATCAGGGTAAGCTTTGTGGAGGAGGTGGCGTTTGTGCCAGACCTTTTCTAGACATCATTCAGATGGAGCAGAAGGGCAGTAATTCCAGGCCTAGAAGTAGGAAGTGCACAGCAGGGAGGCCAGATGAGTGAGGCCCAGCTCCTGCCAGACCAGCAGCCCTCAGGTATTCTTGTGGGGAATGAAGACCCAAGGGTGGGGTGAGCCTGACCTTGCAGGCCTGCAGTCCTGGGCTTGACCCTCACCCTGCTATTTGGCTTTGAGACCCTGGAGGAGTTCCTCCTACCACTCCTCTGGACCGCCGTTCCTCACCCATTACCCACGTGGCAGGGCCAGTAGGAGGGATAGAGCTAAGCTAGGTGTCTTGGATGCTGTCTTCTGTTGTTGGCAGTGACCACACTTTAGGACTGATTGGTGTAAAATCTGTCATACAAGCAGAAAGGGGACCAATCCAGATGGGAGGGCCAGGAAAGCTTCCTAGAAGCAAGGCACTTGAGCTGGGTCTCAAGGAATGAGTCCTGCCACCATGGCAGAACTTTTGGAAAGACATTGACCAGGCTCTCTCTCCCATCAACCACCAGGGTCTGGTCCCCATCATTGGAACCAAAGTCAGAAGGGCTCCCAGAGCCTCAACCTGCACAGCTCTGAGTCTTACTTTCCTCCTTCAGATTCCAACTTCAATTTTTAATTGCCCATAGGTGAAATTAATTAGGTTCTGTATTCTAATGATTCACGGGGGTAGCATATTTTTTCTCTAAATGCAGATCTTCTTTTGAAGGATTGTGTCTTTATCTTTTGCAGAAAAATCACTAAATTAAAAGAATTGCCATGTTAAATTGCAGATTAAGGAGAAACGTAATTAGAAGGAATGAGAGCAGTTGTGTTTGGTGCTTTTGTTCTTAACATTTTTTTTCTTAGGCTGCCGAATCACTGCACTTGGAGTTTGTATGTTTGTATTTTAGGTGAAATGATTTGCCTAATTAAGCCTGTCAGTCATCACCACCTGTTCTCTCTAAGATATATGGCTATATTATTAAGCTTGCCAGCAAATGTATAAATTATTTCAGTGGGGAATTACATTGTTGACTAGGACGTTACTAGTTTTTATCCAGTTTATCTGGTATGAAACCAATTTTTTTTTCCCAATAAAGCTAAACAGCAGTTCATTAAGTTTCTTCATTTAATCACTTATTGAGCACCTGTTATGTTGCTGGTAATGGGCTAGGTATGGGGGAAGGGGCACATGATACAGCCGCTACCCTCAGGGGGCTCACCGGGAGCCAGGAAGGACATGCAGTTAGGGTGCTAAGATCAAGGTGAGTCTTGGGAGAGGTGAGGTCCAGGAAGGCTTCCTGAAATAGGTGACCTCTGGAGGGTAAGTGGTATCAGTGAGGTGAAGAGATTGGTGGACCTGAGGCTGGACAAGCAGCCGGGTCCTAGAGAGCCTTTTGGGTTGTGCCGAAAAGCTTGGGCTCCCTCCACAATCATGTTCTGTGCTCCATGCCTCTCTGCTCACCTTCTGTGTCGGGATGTCGATTGTAGAGATTTCTATTGGCAGAAATCCCCCAATCCTGATTTTAGCCAGTGGAGCCCCAGGATGTCAGGAGTGAAAGTGACTTATAATTCATCTGGTCCCTCGGTCTCCTGAGCCTGTGGCAAAACTAAGCCTAGAACCTCACTTCCAGCTTAGTCCCCTTCCTATGCCAGGCCAAGCCGCTGCCCTTCAACGCTGGCAGCCCTGTGGGCCAGGATGCCTGCTGAGTTGTATCCTCTCTATTCCTGACAACCAGAAAGTTAGCAGCAGGGAGGCATCATGGAGAAGTGCAGGCTGGTCCCATGCTCCCTGACCACATCCCCTTCTGTGCCCATCCCAATGGGGGCATCACCCTCCCCCAAGCCAGAAATCTGGGCATCAGACAGCAGTCATCCCGGACTCACTCCCACAAGTAGTCAAGCTTCTACATCCCTCCCGTCATTGAGGGGGTCAGCCTCCATCATCTTTCCCTGACTGGTCTTCCTGTCTTCAGGATTGACCCCAAACCCACCCTCCACCAGCACTCAGAGAGGTCTCTAAAGCCCATTCTCTGATTATCCCCATCCATAAGTTCAAGTCCAAGCTCTTTAGAAAGGGGCTCCAGGATGACATGGCCCCAATTTGTCTGTCTAGCCCCAGTGCTCTCCCCTGCCCAAGGTCACCCATGGAGGGCTCTGCAAAGTAGGGGCTCGGGTAAGAACCTGCTTCACCTCTTTCTCTCCTTCTCCCAACCCCCTGTCCAAGACCATATGTCCCATGATTGGTTGCCATCAGGGTGCCGTTATTCAGCCAGAACCCCACTGGGAGATCCAGGCTACTGGAAGGCCAGCGAGGGGTAGATGCTGGTGGTGATGTGTGTGCTAGTGCCCTAGCTCCAGGTTTTAGGCCACTATCACAAAAGCCCCCTTATTAGCTGATGGGAAAGGGCCTTCTCACTCTCCAGCCCCAGGACCTGTCCCCTGGGAAGGCCTTGAGGTCATTGCTGTCTGTGCGTAGTTGGACACAGGATGGAACTGTGGCCAGAAGGAAGGGCAGGAACCCCCAGCGAGTCCTCGTTCTGCCTCCTCTCCACACCACCAGCCCTGGCATCACGGAGCTGTGGCTGTCTCTAGGTTAAGGCATGGCCTCCATGCTGATTTCTGGAAGCTTAATTAGGGCCTTTGGTGAGTCTTCCTCTCGTAGGTAAGGCCAGCCCATCCTTCCAGCGCTTAGGTCAACAGCCTGTGGTCACCAGTAGTCCTCCTCCTCTGATGCTGCACTTCAGCCTGTGGTCACCAGTAGTCCTCCTCCTCTGATGCTGCACTTCAGCCTGTGGTCACCCGTAGTCCTCCTCCTCTCATGCTGCACTTTGCATGCACAGGCGAGTCCTGCCATCTCTGCCTGCAGAATGTGGCTGGATCTGACCACTGGCGGGCACTGCCTCGCTGCCCACCTGTGTGCCCATGTACACATGCTCTCTGTCCCTCTAATTAGCCAGCTGTACTTTCTAGAGCAGTTTCAGGTTCACAGCAAAATCAGACAGAGTCCAGAGTGTTCCCATACACCCCTTGCCTCCATCTCTTTTCAGCACAGCAATCCTGTAAGGAAGCGCCCGGTCAGAACGGCTCTCCACGTCTCTCAGAACAAAGCCAGAGTCCTTCCCAAGACTAGGAAGCCCAGCTTCCTTCCCAACTCCCTTCCAATCACTCTGGGTCATTTTGTGTCTCACTCTAGGCACAGTCCCACCCCAGGGCCCTTGAACTTGTTCTTCCTTCTGCCTGGAGTGTCCTTCCTACAGATGTTCCTCCCTCCCTTCAGATATTTATTCAGATGTCACCTTTGGAGAGGGCTTTCCTGCTCTGCTGTATTTTTCTCAGTGGCACTTGTCACCAGCCACTGATAGGCAGATTGATTTATTGCCTGTCTCTCCTCACGAGGACCCTGTGCTCCATAAGGCAGGTATCTCTGTCTGTTGTGCCCACCACTATTTTCCCAGCCTTGAATTGTGCCTAGTACATGTGGATAAGTGGTTAGGAGCGTCATCGCGGGTGGACTACCTGCCGGTGTCACTGCTGGGTAGCAGGCTGGCCACACGCTCAGCACAGTCCGGAAAGTGGGTGGGTCCGGTGTCTCTGGAGCCTTCTGTTGGCAAGAGCCTCCCTTCCCACTGTTTTCCAAAGTGGTTAATGGAGAAAGAGTGTCTTAGAGGGACAGAAATGCCCCACAGTCCCTGATAGGGAAGATGGTTCAGTGGCTGAGATGTAGAACAGGTTCATCACGCTCCTCAGTTTCAGCAGACAGCACGTTACCCCGCCAGTGCTGAGGTTTCTCCAGGACCTTCTGTGAGCATGGGGGTTGATTTTCGTGAGTCTGGCCGGGCTTGGAGGATAGCTTGCCACAATCACGCTTGCTGGTTAGAGGACAGGTTTACGCCTTTGTGTGGCACAGCCAGGGACATGTTTGTGAGCCTGCAGCTGGCCTCGGCTTCAGGAACCTTCCTCTGCAGGCTCTGGCCTTGTTTCTTAGGCACCCTCTGTGTGTCAGGCGCTGGAGTATCCTCTCATCTGACCTTCACAGCAGCCTGGGGACTCAAAGAGGTTCAATAGCGTAGCCAAGGCTCGCAGCTAATCATTGGCAGGCTTAGGAGAGGAACTCAGGTTGGTTCAGTTGCTTCTGTGAGGTGACTAGTACTGTGTGTGCATTGAGCAGACACAATAAGTGTGATTTATAATAACAGCACAGACTACCTTCCACAGGTACAGGCACAGTGCTAAGATTTCTAGGTGTGTCACCTGCTTTAATCCCCATGAGATGGGTGCTGTCATTATCCCTGTTTTTCAGAGAAGGAAACAGGCCCAGCTGGATAACTGGCAAGGTGGTCTCCAGGAACCCTCTGGCAACTCCAGTTTTAGCTCAGCGCTTTCTACTCTTTGTGGTGTCTCCAGGGTCTCCCTCAAGGAGCATCCTCCCCCAGCCTGTGGGGGTGAACGATGCTCCCACAGGCCCAGGGCGGGGAGAAGAGCATGTGGAATGGCCCTTCCTGTGCTATGGGCACTGCTCTAGGCTCACCTGGGCGCTGGGTCCTGGGCCCATGCGGGGAATCTGAATACAGGGGATGTAGCATGACCCCTAAGTGGCACTCTGTAGGAGTATCCCAGGGAAAGGGGCAGATGTGGCCAGTATGGCCTGAGGTGGGATGAGAAGAGGAGAGGAGCCACTTGGAGGCAGATTTTTGGCCCAATACAAGCAACAGCTTTTTCCCCTGAGAACTGTCCAGAGGACAGAGCTCCCCCAAGGCAGTGCCATGCCCCCCACTAGAGGCCGCAGAGAGGTTCCTGTGGGGGTAAGGCTGAGCTCAGTGGCCTCTGGAGGCTCAGCCAGCCCCTCACACGCACCACTGGGCTGTGACCACATGGGTGTCCTGTCTTAGGAAGCCAAAATCTTTTGTGCCATGTTATGTCATTGCTTGCAACCCTTCCTCCTGCAGGTTGTAAAGTGCCAACTAGAGCAGCTAAACGTTACCCTTCTGTGTGTCACAGTAGCTCCCTGGGCTGAACTCTGCTAACCCTGCACTTTCTGTCTCTCCCCACAGCACAGTTTAATGGCAACGAGAAGCGGCAGTCATCCCCCTCACCTTTGCGGGACCGGCGGCGCCAGCTTCGTGCCCCTGGAGGGGGCTTTAAGCCTATCAAACATGGGAGCCCCGAGTTCTGCGGGATCCTAGGAGAAAGGGTGGATCCTGCCGTCCCCCTGGAGAAGCAAATGTAAGTTCTTGGGAGCAAAGCCCAACCTCACCTCCCAGTTCACCTAGTTTTTGCCCTCTCTTTCATGTCATCTTCTTTTAAAAATCCACAGACTGGGCCGGGCGTGGTGGCTCACACCTGTAATCCCAGCACTTTGGGAGGCCAAGGTGGGTGGATCACTTGCCTAGGAGTTCAAGACCAGCCTGGACAACATAGTGAGAGCCTGTCTCTACAAAAAAAAGAAAAAAAATACAAAAATTAGCCAGGTATGATGGCATGCACCTGTAGTTCCAGCTACTTAGGAGACTGAGGCAGGAGACTGAATTGAGGCCAGGAGGTTGAGGCTGTGTTGATCTGTGATCACACTACTGCAATTGAGCCTGGGCAACAGAGCGAGACCCTGTCTCAAAAAAAAAATAAATAAATAAATTCCCAGACTGAGGCATGCTAGAACTCCATGGGCCTTCTAGTCTGCCCCTACCTCCCACTCTGTGTATACATGGGCAGGTTAAGGCTCTTGGAAGGTTGAGGCTCCCACCCAGCCAGTGGTAGGCCCAGGATTAGAACACATACCTCCTGGCTTCTAGCCCTGAAGTTTTTCTCTCCACACTGTGTTGCCACCCTTACCTTCAATGGCAGGAGGGACTGCAAAAGAGTACAGGGTGCACTCCTCCTTTTTACATCCTAGTTTCTCATTTCATCATGCAGCAAATAAGTCCTTGGAAAAACTAAATATAAACTAAATCCTTTCCCCTAAGTGTAAAACTATGTGTAAATTATATTTATTTTCTAGCTACAGTCGTGTTCTTGCTCCATGTCTGCTTGATACTATTAGAGTTGGGCGAGGCCTTTCCACTCTTGATGCGGGTTTTCCCAGCCCCTTTGCCCGGAGATTTCCCACCTCCAGTCAGTGGCCAAGTCCCATCCATGCTGCCCCCAAGGTCCCACATCCCTTTCCGTTCTTGCTGCCGCCTAGCACTGTGCAGGGCCGGGCCCTTTATTGCCCCTCCTCTTGGCCATGGTTATCATCTCCCTGCTCTGCCAAATCATCCCTGGGTGCAGGTTCCTGCTCTGCTCTGAAACCTTCAGTGGCTCCACATTACCTCCAGGATAAAGTCCCACCTCCCTAGCCTGCCATTCATTCTGTGAATTGTCCGCAAACTATGTTTTCAGTTTCTAACCGTGTCTCGTAACTGGACTAGAATGAGCTTCTCCAGGAACTTGACAAAGCAGGTGCAAGACTTGTGCTGGTGTCCTCAGGTGTCTTGTCTGCTTAAACAAGCAAATGTGCAATAAAGGGTTGTCAGCCCATTGCCTAGATGAGAACATCAGGGCCCAGAGTGGTGCAGAGCCTTGGCAAGGACTCATGGCTCAGAGTGCCCCCAACCTCATGACCCAGACCCCACCCTCTCCCCTCCCCTCTCCTCCACTTACTCTTTGCTCATTCCCACCCTTTGCCTGGTATGGAGTAGGCACACATAAGGCCACAAGACTCGCTGACAACCACACATGGTTTGTGAGCCTTCCCTGGTGTGTGTCACGTACTGTATATTTGTCTTGGGGATTCTGGTCTTGGCATGGCCGGCAGGGCATACCCTCACAGGAAATTCTCGCTTGGTGAGCAGGATGCAGGGTTTTCCGAATGACATCATATGCTGCCCTTTTAAGCAAGTGCTGTCACCTCTGGAGGCTTCTGCTACCTTTGTGAGTGCTCCACTCCTGTGGTACAGAGCACATCGGGTGTGGGGGGGTGGTGCTCCCAGCCGGTGCTGTGAATCATTTCTCACAGCCATGCAGATCGTCTGACAGGTTTTGCTTATTTCTGATCAAACTGTGCACTTTTAATCAACAAACTGTGACCCACAGATGTTCGGCGTGCGTCCTGACCAGCAGTGGCCAGGTCTGCCTGGGTCAGTCTGGGCCCAGCCTGCCCACTCCCACCCCCAGACTCAGCCTTCATCTCAAGGTGGCAGGGTTGGGCTCTCTTTCCTTTTCCATTCCCACTTGATGGGGCCCCCAGCCAAGTCCAGAGGCATGACTGGCTTTTTCTCCCCCATCGTCTCATCTCCCCACGATTAACTCCCCAAGATGAGTCAGAAGTCCTGAGTCATCACCCGATGGGTTTGCTTAAGGTAAAATCCCATTTCGGATAGAGCTTGATGACTCCAGTAAAGAGGATCACCTAGTCCCCCACCTGAACTGATGCTGTTCTAGAGTTCAGGAGGCGTCTTCCAGTCTGAACCTCTCCTCCACCCTAGCACAGAGGGAGGTAGGAGGGGAGACCGAGGCACTGGGGGTGTGCCCCAGGTCACACGGGGTGGCCATGGATGGGCAGGCACACATCTGCCTAGGTGCTCCTACCACCTGCCTTCCCTCCTGGGACAGCAGAAAGGTGCTCCAGTGCTCAGGGTCTGTCCCCACTGCCTCCTGGAGGCAGCCCCACCCGCACCCCTCTTCCTTCCTCCATCATTACCATCAGTATATGAATGTGTCCCAGTAACAAACTTTGCCAACATAAGTAAAAAAAAAAAACCTTGACTCAACATTCCTCTCAACTGCCCCTGCTGAGAACAGAAACTCCATGAGGGCAGGAACTTGTCTAGGTCACCACTGCATCCCCTGTGCCTAGAACAGTGCCCAGCACGTAACAGGTGCTGAATAAATAGCTGTTGCATGAATGAACAGTCTCCAAAGAGCTGCCAGCACTTCTCCCCTCTCTGTCACCTCCCCTTCTCTCTCACCCACCACAACCAGCCTCCTTTTTCTGCCCTGGTCCCCAGACGACCCCCTCTGTCCTCCGTGGCAGTCACCACAGTTGACCACTCTCCTTCTGGGCCTCTGGGCCTGGTGCTCCTCCTGCCTCCCTGGCCACTCTTCCATCTCCTCTGCTGGCTCCTTGCCTCTGCTTGACCTGAAGGTCTGACTTTCCAGGGCTCAGTCTCCAACTACGTGCTCTCCCTGGGTTGTCTCTCCCAGGATCCTGGTGGTGACTCACAGACATGTAGCATCAGCCCACACCTCTCCCAGAGCTCCTGACTCCTACGTCCAGTTGCTTCCTGGTATCTCCATTTGGCTGACAAGTGGGCATCTCAAACTTAATGTGTTCAAAACTGGGTTCCTGATCTTCTCCTCAAAACTTGCCCCTCCCCCAGCTTCCGCACCTCCATAAACGGTGTCACATCTAACTAGTTATGGTTCAAGCCACAAACCCGTCATCATCTTGATTCCTTTTTTTGCCGGACACCAGCATCTGTTGCTTTACCAAATTCTGCCAGTGCTCCCTCCTAAGTACCACCAGAATCCATTATTCCTCCATCTCCGCGGCCACCTGCCATGTGAACTACTTCACTAGCATCCTGACTTGTCTCCTCTGGCCCCTCCTCACGCCAACCTTACTGACTGTCTGTAAGATTTCCCAGGGCAAGTAACATCTCTTAAAACTCTTACTGCTGTGGATGAAATCAAACTTCTCCTCCTGGGCACAAGAACTGGGCCTACCTCCTGCCCGCTGCTCACAGTGCCTGGGTCATTCTTGCTGCCTTTCTGCTCTGTGAGCACTGCAAGCGCATTCCTACCTCAGGACCTTTGCACTTGCTGCCTGTTTTGCAGAGATGTTTTCTTTGGCTCTTCACGATTGGCTCCTTCTCATGTTCTCAGGCCACATGTCATCTCCTCAGGGTCCTCCCCTGCCCATTCATTTCTAAGCGGGCATTTCATCCAACCCCAGTCACTGCCTTATCATAACCCCAGGATGCCTGCATAACCCTTGTCACTATCTGGAATTGTTTCCTGTATCTCTCTGTTGACTCTTCCTCTCCCTTCATCAGCCCCGTGAGATCAAGGATATAGTGAGTGGTGAGTAAATACTGGATGAGCTCATGGGTATTGGCCGGGGTGAAGGACGATAGTTGAGTCTCCCTAATCCCCCTGGTTCTGACCTGACTGGCCAACCCCACGAGGTCCAGCCCATCCCTGAGATGACCTCCTGCCTGGATTCTCTTTCCAGGTGAAGCAAGGCCTACGTGGGCCCAACAGTTGGCTGTAGCCCCCCACGGGACCGCCCAGCCCAGCCTGACTCCTGGTCTCCAGCCTCCTGCTGACTGGCTGGCCAGTGCCGGCCCAGCCCCCAGATCCAGCACACTCTGCTCCTTCTCTCCTTTGTTCCTCAGCCCCTTGTCCCCTGCCCTTGCCTCTGTGTGGAGCAGTTGTGGAAGGGACTGGTAGCTTATCCTGTTAACCACCTGGGATTCCCCTTAACAAGAATCCAGAGGCCATGCCCCCATCTCAGAGCAGGGCTTGCTCCTGAGCTCAGGGAGGGTGGACGGCAGGCAACACTTCCCCAGAGACCACTTCTAGGCCTTTCCCTGAGGACGGCTCAGTTTCAAGTGGCTGGGACTTGTTTTCCTAGTAAAACGTTTTTGTCAGCCCACTGAGGGTGTGTTACACAGTGAAATCTCCCAGAGGACAGCCTTCCCAAACCTGTTAACTCTTACTTCCGAAGTCAATGCTGTCTTTGTTTCTCCTGATTACAGCCATGTAGCCTTTCTAAAGCATAACATGGACCTTCATGTCTCAGGAAATGTTTTACTTGTGGTGTTTTAATTGTGGCAACCCATGCATACCCCAACTTCATGTTCCTCTTTACATATTTCTCTGTACCTTTAGAAAGAAAGGGGTCTGTGGTTTGCATGCTCTTCCTGCCTTCTGCCTTGGGAAGTCTCCCCTCCGGATGTCCAGCTTGGTGGCCACCGCCTGGACCGTCCACTACTTGGCCGCATTCCCACTGGACAAGGACACTCACATTTACTCTCCAGTCCTTGACTTTAAAGTTGATTTTTTTTCTTAGGGTTTTAATTTTGCTGTGGCCACTGCTACTAACTGTTGAGCTCTGCCTCATGAGTGGCAGGAATTGCACGGGGATGGGCGGTTTGGGTTTTTCTCTGAGGAGAATGTCAGTGCCGGAACTCTCAGAGGCACGGTTTGCAGGACACTCTGAGACAGGCACCAGGAGGCAGCATTCCCACTTGCACCTGGAAATGTAATGTAAAATGCAGCCTCTGGATGGGCAGCGGCCTGCAACCATTGTAGGTGGGGATGTCACCACACAGTCTGTGAGGGCAATCTCTTTCTGCTAATGCTGCAGCTGCCGTCGGTTAAGACTCGCCCCACATCAGGCTCTACGTTGGCCCTTCCTGCGGGGCCACTTGTTACATTCCCACAACCCAAGAGAGGCTGGCATGATCCTCGCTTAATAGAAGCCGCCTGGTCAGTGGCTTTCCTGGCCAGCGGGCAGCAGAGCCACCATTCGGAGCAGCATCCATGTCTCTGTGGACAAAGCACACTCCAGCCACGGTACCGCCCCGTGCCTCTGCCTCTCCTGGCTGAGTCTCACCCCCTCCACTACCTCGCAGAGACCATCATGTAAACAGGAATGTATTTTGAGTGTGTCCACTCATGGGCAGTGAGGATCTTTATTCTTTCCCTGCAGTTTTACCGTCAGCTCTTCCAGTCATGAAAATCAGTGAGCCAGACATGGCGGTGCGTGCCTATAGGCCCACTACTTGGGAGGCCGAGGCAGGAGGATCCCTTGAGCCCAGGAGTTTAAGGCTGCAGTGAGCCGTGATCACACCACTACACTTCAGTCAGGGCAGTAGAGTGAAAACCTGTCTCTAAAAACCAAAAAAAAAGGAAACACACACACACACAAGGAAAATCAGGCCAGATGCAATGGCTCACGCCTGTAATCCTGACACTTTGGGAGGTGGGGTGGGAGGATCACTTGAGCTCAGGAATTCGAGATTAGCCTGGGCAACATAGTAAGACCCTGTCTCTAGAAAAGATTTTAAAATAGCCAGGCATGGTGGCACGCACCTGTAGTCCCAGCTACTCTGGAGGCTGGGGGTCGGGGGGATTGCTTGAGTCCTGGAGTTTGAGGCAGCAGTGAGCTATTATTGCGCCACGGCACTCCAGCCTGGGTGACAGGGTGAGACCGTGTCTCAAAAAAAAGAAAGAAAAGCATTGCTCCCATTTCCTCCTCTGATGGGAGATGGGGGATGAGTCGGGCCCTCTGCACGGCACTCCTCCCCTCAGATTCTGCCGCCTGCCCTCCTCTGGCATGCATGGCATCTGGGAGCAGTAATGCTGGGATTCCCACATGCCCAAGTGGTGCTAGAGCCGTCTGGCAGGAGCATGGACAGCTACCTCCCTGCCCACCATCCATGTCTGCACACATCCCTGAGTCAGAGCGTGGCCCTCCCATCAGCACCCTCTGATGGTTTCCATGTTGCTCAAACAGAGAAAAGCCCCTGCTGCAGCTCCATTTCGGGACCTCTTGCACACCCCTTCCCCTTGCTGCTTCTGTCCATGCTGGCCCTTAGCTGTTTCCAGAACACGCTAGGCAGCCTTCTGCCTTGGCCTTCACTGATTTGTCTACCAAGAAAGCTCCTCTCTGGCTTCCCTCCTTGCCTCCTGCAGGTCTGCACTGAAATGTCACTTTTTTTTCTTTCTTCTTTTTTTTTTTGTTTTCTTTTTTCTTTTTCTTTTTTTTTTTTTTTTTTGAGATGGAGTCTTGCTGTGTCTTCCAGGCTGGAGTGCAGTGGCGTGATCTTAACTCACTGCAACCTCCGCCTCCCAGGTTCAAGTGATTCTCCAGTCTCAGCCTCCTGAGTAGCTGGGATTACAGGCGCCCACCACCACGCCCGGCTAATTTTTCTATTTTTAGTAGAGATGGGGTTTCGCCATGTTGGCCAGGCTGGTTTTGAACTCCTGACCTCAGGTGATCCACCTGCCTTGGCCTCTCAAAGCGCTGGGATTACAGGCGTGAGCCACCTCACCTTGAGAAGGCTTCCCTGGCCACCCTGCCTGAAATAGTCCCTCACCAGCCCCCAGCTCCATGAGCCTATGCCACTTCATCTCCATGATGCCTGTCCTCACACTGTGCTCTGTGATGACTTGAGTGTCTGTGGCCTGACTCCCTGCACCAGAGCATAAGCTTCCCGTGAAAAGAGACTGGGTTTTGTTCACTGTGCTCTCCCCAGGACCCGGCAGCAGCAGGCGGGCAGTGGGTACCCATGGAATGAACCAGTGCATGCCTGCTTGTATAGGGAGGCTCTCTGCGGGTGCTGAGTCTCCCAAGGCAGGTCAGGGCCATGGGAATCCCATCGCGCTGGGCTCTGACCACTCTCTGCCCTCTCCACAGATGGTATCACGGAGCCATCAGCAGAGGAGACGCCGAGAACCTGCTGCGACTCTGCAAGGAGTGTAGCTACCTTGTCCGGAACAGCCAGACCAGCAAGCATGACTACTCCCTCTCCCTGAGGTGAGTGCCCCCGCGAGCACCCCCAGCCCTCCTTGGCAGCCTCTGCGAGCGCAGCCGGCGACCGTGTCTGTGGCAGAAAGGCCCGCCAGTGTCCCCTGGGAAACTTGCCAGCACACGTTATTTTAGGCCTGGGTTTTTCAATTTGATCCTATTCTCCTGGGATACAGAGGAGTTTTTATGTTTGCTGTTGCTGCCCTTCCAGAAGATGAGGGGCCTTTTCCTAGGATTTTATATTAACTATCCAAGAAAGCTTTCACATCTGCTGTGAGCCGGGGTGGTACGAAGTTCCTAGCATGCCTCATCCCGCTCTCAAAGCCCACGACGACGGTCCTTTGATTTTTTTGAGGAACATATCATCGCCAATTTGCAGATGAGTAAACAGGTTCACGGAGGGGGGTGTGGCTGGCCCAAGTGGCTGGGCCAGGACTTGTGACCAGCCCGTGACTCTCTGCCACTGTGAGCATGACCCTTTCCTAGCGCTCTGGCTTGCGGTTTGGGTGGGCCTGAGTTTGGGTGTTGCACAAAGTCTAGGAGGAGCACTGGGAAGAGGTGGTGTTACTGCCTGTCGCAGCTTTGGAAACTCTCAGGTCTTTCTGACCCGTGAGGCATTTCTGTCAGGATGGGCAGGCCCAGAAATAAGAAAAGCATGTTTTAGTTGGGTGCTGTTGCTGGACGGGACCCAAAAGAATGCCTAAACCCATTTTACAGAAAAACTGAGGTCCACAGAAAGGAGGGATTTGCCAAGGACATATGGAGAGCTGGTGACATAATTGGGGTGTAAACCCAGGCTCTTCAGCCAGCACAGACCCCCCAGAAGCAGTGAAGCCCTCTGCCTGGCGTCCTCTCTGTCCCACTTACCGCTGTTAGAGGCCATGGGAGGGATAGCAGGCCTGCAGGGACACGGTTGTCAGGAGAGCTCACACACATGCTGGCCCTGTAGACAGAGGCTTCAGTAAAACCAAGGAAGGTGAAACTGGCCTGTGTTCTCTGCTCACGGCTGACCCCTCCCCCAACAACTTCTGGGCTTTGCCCTGAGAGGGACAGTGACAAACTGCAGAGTCAGGAGGGCGGCAGGCATGGGCAGAGGCAGGCAGGGCAAAGCACACAGGCTGTGGGAGTCCACCTAGAGAAGAGACAGCATGTGGACACGGGGTGGGGACCATGCATCTCTCAAGGACTGTCAGGGCAGAGGGAGCCGATGTACAGACAGGGGACTTGTGGGCAGACGATGCATAGACAGATTCCAGCTCTGCAAGAGGAAAAGTTTCCTAATAGCCAGAGCAGATCAAGAATTAGAGCTACCCAAGCTGCCTCAAGGTAGTGAGTCTGTCATCACTAGGGGAATAAGACCAAAGGCTGGACCACCGCCTAAACCAGAGAGGATGCAGAGGGAACTTCTAGCCTAGCAGGTAGGGCACTCAAGACAAACAAGAAATAGGTACCTTGCTCTTCTGTAGGCTGCTGGTGCCTGCATAATTCGTTGTCTGCCATCAGACCTGATGGCTGAAAGAATCGGGTCGGTTATGGCAGCCGAGGAAAGTTCAATATGCTAAACTGCAACTGGGGCCGGGCAGAAGGTGGCCAAAGCCAGAGGAGCGGAATTGGACTGAGGAGAGGACAGCAGCAGGGGGGCGTGCACACCACCAGGCATGCTGATGGGGCCATCAAGGTGAATGACGCTCTTCTGGGCTGTGAGAGGTAAAGGAAGCAGGTGGCATCAGCGACAGGACTCAAGTGTCACCAGCCTTCCCTGCATACTGGGCTTCCTCAGTGCTCCAGGGACCCTCTGGGGCACGGGTCATTTGGGGTTATCACTCTGTCTCCCTCCCCATCTGTCTCTGAGTTCCTCAGTGAACCTCATTCCTCCTGGAATCCCCGTGGCTGGGGGCCTGGCCTGGAGGGGCCTCCACGAAAGGATCAGGGAGGACAGGACAGAGCACTCCATGCCAAGCCGGGCCGTTCATCCTAGAGGACCAGAGCCCCATCAGCTGCTCCAGCTTCCTGTTCTTCCAGGCAGAGGTGGGGAAGTGCTGAGCCCTTGAACTAAGGTCCTGCCTGGCTGGCACTGGGGCCCTGCAGTGACTCCAGTGCAGACCTGCCTTCGAGGGAACAGCAGCCTATTGAGTATCCAGGATGTGCAAGGGCTGAGGTCCCAACCAGGGAGCACACAAGGAACCTAGACCCGGTGGCAGAAGTAATAGCACCAGCTGTCTCCTGCAGAATACATTTCTCAGTCCCCTGTGCAGTGTACCCTCAGTTATAAAAGCAGGCCCAGATGTCAGCTCACAGTGGGGCTCAGAGGGCCAGAAGCGTCATTTCCCCTCCTCACTGGGGTGTGCCATTCCCTAGAGGGTAGGACCACCCTTGACGACACGTTGATTCTGCCCTCACAGCGTAGGCATGCAGTCCCAAGGGCCCAGCTGTGTTTGGTGGGGAAGGTAGAGGACGGGCCTCATGCCTGGCCTCCTGCACTCACTGGCCTTGTGGCCTTGGCCAGTCACGCCATAGGGGCCTCAGTGTCCTCATCTGTGCACTGCGTATGGCAATGAGCTGCTGACAGACAGTGTTCCCAGCCCAGACAGTGCTGTGTCAGTGTTATCTAGTGTGATTCCCATAACCCTGCCCCTGTTGCCTGGGGTCAGCCCTGCAGTTTGATTGAAGTCCATTTTTAAGAGCCACAGGAAGGACCCATTGTCCAGAATTCTGGATAGGAGTCCTGTCCTGTCACTCGCTGCTCCCTGTGTGACCAAGTTTCTTCCCCTACATCTGTCCAGTAGGGAGTTGGGCTTTGATGGGCTCTAAGGCCACCTCCACCAATGACATCAGGGGTTCTCTAACTCTCCCCATGTCCCCATCTGTGGGCTGGACCACCTGCACCTCCCAGGTGAGGGGAGGACGTCGAGGGAGACTGGGAAGGCAGCCCAGCAGCCTCTACCATCAGACTCTGTGTTTGCCTTCCTGCACCCATCCCATGGACCTCATTATCAGGAACTGTCATTTGGGTGACCCATCTGAGCCCAAAGGAGCTGGAGGTGAGGTCTAGTTTTGCATGCAGATCTAGAGGCATTAGATCACCACCTCCAAAGGCCGCGGTTGTTCTCACCTGCCCAGCTTTCCCCTGAAGAATGCCAGAATTGGGGAGGTGGGCTGGCTAGGCATCCTATGGCTGAGCCAGGCAACCCACTCAGGGGAGATGAACTTGCTTCCCAGAGGAGCCCCAGCTCCCGATGGCCAGTCCAGCTGCTGGTTGGGGAGCAACGCCCTGGAATGAATCACCTCAACCGCAAGGGGAACCGTCCGGTACTGCATATCCTGGCTGCCTGGAGCAAGCACCATCTTTGCCAGCCACCAAGTGAGGGGCCTGATCTCTCGGATACTCAAGGCTTGCCTGGCAGGGGTGGGTGGGGAATGGCATTCTTGACACTGTCAGGAGCTTGGTGCAAATTGACATTGGAATTCCAGCTATGCTGGCTATCTGCCTCTGGCCATTTTCATGTGAGTTTCTCCTGCCCTGAGGGTGTTCTAGGGTGAAGAAAGGATCTGGGGGAGTTCAGCCTCAGAGGACACCCCGTGCACCCTTCCCTCAGCAGATATTTTTCAGAGCCCTCCGTACCAGCCACTGGGCTGGGCATCAGAGAGAGTCCAGAGGTGAGAACAGTCAGGCCCAGCCTCCAGGGGCTCAGCCTGGCCAGGCCAGCCTGTGTCTTATTGTACACAGGTCTGCACAGGGGGTCTTGGGAGCCCAGAGCTGGCATGTGGGTGGGCAGTCCCTGCCACAGAGAATCAGGAGAAGCTGCAGGGAGAAGGCTGCACCTGAACCTTCAAGAGAAGGCAGGTGTTCCCCAGACAGGGACGGCTAGCAGGGCAGCTCAGGTAGAGGGGACAGCCCAGGCAGAGCCATGGAGGTGCAGGAGAGCCTTGGCGGGTCTCGGGGGCTCCCAGAAGAGTTGAGATGCAGTTCTCAGTGATGGGGCCACTGACGTGCAGGTTGCACTCACCAGGGTCCTGCGAGGCATTTTCTTCCTCATCTTAGGCTGGGGGAAGCTGAATGCCTGCCAGGGTCCACAGCAGAGCCAAGACTGGAGTGGAGGCCATGGGACTCCCAGCCGTGTCCTCCCATCTCTTCCCCGGCATTCCTTACACTCAGTCAAAAGGTCTTCTGACGTCAAACCTAGAAGTGTTTGAGACCCATTTACTCTAGTCCCTTTGCTTCATGGGTGGGGAAACTGACACCCAGAAGGGATTTAGGGTTGGTGTAAGGCTGCCCGGCTGGCAGCTGACCACTGACCACAGAGATGGTGACAGCTTCCCACTGTGGTGACCAGACAGGTCCCTGGATCAGCCCAAGCTGCCACCTGTCTGCATCCCACCCCCCAACTTTCTGCACTTGCAGTGACCCACAGTGGCGCCTGCACACCTCATGACATCTCAGAGCCCCCTCCATGGCAGGGGCCCCTACCTGTGAATCGTCTTCGGCGATTCTGCCTGATTGCCCTTGAACACTTTCTTCATCCCCTCCTGCCTGCAGAACTCTCTCCCTTGGCTGCCCGCCAACTCATTGACCTGGCACCCACCACTGGCCCCTGGATACTCTCACTCCAGCCTCAGGGAGCAAAGGGTTGAGCTGAGAAATTGGCAAGAAAATGTCAAACTCTTAACACAGTTTCCTGTCTCTGGAAAGGCTGGCAGTGGAGGAAAGGGATGAAAAGCCTTGAAAAAAATCTCATTAAAAGGCTCTGCAGGCACTTTGGCCTGTGAATGAGTCTTCGCAAGTTCTGGTTTGGTGAGTTTTTGCAAAGGAATGTGGACAAGATGAGGGAAGGACTTCAAAGACTGGGGGACTTCTAGCTGGGGGCAGACAGCAGGGAGGCGGGGTGAGTGCTGTGGCCTCCAGTTCTGCTGGGCAGGCTCTGCCCTCATGGAGCAGGGATCCTGTGTGACCCATGGGAAGGGGCACCGAGTGGCCCCTCTGAGGCCTCTGCAGTCAGCAGCTTTGACAAGGACCCAGCCCCTGCTTGGTTGAGGTGGTGAGAGTCTCAAAGCCAGTGGGGGTAATGGCTGCATACAGTCCTTACGGAGGGACCTTTGGCTTTCTAATCCCCGAAGGCAAATTGCCTGGCATCTTGCAAACGTGACCTAAGGAGACATCTCTGGGGTCTGGCCTGTTTCCATCATGCTGTGGCACTTGGTTGTTCACAGCCTCTCCAGCCCAGCCCATGAGCTCTGCCCCGTCCAGTGTCAGTTACTGAATGACCTGTAGCCCTGCAGGAGCTCACAGCCTCACAAGGAAAGGAAGACACTTACACCTATAACTCGCGGAGAATGTGTTCAGGGCTGCCCGAAGTAGAAAGTACTCTTTCTATGAAAGTTTCCAGGCTATGAAAGAGGGAAGGAATCAGGAAGGGGAATGTGAAGGATGAGCAGGTCTTAGACCCATGCACAGGGGAGAAAAGGCAGGCTGCAGAGAGAATGGGCCCAGAGACAGGGCAGGGCGGAGCTTGCCTAAGAACAACAAATGACACATTCATCTGAGCCCAAGAGAGGTGTAGCCCTGATCACCAGGTGGAGGGGTCGGGGATTTACCTGTGAGGCAGCAGGGAGTTCTCAAGGTTTGAAGCAGGGTGCAGTGCTATTGTCAGGGCTGTATTCTAGAACCATGAGTGAACTAGGGGGCCCATGAGTACTGGCGAGGAGGGATGCCAGCTTCTGCCTCCCCATCCCCTCAGTGATCCACCCCTTCCCCTCCATGTCCCTACACATGCCACGTGAACTGGCACAGACCGAGAGCTGGGGAGGGGCCTGATGTAGGAGTCCAGAAGGCGAACAGCACGTGGGCAGGCATCCCAGGAGACCGAGGCAGCCCTTTTCAAGATGGAGAGGGACAACATAGGCTCTGCAGTCAGATATCTGAATCCAAGTCCTGCTTCCGTCTCTTTCCCCGCACCTGATGCTGGGCAAGGTACTGCACCTTCCTGAGCATCACGGGATGCTTGCCTCAGCAAGAAGTAAGGCTTGGCAGATAAGCCCTACACATAGATGGTGCTCAGTATATACCAGTCTCTGCTTCTCCCAGCTTTTCCAGAGCCTTCAGAAATCACCATGGAAGCAGCAGAGTGGACAGAGCCCTGGGTGAGTCCAGGCTGTCCCTGCTGCACTAGGTGACTTGGGCAGGTATCTGGCAGGTATCTTCTCCACTTGCATCGATAAAATGAGGGTCTGGGGTCTGATTAGTAAACTTGCTTCCAGTTTAAGGGTTCTATGACTAGACCACTTTCCTCTCAGTCCAAGGATGGCAGGAAGGTCCCATCTCCTCCAAGGAGGGAAGGAGGAGCACGACATTATCAAGAACTTGCCTCCTGTCCTTCAGATTGCTTGATGACATCTATTTGTATCCGGCTTAGAGCAGCCGGGTTTGTGTTGACTGCTGGGTACTCAGTCTTCAGCCGGCAAATACCTCCTGTAGCTCCGGAGGAGGTTGGGTGGGTGTAACAGGGCCAAGAAGAGCTGAGGGGCACTGGGGGTGCATGGCAGTTAGGGTTGTTTTTCTTTTGTCTGTCCCTTCATTGATTAATATAGCAAAGGAGAGAGTTTTCAAACAGTAGGCATGTCTGGGTCCAGGCAGGCAAGTGATTAATCTTAGTTTGTTGCTGCTGACAGCTAGGAGAAAGAAATAATAAAGGTTTAGGCGCCGGTGGGAGTGGGGATATGAGGAAAGGCTGCTCTCCCCTCATCTATCAGCAGGGAGCAAGTCTCCACTTCCTTCTGCCGTCCAAGCATCCCCTTGTTGGGTTAACATCTGAGACTCCAGACACCTAGCTCCGTGGTGGTTGCTTGCTCCCATGTGTGAGCCACCAGGGTGGTCCCTGCAAGGCCACAGTGGGACCTCCCTGGCCATTGTTGAGTTCCCCGCACAGCCCCAGCATACCTGAACACCTGACAGTGGACTTAGTAGGTCACTGTATTCCCCAGCCAGGCCCCTGCAGGGATGATGAAGCCTTTTAAGAGCAAACTTCAGGGAAGGCAGGTGTGTGCAGCTCAGGTACACTACTGCTCGCCTCAGGACCCCCACACTGCTCAGCAGTGGTTGCAGGGGCCCTGAGCTCCTGGCCATGTGCCCCATGACTCCCCCAACAGAGGGAGCTCTGCACAGCGGTGAAGACAATGGCTCTGGATCTTGGCTTAGGCTCTTGAAACCCAGCTCCGCCACTTACTAACAGGGTAGTGTTGGACAAAGGGACTGAACATCTCTGAGCCTTGGTTTTCTCATCTATAAAATGGGTTTCACAGGTGTATTAATGAAGACACAATATATGAAGTGCTTAGCATATGCCCCAGCATATAATGAGTGCTCTATCAGTGGTAGCTCAAATGTCTTTATTATGGACCTCAGAGAGCCACAGGTTGTTGGGGAAAGAGCTCGGTGTGGCCCAGTGCATTGCAAATTGTCTGGGTTCAACCTGGAAGTCTCCATCTGTGCCCACATCCACTGTCCTTTACGATGATGGGTTCTAGATTTTATTGGCTACAGCTGGAAAGAATGCTAGAGAATCTCACAGAACTGGAGTCCAATCCAGGCTCCCCTCTTCCTGGATAACCTGTCTTGAACCTCTCACCTCTCTTGCACTCTGTACGTTGTGCTTTGGTGTGACCTTGGATGAATGAGTGAACTTCTCTGACCTCCTAGTTGCTCATCAGGAGCTGGAGATGATGACCACTCAACAGGTATCCTTTTTCATCACCATGCTGCTGCCCCTCCAGCTCTCCTGCCCATCTTCCGAACTTGTGGTCTGGCCTCCTCATCTCATAGGGAAGCATGTTGGCAGCCAGTCAAGGTAGCAGCTCCAGGAATATCCTAAGCAGAAATCTTGGGGTTTAGGGAACAGAAAGAGACTTTTTCAATTTTCTGGTCCAATATCTTGAACAAATGGAGATACTGAGGCCCAGAAAGAGGAAGAAGCTTGCCTGCCTCTGGCTTTCCCAGCAGGCCCTGTTTGCTAGCAGCATTTGAGCCAGCCTGAGTCAGGGCAGCAGGGGTGGTTGGGGAAGAGGGGGTCTGTCTCTTTGCTCTTATCACGTGGAGGATTTCATGTCCTTTCAGGGCTGATGGAGGAAAAATGAACTTTCTGCTCAATTAGCGTGCTTCGTGTTTTCTCCTTCTAAAAGGTTTAAAAGAAATGCCACAATTAGAAGCTGCTGCTGTAGGCAAAACAGAGACTCCTCAAACACTCTTTGCAGAGGACTAAATGAGAACAGTGAACTTTAGAATGCGCAGATGCCTTGCAGGATAAGAGTGCACCATTGAGAGGACACTGTGAGGAATATTAGATGACATTTCCCTTTATTCAGAATTACTGAGAAAATGTGCCCTGCTGGTGGTAAAACATTGCCAAGGACGCCACCCTCAACATTAGACTGGCACCTCTTCTGGACTCCGAGCCTGGTGCTTTGGTGATTCTGGTGCAGTGGGGGTGGAGAGTGTAGGAACAGCCCTGGGCCTATGCCCAGGAGACCTGGGTTCAAATCCTAGCTCTGCCTCTGACAAGTTACGGGATCCCAAACTAGTCACTATGATTTGCACCCTTCCTTTCTGAAGGGTTCAGACAGACCCTAGTTTGAGTTCTGCCTATTCTCTGAGCCCTCTGTTTACTCTCTAGCGTAGCAAGTGTAAATCCTGCCCCACCACCTGCTCTGGACTGCTGTAACATGTGAGTGAGGTGATATATGGGTCAGCATGCCCAGCACAGGGCCTGATATTTGGGAATAGCCAGCTTTCACACTGTGATAGTATGTTCAAGAAGAGTAGCAACCATTGCCATCATTTTTACAGATAAAGAAACTGGTGTTCACATTACGTCACAGTTAATGAGTAAAGAGATGAGATTGCAACACAGCTCGAGGCCTCTTTCTACCTTGTGCGGTCTCTCGGAATAGAAACACCCCCATTCCTCTCTAGCAGGCACTGAGGAGCCCAGCCAGTGGCCAACTAGTTCTCTGGACCAAAGCTGGATTTTCTGACAGGACCTGTGACCATGAGCCCTGTGCCCAGCATTTCTCAGACGCCTTTCCCCAGGCAGTGGTGACATGGAGAAAGCCCAGAGACCTGAAACCAGAGGGGCTGGTTCTGAGCCAACAGTGTCAGCATCCATGACCCAAATAGAAGAGTCTAGTTTCTTCTCTGGGTCCAGCCCTCAAGCAGCTGTGAAGAAAGCGCAACTCATTGCTCCTACTTTACAGAAGAGGAAACAGAGGCTCAAAGGGGCTTAGGAACCTGTCTAAGGCCATGTTGTCAGGGAGGGGCAGAGGCTGAGCCTGCCCAGCTCCTGGACCACTGTTCTTTCCTGACCCTTCTCAGCCATTTGCTCCAGCTAAGCTTAGAAGGTCTCCATTTGCACTGAGGTGCTAGGCTGATGATGCTGAGACTATCTGGTAGCAAAGTAGGAGGCCAAGGCCAATTCAGAGGGGCCAGTGGCAGGCGGCCTACATACCTGATGAGAGAGAAGTTTAGGAAGCCCTATCTGGCCCTGGGTGTGTGATAGATCAGGAGTGAAGGACTAGGGCAGTGGGAGTAGAAAGGAGAGGTGTGTGGAGGTAGAATTGATGAGAGGGAGGAGGAGTGAGGAGTCAAGGACCACATCCAGATTTCGGAGCAGCTGGGTGGATAGTGGCTCTCCCGGCTGCAACGCAGACCTGGAAAAGACCCAGGAAAACAGACTCCCTGCAGCTCAGCTTCCCCCTTCCCACTGCTGCCTAAAACGCAGAGGCAAGAGGTGCCTGCTGTCATTCTGCCTCACTCTGCCAGTTCATGGCCCAGTGCACCACCCCCCAACCTGGCAGTGCCAGACGTGCCCTTCAACAGGCTGGGGTTCCCTCCCTGGACTGCTGCATCTCCCGTCTGAGCCAGGGATGGAGCAGTGCCCTTTGTTTTACCGGAGCTCCTTGGTCTTCTCCAGCATCTGAGCAGCCCCGATTACATTTCCAGCCGGTTTTTAATTGTCTCATATCAGCCCACATAAATCTGCCTGTGCGGCTCCGCCACCAGGGAAGCATTCCAACTGCCCGTCTGTCTCCAGGAAACCTCTCGTGCCCTGGGACAGTTGCCTTCTGAGGCACTGGGTGGTCTCTCCAAATGAGAAAAACATTTCTTTCCAATCACATTTCTAACATCTTGTTAATTTGAATTATTTAACAATATTTTTGCAAAAGCCATCTGGGAATGAGTTGGTTGGCGACTTGGGAGAAGGCATACAGGGTGCTGCAGGGAAGGCCACGAGGACAGCTGCAGACGTCACATCTGCTATCAGTGAAAAGGGTGGCTGCATGGAGAGGAAGGCGGTGATCAGGAGCCCGGGGATTACAGCCTGAATCCCACCATTCCTACCAGCCAGGAGGTCACCAGTGAGTCACTTCCCATCTCAGCCTCTGAGCCCTGAGGCCCAGATTTGCAGTGGCAGTGGAAGCTGTTGTAAACTCTGAGAGGCTGCACAGATGCAGGTAGGGTGGTTTGCAGAGCCTTTGTGCTGTAGGGGCTTATTTTACTGATAGCTGGGTAAGCGATACAAAGGTCCCAACAGGAAACATGATTGGCCCTTACGTAGAGGCAGTTGGTGGGGCTTGAAGCAACTAACTTCACATGGTAAAATCCCAGTGTTAAGGCAGGGCCTGACTGTTCCCCAGACCTTTGGGGAGTCAGAGCCCAAAGGGAGTTGAATCATCCAGGTCAAGACCCTGGTGGGGTCAACTGAGGCACAGGAAGGCAAGAGGACCTTCCTGAGGTCCTGTGGAAGGCTGCTGGTAGAGCCCCCAGAAGTCCCAGCTCCCACCCCAGGGTTTTCACCCTTTGGAGCCCCGTAAGCACTGTATTTTCTTCTCTCATTTTCTCCACAGACATTGTCAGTCCTTGAGGCAGATTTATAAAATCAGATGTCAAATTTTACAGCCCTTGTCTTCGCTCCCACAGTTCAAATGCTAGGGCTATAAAATGAGGTTTTGTTGTGTGTGTGGCACACTCGCACGCAGGCGCCCTTGCCCTCTGTTGGAGCAGAGGCCGTTCCATCCGCGGGTCTATGTCTTGCACCTGCTCTTCTCTAGGAAGCTCCCCTGTGAGCAGCCTCCATCCTCCTTCCAGCACGAGTGTTTTCTGCCACTTTTAATAATGCTTTGCTTTTTTTTTTCTTATCTTTTTAAAGATTATTTCACCCAAGAGGAATATCAGAAACAATTGGGTTTGGCAAAGCCAGCTTATTCCAAATGCTTTAATTAAAACCATTTTTTAATTTTAATTTTATTTTTGCCATTTCCTTTGGAAAATCCTCACTCTGCTTATGGCCTCAGGCAGCTTGGAGATCACCCTGCCACGTTTTAAGCACAGGCTTTCAGGGCGGAGCTTATAGACAAGTCAGCAGCATGGCTTTCACCACTGAGCTCTTATCGTGCCCTGGGCTGTCAGCTGGGTGAGGAGACAAAGACATGTCAGCCTGTAAGCTCACAGTCCAGACAAGGAGACAGGACAGTAGGGAAGTACTTTGATGGACAGAGGTGTGGCAGAAGACAAAGCGAGGGAGAAAGAAAGAAAGTCTGACTAGGGGCATCTTGGAAGTCTTCCTGGAGGAGGGGCCAGTTGAGGAGGACTTCAGATGTTAAGATGTTTGAGAGGAGAAAACTGGGGAAGTTATGGGGAAGCAACAGCGAAGTACAAGGACATTTAAGTTGGAGATTAGAGGAAAGGCCGTATGCAGTGTCCTTCCTCCCTAAGGTCCCAGCTTGGCTAGGGTAGCCGGCTGTTCAATTTTCCCTTGGAAGTGACAGAGCCTCTCTGTTTTGTAAAATGTCACCCAGTTTTTGTTTCCAGGTTGAGGTGCATAAAATGTTACGGCTCTTCTAGAATTTGTCTAGCAGATTTTCCAGTTTTTACTAGAAACCCCCCAGGAAAAAAATCTAGGTACATAAACCCTGGGACCTTGCTTTCTAAATTTGCCATCTAACATCTGATTTTGACCCTCAGGGTTGTAGTGTGAAATGATTTGTCATCTGCTAGGAACCTTTCTTGGCTGAGCGTTCTTTGGGAATGTGTCTTTCGGTCTCAACACCCCAGAGGGCCTGGCACATGATAGGTACTCAGGAAACATTTGGAGATTATATTTGGGAGAAAAATAATCACAACATTCAAAATGAGCCATGATTGTAATAAAATCAGATTGTAAAGGTCAGCCCAGTCGGTAGCCGTATATCACATGCATGTACGCATGTGTGTGGGAAAAATATAGGAAGGCACTATGCCAAATTGTGATTAACCACTGTCTGTGGTGATGAAATGGCAGGTTTTTATCTTCTTTTTATTTTGGATTTGTGTTTTCTGGATTTTCCACAGTGAATCTCTTTTATAATGGTGTTTTGTTTGGTTTTGTTTTGTTTTTTGAGACAGAGTCCCGCTCTGTTGCCCAGGCTGGAGTGCAGTGGCGCTATCTCGGCTCACTGCGACGTCTGCCTCCCAAGTTCAAGCAATTCTCCTGCCTCGGCCTCCAGAGTAGCTGGGATTACAGGTGTGTACCACCACGCCCAGCTAATTGTTGTATTTTTTTTTTTTTTTTTTTTTTTTTTAGTAGAGACGGGGGGTTTCACCATGTTGGTCAGGCTGGTCTCGAACTCCTGATGTCAGGTGATCTGCCTGCCTTGGCCTCCTAAAGTCGCCCGGCCTATAATAGAGATTTTTTTTCTTTAATGAGGCAGAGCAGGAAGCTCATTGGCTATGGAGTTAGGAAACGTGTTTCTGGTTCCAGCTCTGTCTTGAGATATTTCTTGTAACTTCTCTGTGCCTCAGTTATTTGGGGGTACTTTAATTGGCTCAGTAGAGAAAGAGCATAGAGTATCGTGGCTAAGAAGGTAGACCACCTGGAGCTAGAATCCCTCCCTGGTTCAGATCTCGATTCTGCGTCTTACTAGCTGTGTGGCCTCCATTTCTGCATCTGTACAATGGGGAGAGTAATAGTTCCTACATCTCAGGATCGTTGTGAGGCATAAATGCAATCGTGGTCCAGGACCACGATTTTGTACACTGTGAAGCCCTAGTCAGCTCTCTCTTGACTCCCCACAGCAACTCACTTTATGCTGAAGGAGACGGGCTCAGAGAGATGAGGCGCTCACCTGTGGCCACAGCAGTGCTCTACATCCCAGCCCTCCATCCCCTCAACAACTCCCCACCACTTCCCAGTCTGCCAGAGAGCAAGCCGTGTGCCCGTCATTTCCTCCTGGCACTAAAGGCGTATGCCCCACCAAGGCCGAACACAACCTCGCAGGGAGAAACGCATTTGCACAGTGCCGGGCAGGCTTTTCTTAGCTCCTGGTATAGCTTGAACAGGCGTCTGCAGAGTGTTCTCAGAGGCAGGAAGAATGATGCCAGTAACAGTGATTAGAAACTCGAGGCAGTGTAGGATTCTGACACATCGATGGTAAGATGACTGAGGCAGCAAACGCAGGAGATGGTGTGACCCGGACACCCACATTTCAGACTCACAGTCTCCAAATATTCGCATAACTCCATGTTGAGTTCAGATTTTCAGGCTAGGAAAATACATTTTCCTGTTCTGAATTGTTCCAACCCTAACCAAAATGTCATCTCTGAAGAAGCTAGGGTTGCCTGTTTTACTTCTGTGGGATCTGTGTTTTCAGGAAGCACTCAGTTCCTATAGTAAGTAACTTTGTGGAACTCAATTACTTGCAGACGTGCAGGGGGGAAAAAACAGCAATAATTAATGTGGTCAAACCCAAGCCAAATAATAAAATGAAAGCTTTGTTGTCTGTCAAGGCAGAAATCAATTTCATTAGGGAGCAAAGAGCCAGAGATTTAATTTTGAGAAAATTCTCCACCCTGTGGAAAGAGGTTGTCAAAAAGCTGCCAGAATGAGTGTCCAACATGAGAGGATTTGCCCCCCAGAACCGTGACCACAAAGAGCTGACAGTGACCTTTCAACGTTCCATTTCCAAACCTTCCAAGTGTGGCCAAAGCCAGTGGGCTTTTGCTTCTTAAAATTCTTGGACCCAACTGTACACAGTGGCTCACGCCTGTAATCCTAGCACTTTGGGAGGCCAAGGCAGGAGGATCGCTTGAGCCTAGGAGTTCAATACCAGCCTGGGCAACATAGTGAGACGAGGTCTCTACAAAAAAAAAAAAAAAAATTAATTAGCTGGGCATGGTGGCTCACACCTGTAATCCTAAACTACTCAGGAGGCTGAGGCAGGAGGATCACTTAAGCCCAGGAGTTAGAGGTTACAGTGAGCTATGAATGTGCCACTGCACTCCAGCCTGGACAACAAAGCAAGACCCCCATCCTTTCCCACCACAGAAAAGCTCTCGGCCCCATGCCCCTTTTGGGGTGGTCAAGAGATGAGTGTTACTATACCTGATGACACTTGCATGTCAATAAGACCCTGTCTCTTGGGACTTGGGAGGGGCTGGGAGAGGGGGGGACTCAGGAGGTCCGCAGACCCCAAAAAGGAGTTCAGCCGAAGCTCAGGAGTGTCTGTGTTAATGATGGAGTTGTGTCCAGCCAGAAGGGCTGATGGCCAAGCTGGACAGACCCCACGGGACCCTGTTTAGTTGCTGGCTCCCGCTGTGTGAGAGATGGTGACTGCCTGGGGAATGGGCAGCAGAAGCGACCAGGATGGGAAAGGACAGGAAATTCTGCCCCAGGGGCACAGCTGGAAAAGAGCAGCCCAGGTCTTCCTGTCTCTGAGGGACCTTCACAGGGCAGAAGCAGTGGCCTTGGCCTGCAGGAGCTAGAGCTCGGAGCTGGGCTAACCTCAGCAAGCTGTAGTTAGCCACATTTCAGCTCAGGACATGGAAGAACTTAACCACGGGCAAAGCTGTCTGTTTGGAATGGGTTGTCTTGGTGGGGAAGGAGCTCTCTGGTGATGGTGGTTAAGTAGCAAAGCTGGACAGTAAATACTGCGGATATTACAGAGGAGTTTCCATCATTAGATGGAACTAGAATGATGGTTCTCAAACTTGAACATGCATCAGAATCTCTTAGAGGGCGAGTTTAAAACAGATTTTGGTTGCAAAGAGATCCAGGAGGACACAGGCTTAACAAGTAAGTCTCTGGGTACTGGTGGACATTCTAGGACACACTTGAATAAACTCTATTTTTTAAAAACCTCCACTCCACTTCCAGCCCTGGGGCTCCAGGGTGTCTGTAATGAAGGCGAGTCCTTTTGTTTAATATCCTTCCTTCCCATGTGGTATGAGCATCTCCTATGTGCCAAGCTTCAAAGGTTGTCTCTTCATCATGTAGATGGGGAAACCAAGGCCTGAGAAGGCAGAAGCCAGGACCCCAACACCCAGTTCTGAGCTCTTTACTTAGCTTTCAGTGGACTTCAGGGAACATTGTAAACTATTCTCTATTTCACAGATGAAGAAACTGAGGCCTAGATTCCCAAGAACTATTGGGAGTTTTTCCACCAGGAACCATGGTCATTCATATAATTTGCAAAAGGTCCTTGGCAGGGTTTCTGGGTGGTTCCCAGTCAACCCCGATGCCTTTGAAATTCCAGGGAGGAAAAACCACCCTCGGGTTAGATGCAGTGGCCTTTGAGCAGGCAGATCTGTCTTAATTTGCAGTTTTAAAAGGCCCCTCTGGATTTTTTTTCTTCTTTTCAAATAAAGTTTATTGTGTATAATGAAGATATACACCATGATGTTATAGAATACATATAGATAGTAAGAAGGTTACTAAAAGCTAGATGCAGTACCTCATGCCTATAATCCCAGTGCTTTGGGAGGCCAAGGCAGGAGAATTGCTTGAGCCTGGGAGTTCAAGACTAGCCTGGGCAACATAGTGAGACCTCATTCCTATAAAAAGTTTTAAAAATTAGCCAGGCATGGTGGCACACCCCTGTTGTCCTAGCTCCTTGGGTGGCTGAGGCAGGAGGATTCCATGAGCCCAGGCATTTGGGGTTACAAAGTGAGCTGTGATTTCACCACTGCTCTCCAGCCTGGGCGACAGAGCAAAACAAAAAATGTTCCTATAGTGAAACAAATTAACATATCCCTCACCTTACATAGTTACCTTTTTTTGTGTGTGTGTGTGGCTAGAGCAGCTAACATCTACTCATTTAGCATGAATCCCATATGAAGTACAATTTGTTTATTACCTGTGGTCCTCGTGTTGTGCATTAGCTCTCTAGACTTGTTCATCCTGCATGTCTGCTCTTTTGTACCCTCTGACCTACATCTCCCCATCTCCTCCCCACCCTGCCCCAAGGACCCACTGTTTTTTTTCTCTATCTCTACATATTTGAATTTGTTTTAGATTCCACATGTAAATGAGATCGATCATACAATATTTTTCTTTTCTTTTTCTTTTTTTTTTTTTTTTGAGTTGGAGTTCCGCTCTTGTTACCTAGGCTGGAGTGCGGTGGTGCGATCTTGGCTCACTGCCTCCTGGGTTCAAGTGATTCTCCAGCCTCAGCCTCCCGAGTATCTGGGATTACAGGCACCCGCCACCATGCCTGGCTAATTTTTGTATTTTTAGTAGAGACAGGGTTTCACCGTGTTGACCAGGCTGGTCTCGAACTCCTGACCTCAGGTGATTCACCCACCTTGGCCTCCCAAAGTGCTGGGACTACAGATGTGAGCCACCACACCCGGCCATATACAATATTTTTATTTCTGTATCTGGCTTATTTCACTGCCCCTAATGTCCTCCAGGCCTATTCCTGTGTGGTGAATGACAAGATCTTTTTTAGGGCGGAATAGTATTCTATCATACATACACCACAGTTTCTTTATCCATTCATCCTTGACAGACCTTCAGTTGTTTTCATATGCTGACTGTTGTGAATGGCGCTGCTGTGAACATGGAGTGCAGATGTCTTTACAAGATGGTGATTTTACTTCCTTTGGGTATATGCCCAGAAAAGGGATCGATAGGTCATACTGTAGTTCTACTACTAATTTCCTTACAAAGCTCTTTACTCTTTTCCATAATGGCTGTACCAATCTACATTCCCACCAGCAGTGTATAAGAGTTTCCTTTTTTCCGCATCCTCGCCAACATTTGTTATCTTTTGACTTTTGATAATAGCCATTCTACTGGGTATGAAGTGATACCTCATAGTGGTTTTGACTTGCATGTCCCTGATGATTGCTGATGTTGAACACCTTTTCATATACCTGTCAGCCATTTTTTTATGTCTTCTTTGGAGAAATGTCTATTCAGGTCTTTTGCCCATTTTATAATCAGGTTATTTGTTTTTTCGCTATGGAGTTATGTGAGTCCTTTATAAATTTTGGATGTTAACCCTTTATCAGATACATGGTTTGCAAATATTTTTTCCCAGTCTGTAGGCTGCCATTTCATCTTATTGTTTCCTTTACTGTGCAGGAGCTTGGATGTAGTCCCATTTATTTATTTTGAGCTTTTGATATGATATCCAAAAAAATCATTGCCAAGGCCAGTGTCCAGGAGCTTTTCCCCTAGGCTGTAAGAGTTTTATAGTTTCTATTTTTATATTTAGGTCTTTTATCCATTTTGAGTTGATTTTTGTGTGTAATAGAAGATATGGGTCCAGTTTCATTCTTTTGCATGTGGAAATCTAGTTTATTGGCACCATTTATTGAAGGGATTATCTTTTCTCCATTGTGTCTTCTTGGTACCCTCATCAAAAATTAGTTGACCCATACGTGTTTGGATTTGTTTCTGGGGTCTCTATTCTGTTCCACTGGTCTATGTGTCTCTTTTAATGCCAGTATCATACTGTTTTGATTACTATAGCTTTGTAATATAATTTCAAATCAGGAAGTGTGATGCCTCCAACTTTTTTTTCTTCTTCAGCATTGTTTTGGTTACTCAGGGTCTTTTATGGTTACTCAGGGTCTTTTATGGTTCCACATGAATTTTAGGATTGTTTCTTCTCTTGCTGTGAAGAATGACATTGGGGTTTTGATAAGGATTGTTGAGTTTCTCATCTTTACTTTTTTTCTTAAATAAAACTAAGTTAGATAAGGTGCTTTGTGGATAGTGAGTCCGCTTCACTGCTGTGCTGGTGAACACCCTTGGTCAGTTGGTGAGGAGGCCCCCACCAGGGTGGGCCAGGAAGAGGCTGGGGAGGGTGAGCACTGTGCTTTAGCAAGAGCCAAGGTCCATGGGGTGACTCGGGATGAGAAATGAGGAGCGGGGGGCATTGCTGCTTCCTTCCCCTCTCCCCTCCCTGCATGTCCCCTCCCCCTGCCACATCCCCCACCCCAGCTTGTCACACCCCATTACTGCAGACTCTAGTCTGCTGGTCTTGCCAGAGAATCCTCCGCAATAGAGGCATGGGGCAGGGGCTGTATTGCGGAAAGAGAGCAAACCTCTGCCCTTCTCTGAGCCTCAGTGTCATCTGTAAAATGATGACAGGGAACCAAATGATCTCAGAGTATCTGGTTGGTGTCTTGTCTCCCTCAGAAATGTTGCATTTAGAGCAGTGCACACAGTAGACACTTAATAAATGCCATTGACCATCTATGACCAGTTTCCTGTTTAGTTCGTTTTCTGTTTTGTTTTTTGAGACAGGGTCTCACTCTGTCGCCCAGGCTGGACTGCGTTGGTGTGAACACAACTTACTACAGCCTCAGCCTGCCAGGCTCAAGCAATCCTCCCACCTCAGCCTCCCAAGTAGCCGGGACTACAAGCGTGTGCCACCATGCCCAGCTAATTTTTAAATTTTCTACAGAGATGAGGTCTCACGATGTTGCCCAGGCTGGTCTCACAAACTCCTAGGCTCAAGAAATTCTCCCGCATTGGCCTTCCGAAGTGCTGGGAGTGCGTGAGTCACCACGCCCAGCTTCCTTTTCAGTTTTCATGTGGATCCTGTGTGCAACAGTGTGCCTTAGAGACTGTGGTGAAAGAACACTTGATGTTTCAGGAAATTGATCTCAGGGCAGTAAACGCCTTGCCCTGTGTCATCCAGCCACAGAGCTGGGCCAGAACCCAGGTATCCCACCCCAGCCAGGCAGGCTGCCCAACTGGAGGAGACGCTCCTGCAGCCACATCCATGGCTTCTGGGCTGCCAATGCAGCCATGAATGACAGAGCAGACGTATGGGAAACCTAGCTCAGTGCTCAGCCCAGACAGCACAGAGCCAGCCAGGTGCACCAGACACACCAGACAGGCGGCCACTGGTGCAGTGGCTCCTGCCCAGCAGATGAGAACAAGACCCACGCCAGGACCCTGAGTCCTGCATTGGCGTCAGTATTTTCTGAAAGGCACTGTTCTTCATTTTAAAATGTAAAAATGCATTAAGCTGGAATCTAGTGCCAGCCCCCTGTTTCACGTCATGCTTATCCGAGGGGCCTGCCAAAGAGTGCAGGTTTGTACCCAGGTGACCAGGCTCCAACGACATCCTGCATACTCGGCGGCACCTCCGCGCCTGGCGAGCCTTGCTTCCCTGCTGTCCAGACCTCAGACTACCCTTGTGGGTGAACAGTGAAAGCTCTGCTTCCCAGATGAGGGACCTGAAGCTCAGACCAGGCACAGTTCAGGGCAGGGACTCAGATACAGGTCTGGGTGGCCCTGAGCCTGGGCTGCGTACAGCACCATCCTCAGGCACCCCAAGGCCCACCCCGCTCTCCAGCCCTGCCTGGGTCAACCCCAGGGTTGCTGGCCCCCCTTGGGCTATAAAAGCCATTGTGCGCTCCAAGTCCTCCCCTCGGCAGCTGGGGCTTCCCCCGAGGCTGCCTTGGCCCAGCCTCTGCATGGTCCTGCTCTGGAGTCTCCTCAGATGCGGTACATCTCCCACCATGTGCTGCTCAGGTGGGACTGGGGGGTCCTGTCCTTGGAAACAGCCTGGAGCCCTCTGGAACCAAGCCATTTGGCAGATTCCGCTCTGTGTCTTAAACCTTTACATAAGGGGCCAGGCGAGCCAGGATTCGTCAGACGTTCACACTTCATGTGGAGGTTCTCATCTGCCCCTCACCACAGCAGCAAGGGTGGACTCTGGTTATTCCCATGTTGTGGATGCAGAATTTGAGGCACTGGCCGTCTAGTGAGTGGTGTGGCTTTAGCCTAGGCACTGTTGGAAGCTGGGCTACATTATTCTTTGTTGTGGGGGCTGTGCTGTGCATTGTAGGATATTTAGCAGCATCCCTGGCCTCCTCTTACAAGATGCTAGTAGCACCCATGTATCAAGACATTGCTGAATATTCCCCAGCGAAGAGGGAGTGCAAAATTGCCCCAGGTAGGAGCCACTGCTTTAAGGAGCCTAAGGGCTCAGACAGCCTTGTCCTCAGTAGGAAGAGATCACCCTTGGCCTGGATTCTGTCCATTCTGTTGGCACAGGCATGAGAAGCCTGCTTTTGTCATTTTGCTGTCCCCAAGCCCAGGATCCACTGTGGCCAGTATACCCACCTGTCTCCCTCCATGAGGGGAGCCATTCTGCCCTGCCGTGTTCCTGCTGCTGTGGTGCTCCCACCCACCCTGGCATGTCCGTCACTGACTCGAGAACTCAGCACTGAAGGGATCCCCTCCAGCTTTTCCAGAGGGAGACACTGAGGCCCAGGGGGAGGGGACTTGCCCAGCCAATGATATCAGTGGGATCAGACTTTGAACTTCCTCCCTTTGGGTGGGGGGGGGGCGGCGCCCAGGGCTGAAGAGTGGAGAAAAATAATTTCCGACACACGTAGGCCTTCATGTTCCTAGAAAAGTCCTCAATTAGAGGTAGAAAAAAAAGAAAGAGAGAATGAGAGAGAAAGAGAAAGAGAGGAAGGAAAGAAAGAAGCCCTAGACCCTGTTTCCCCTTCCTGAAGCTTTGGCAGCATTTCACCATCCCCCTCCGCTTCTGCGTCCAGCCCTCCTTGCAGTTTCCATGTGCACTCGGCTGAGGCTGGTGGGAACCCTGAGGGGGAACTACAAAAGGCATCCAGCGGGATCCACCCACCAAGTGTCATTGCCTTCCCACTTACACACCCCTGGTAATGGGAGGCTTACTCCCTCAGCCTGAGCGCTCATCATTTAAAAACCTCTTGTCTGATAATGTGTGGGTTTCTCATGAGAAAATTGCCCAAAATGGGTTCATTTTGACATACCTACTGCTTTGTGTGCTAAAACGAGCCTTATGCCTCTACATGTTCGCCAGGAGAGGCACCTGCCAGCTCTCCTGCCTAGAGATGGCTTTTTGTCATGATTTACTGAAGTCCTTCACCCTGGGCCGCCAACTTAGAGCTTGAGAAATGCCTGGGTGTCTCGGGTAGGCTAATCGCTGCTGATGCGTTTATTGAAAGTCTAATTATTTGGTTGTAAATCACGTCATTTTGCTCAGCAGCGTTTACATCGAGACGTTTGTTCACAATAACTTGGTGTGTGTGTCTTTGGCTTGTCACTGTGAAGGCTGCTTTGGAAGCTGTGGGCAGGATGCAGGTGTTGGCTGCGTGGCCTCCTAAGCTCCTTTATCCCACCTGCCTTGACTAGAACATCTCAGCTAGAAGGAGCCTCCATGCCCCCTGCCCCACGCCTCAGACAGTTGGAGAAACCAGTCACACAGTGAGATGCACTTACATCCTGGTCCCCTGGCTTGGGAAGCCCTGATAGCCTTGCATCGTGACTGGGCAAGTTGCTTCTCCCTCAGGCCCTTAGTCTTCTCATCTGTGCAGTGGGTATCTTGCATATAATGCCAGCCCTCCCAGCTTCCTTGGGAGGCCACAGGTTAGTCCAGTCATGGACCGAGGGAGCATTTAAGGTCTTCTCAGCCGTGCCAGAGGTAGGCCAGGCCCTGTGTGAGTGGGATCTGCCTGGGCTCTGGGTGAGTAATTGGACCACAGAGGTGGACTGTTGAAATATTTGCTGTGGTGAAGCCACATCTCTTACAGTGTCTGTAAGGAGGTAGCCCAGGTCCAGGCTACAGCTCTCCATGCATTTGGGATTATTGGCTTTCTGCTAAGATAGCAGGGCCCTCTCTTTGCTGAATGCTGTACTGAAACAGTGGCCTAATTCTCTTCAGAGAGATCTCTACCCCCTCTTTATCTACCACACATTGAGGGAGAACGGGGTCGTGTGTCTGCCTGGCAGGCGGGCACCCATTCTGGCTCTGTGAAGATTCAATGGACTTGTGTTCAGTCTCACTTCTCGCCTCAGTGGCTGCATAGTCCCAGGCCAGTCACTTGAGCCCTCTGACTCTGTTTCCCCACCTGGAATCTGTAGGCCCATCTCTTGGTGTTGCTGTGAAGAGGTACATAGAGCTCCTGGCAGCATGGCCACAGTCGGTAAGATGGGTAATGCTGTGCTTCTCGAAACTTCTAGCACTAGTGTTGCTGAAGTGGCTGCATCCTGCTCGCGGGTGTGAGGAGGAGAGTTTCTTTAGAGGCATGGACCTAGCAAAACGTCCCACTTCCCTGGAAGTCAAAGAGGCGGCAGGAGGAGAGCAGAAGTTGTGAGTCATAAAGGCACTGCTTTCAAGAGGCAGAATTGCCATCCTCAGGGTGGGGGTGGGGTTATAGCAGGAACTACCCATTTTGCAGGCTTGTAGGTGACCACGGAGGTACCTTGCCATGGTCACCCTCCATGCTGGCTCTCACCCACATCACAGCAGGTTAGCATTAGAGCTGGGCCTGACTCCCTTCAATTCCGCACAAACTTCCCTGTTTGCCTCCACCCTGTTGGAAGCAAGTACATGTCTGTGGGGGTGGAAGGGCCCTTCCCCATGCCAAGCATAGAGGCGGTGCTCCCAGGGATCAGAGTGTGAGCACTCGCTGCCCTGCTCCCCAAGGCCAAGGGACCTGCGACACCTCCCTCACCTGAGAATTATCTGGCAACTGATGGTTGAGTGCACTTTAAATGCACAAGCTCATTCTGTCTCTCCTTCCACCAACCTGGCCCAGGAATCTTCGCACAATGTAAGATTTAAATGTTTAAAATGGCCCAACAGCTTTGTGCCACATTCTTTGGGGTAATAGAAAATAAAGTCATAAGAAAGAGTAGGGGTAAAAAATACCAAAATAAAATAGCCCAACAAGAAGAAAAGACGCAGCCACTTAGAGCCTGAGTAGGGAGGGGCAGGGCCAGTGCTCACCTTACCCCTTCAAGAAGACCATGATTTTGCAAGGGAACTTGTCTCACATTCATGTTTTATTTAGGCCTGGGCAGGGGACACTGGGCGGCTGAGTGGCCTCAGGAATAAGTCCTTTCCAAATCCTAAGGGAAGAGGGCTCTGGTGCATTCTTCCCTGTGGCCTCCCTGGGGGAGACTTTCTGATTTGAAAAGCATGTGCCTGTGTACTCACCTCATAGGGATGACCCTCCGGAAGCTCCCCAGTCCTTCCCACTCTGCCAGTTCTCACTGGCTCGTCCTGGGACTGTTGCTGACTGGAGAAAGCATCCACTGTATCCAGCCTCAGAGTGGGCAGCTTCTCCCTTTGCTGGGTCGCAGTCAGGGACAAGGTCGACCAGCCACCAGCCTGCCCTGGGAAGCTTACGTCTGGAGGGGAGGATGCATGGGGCCTCACTGCCCTGGCTCTGGGCAGACCCTGGTGGGCGGGTGGATGGATAGATGGATGGATAGATGGGTGGATGGGTGATGGGCACAGTGCGCCAGCTGTGTGCCGGACATGTATGTGTGCCCAGAGGCCAGAGGGGGCTAAGGCTCAGCCTGCTGAGAAACATCACAATGGGCTGACAGGATTCTCAACCTCCAGTTCTCACCAAGCTGCAGGGAAGCCAGATCTTGGGGCAGAAAGAGGCCAACGGGTAGCTGAGCAGAGGAAGATGAGGCTGTGGGGGGAGCTTCAGGGCCTTGAATGCCAGGCCTTGGAGTTCAACAAACATAGGTTCAAATCCTAGCCCTACCATGTCCCATGAGACACAATCTTCCTGAGCCTCAGTTTTCCCATCTGTGAACAGTGATCATTCTAACAACTTAAAGTTGTTTGCTCTACAGTTTAAATGAGATAATATGTGGCAACAGCTCAGCTCAGAGCCCAGTACCCAGTAGGGGCTCTTGAAGTACTGGGTGTTGTTACATCTGTTTTGGCCATGGGGAGCCTTAGATGGTTTTGACCTGAGGGCTAATGTTCTGGGGACATCTGGGTCAGGACAGCAGCTCCCCATGCACCTTTCAAGCTAAGGTAAACCAGAAATCCCCTCTGTGTCTGGAGTCCTGTAACTGGGTCCCACACGTTAGTCCCAAAGGCCAATTTCCATTCTTCTCCTGCATAAATATTATATGCAAGTATTTTTAAGTCATTTCATCATGAAAAGAAGCGATTTAACATAACTATTACCCAGGATTCTTCATGAAATATGCATCAAGCAATTAGGTCTAAAAGCGAGAGGTGAGGCCTCGCACCCTGCTCGGCGGCCGGCAGCTGCAGGCTGAGTAATGTTTTATTAAAGCCCGTGATTGCACTGTGAGGTGGGGCCTGTTATTAGCCCTGCGTGCCCGGCACGTTTGATAATCCTGATGATGAGGAGGTGCTTTTTGTGATGATAATGAGCGATCTGAATGCCTGTGACAGCTCCAGCACCCCGGCCTCTGCCAGCCTTACAAGACTCATTAGACAGGTCACCCACCAGAGACACCTCTCATTGTGACTTTGCCCTCGCAAGATGTCCTATCAAAGGAGATGTGGCTGATGCAGGAGCTTGGCAGGCACAGCAGCCTGTTGAAGCTCCCCGGGGGCAATGCCCTCCCTGAACGACAATGGTGCTGATGACGGTGCCGAGGTGCGGAAGCCCACGCTGCCTTGAAGAAGGGTGGGAGATGTGGCCCGGAGCCCGGCTCAGCTGGCTCGGGATGTGGGGCCGGGGCTCTGGGTTCACCTGCAGCCTGCCTTGCTGTGCACCTTGGGCCAGGGTAGTGTACTCTCTGGCCTCAGTTTCCTCCACAGTTTCACTCCAGGGGAGTGAGAGGTGACCCCCAGGCTGCTTGCAGCTCAGAATACATGCTGCCCTGGAGCAGCCATACTCCTTGCCTGATGAACCCCTCTGTTCTCCAAAGAAATGCTCATGCTTCCTTTGCTCATGCTCGCGTCTCCTTTTGTGTGAAGGTGGGAGTCACTGAAGCCACTCCTGGCAGCTGCTTTTAAATCTTCAACTGTTAGATGGCATCTCCCTCATGGGGACCTTAACCAATGAGAATGTATTGTCACAGCACATCTCCTGGCTGTGTGGACAAGGTGTCACCTGACCCTTGCATTGGTCGAGGATTGGCAGATAGTCTCGGGACCTCGGACCCCTGGGGGGCGGTCACCACCCTGCCTTTCAGGCTGGGGGGCTCCACCAATCAGAACATGCCATTTCCAATCCTCGGCACAGCCCCTTGTGTGGGTGCCACACATTGTCTTTTACTCCCAGCCTCTCTGCTGTCTCTGACCTGCCGTCAGCCCTGCACCATGGGCGCTGTGGAGGCGGAAGATCAGCGTAGAGGGGATGTTTGCTCAGAGTCTGATGCCTCTCATCCGCCCCCTCTGCCTGGCTTCACATGGAACACTGAGGGTTACATGAGGCCCTCTCTCAGGTCTGGGGAGTGCTGAGGTCAGGAGCACTGACTCTGGGCATCTGCTGCTGATAATCACTGTGTGACTTTGGGCCAGACACCTCCCCTTTCTGCACCTCGGTGCTTCAGGACATAGAGCCTGGCCTACAGGAAGGATTGTCCCTGAAGGCAATCCTGGCCAATGCCCCAGTGAAAGCAGGACTGGGGATGAGGGCAGCGGTGGAGGGAAGGTGTGAGGCTGCTTGCAGACCCCTTCCTGCAGGAAGCCCTCAGCGGGTAGGCAGCAGATTATGTTTTGCACATGTGGAATCCAGGACCTAGGGCTGGAAGCACCCCCCAGGGTCATCTAGTCAGCCTCCCTGTGGATGCAGCAGGAGAAGGGGCAGAGCCCAGCAAGGCACAAGGATAGCCTGAGGGCCAGGGAACCCACGGGGTGCAGTGCTTGAGCCCGGGAGGGTCAGCATATGAACGCGCCTTTCTCCCTCTGCCTGAGAATGGTCAGGCCACAGACTAGAGGTTCATGGAGCCCAAGTGCTGGTCCCAGCTCTGCCTTGGTCTCTGAGCTTCATGACCAGTCTGCCCCATCGGCACAGCCTGGCTCAGGGTGGTAAACTCGTGGGTGCTTACACTGGCGAGATAGGAGTGTGTTGGGGGTGATAAACAGCAGGCTCAGACAGGCAGGAGGGACTTCCCGGGGACGTCTAGACTCTTTTCAGCCTGGCAGCTGCCCCACCTCGCTATCTGTCGGCAGCCAAGGTACAGAGGACATTGCGTGGCTTTTAATACTTGGTGGCCATTCTAAGCCCCTAACCTGGGAACAGAGGAGCTTAGCTTCTGCTTCGGACTCTGTCAGAGCCATTGCTGCTATCACTGTCCACTTCCCTTGCCAGATGCCATAGAACAAATTCGTATGAAATGTTGCCTTCACCCATGTGAGTTACTCTCCTAACCTTGAAAATGAAACTGGCTTGTTCCCCTGCAGGTTCATACCTGCACACTGGCAGACCCAGTTCCCTCCAGCGGCTGTGACCCTCTGCCTGACACCTCCTCCACTCTGTCCCCCAGGTATAGATCTGTGAGAATCACAAAGCCTGCTGGTCCAGCACCCCAAAAACGTAAGGCCACTCAGTGCATGCACGCAGAGGGGAATGATGTGCCCAGGGTCATACCCTCCTCCCTGAGTGTCCCTGGCACCTGCAGCCGCTCCTTACCAGCCCTGCTCCTCTCGCCCTTCCACACCCCTTCTCCAGGCAAAGCTGGGCATGTGGCTCTGAGAGCTCAGCTTTTTAACTCTTCTGCTGTTTTCTCAGCCACACAGTTTCAGCGCATTACTTAAGCAATCAGCCCTTTCCAAACTGGCACAGATCTGTGGTCTCTTCGGCGTGGTGGGTAGGTGAGTCTTTGCTGGAATGGAGTTTTACATTCTTCTTGTAACACACATGCCGTTTCCTTTCTGCAGCCTAAGCCAGTGCGCCGCCTGCTTCTCAGACGTGTCTAGGCAATTCTCCGATGAAATGACCCTTCACTGAGGAGCAGAACTTGCCACAGGCTCTGTAATTAGAACATTGCCAGCCTTAAAAAAAAATCTTGATTTAAATTTCAGTTCTTTACAGGAATTATTCTCTCTTGAAATGTAATTGGCTCTCCCAACGATTTCCTTTAAGCTAAGGGTGACATCTCTAAATACATTATTATGAGCAGACATATTGCTTAGTGCTCGCACTTCATTAAGCATTTGTTCTGCCCATTTGAAAATGGTCCTGGAGCCCAAATTAAGGTGTTAATAGAGTGGGCACTTGTAAGCTTGGGAAGCCCAGTCCTGACTGGAAGAGATGTGTTCAAGCCCTGAGAGCCCCTGTGGGAGCGACAGCGGCCAGGGGCGGAGCTGGAGTGGAAAGGCTGCAAACCTTCAAGTCTGCTTGTAGCTCAGGTTGGGGGAGTCTCCTGGAGGCCGTGGAGATGGGGGCAGGTGATTTGTCAGAAGCTCCAGCTTTCTGCCTAAGGGACAGACACCCGATAAAGTGGACTGTGCTTTGGAAAATCTAAAGCATCCACAGGTGTGGTGGCAGAACCATAGTAGAATCATAAAAGGCATGGAACTGAGTGGGCAGGCAGAGGGCAGGCTGGTGGAGAGGTGAGGGATCCAGTATGGCTGCATCCCTGGTGAGAGCTGGGGGAGGTCTGCTGGGGCTAGCCAAATGCTGGTAGGAGGACTGTGGCCTTGGCCCTTGTGAGCTGATGCAGGCAGGCTGCAAGGGCTGTGTGCTCTGATCTCTGAGAAACCCACCCACTGCTTTTCCTTGAGCAGACTTCAGGTGGCTCCTCCCAGGCAGGTCTGAAGCCAAGCATGGTGGACATAGACTGGGCCCTGCTCCATGGCATGCTCAGAGGAGCCGGGATGGTGGCTAAGTACCTACAGTTCAGGAAGGCATGCGTGTCCTCAGTGCCACCAGATGAAGGAAGGAGCTCTGCCTGTGGGAGCCTGGAAAACCACCCAGCAGAGGCAACACAGGCTGGACCTTGCAGGAGACAGGGTTTATAAAGAAGGGCAGGTAGTACAGACTTTCTGCCCACCTTCCAGTGGCTAAGCCAAGTCACATGGCTAACTGCCTGCAAGGGAGGCTGGGAAATGTAGTCCCTGGCTGGGTGGCCCCTTCCCAGTGACAGTTTCCTACTACTGAAAGGGAAGGACAGATCACTTGCCATCCCTGCCACACAGTTTCCTCCTCTGGAAACTGGGGGTGATGACCCCTGCCCTACCCACTTGTCATGGCATTGGGGACATGAACACACTTTGCACCTGTCAGGCAAGGCTTAAACAGGGATATGCACTGGTAATAGAAAAGAGGGACTAAGTTTTGTTTTGTTTTGTTTTGTTTTGTTTTTCTGAAGAAGCCCCTAGAAGCGCTCAATGTTGGAATGCTCTCCTGTAGCAGTGGCAGCTGCTGCTGGTTCCGGGTCAGATGCCAGAACTGGGGGTGCGCTTGGGTGCAGCTGCATTTCCTCTGGTCCTGGGCCTCGGTCCTGGCTTGGAGAGGTGCAGCTCGCAGCCACTTCATGGCTAGGATCCCTTCTGCCCAGACAGCTGAGGAGACCCTTGGCCTCAGCCTGAGTGTCAGGGGGGTAGTTCTGATAACTCTGTGTTTTGTTCACAGGAGCAACCAGGGTTTTATGCACATGAAACTGGCCAAAACCAAAGAGAAATACGTTCTGGGTCAGAACAGCCCTCCGTTCGACAGTGTCCCGGAAGTCATCCACTACTACACCACCAGAAAGCTACCCATCAAAGGGGCTGAGCACTTGTCCCTCCTCTATCCCGTGGCTGTGAGGACCCTGTGAGCGGACCAGACCTGCCCTGCTCTGTGACAGAGCCTGAGACTTGGAGGTGCCAGAGGCCCCCCACCAACCAGCCCGGCCACTGTTGCTGGCTGTGTCGTTTGTGTTGTGTGTATGGTACTAGCACACCACTGCATGTCTCTAGAATGCTGTTGCCACTTACGGGGGCTGGAGAAGGCCTGGATAAAGACAGAAGGGTGGCAACACACCACCCCAGCCCCCACCCCCATCCTCTCCTTGAGTTTCTGTGAATTAAAATATTTGCAAATCCAAAGAGATGCCTTCCAGGATGAACAAAGGCAGACCAGCTCCGAGGGGCGGGGTAGGGTGGGGCGGGAGCTCCCTGGCTGACATCTCTTTGTTCTCCAGCTGTCTCAAATTCACACCTGTGTACAGGGCAAAGTTTTCCCACAGGAGCCCCCCCTACTGATGCTGGGAGCCAAATGCTGGTGCTTTGAGAGTCCCGGAGGCCCCGGGGTTGCCGCCCCGCTGGTGTGTATATGTGTGTCTGTGTGAGTGTGTGTGTGAGTACAGATGTGAGAAGGTGGTCACACACAGATGGGTAAGCCCACTGATCTACTTGTAGTCACTCAGTGTAATCATTAGGCTATCTTCAAGGAATCATTGTGCAGTCAAAAAGAGGATTCAATTATTTATGAATAGGGTGTGTAAATAAAATAGTCATTTAATATATAGCCTTATCCTTTTTTGATATACTGCAGAGGGTCTCTGAGGGGGCAGTGCTGGTTTCACTCCCAGAGCAAGGCGTGTCTCCTCTGGGCTTGCTGCTGTGGCAGGCCCCAGGGAGGGGAGGGAGGCTGAGGCCTCAGCTCCAGCCCTCAGCAGCTCTGGACACAAGAGCCATCTGCTCTGGCAACTGGGCTGAGGCAGTCGGTAGCACTCTGGGAGTCAACCCAGAGCTCAGAGTTGAGGCTTCAGCAGTGGACATAGTCAGGAGCCTCCAGTGTTGACCAAACAACCAGTCTTTCCCTCCTGCAGTGGGACGTCTGTGTTGACACCCCCCAACCCCTGGACACAGCACCCAGCTGGCTACAAAGGGCTCTCTCCCCACTATCTGTCAGCACCACCTGGGAGATATTTAGCATGTAGGGAAAGGGAGACAGAGAAGGAACGTCATTTGCCCAAAGCCACACAGCTCACCAGCAGCAGAGCGGTTCTGCAGCCAATGCTCTTTCGTTGGTTCTGCATGGCCTTGCTGTCACCCTGCCCATGGAGGAGGGAGAATCCTGACCTCCCAGGGACATAGAGCCCTCAGTGGTCCACACTGCTTCCACACACAAGAACACCTACACACACACACGCACACGCGACCTCTCTTGCTTGCCGTAGCAGGGTCCTCCCACACAGGCCAGGCAGCCCCGATGAGGCTAAGAGTTTCTCAACTCTCCTGCTTTTTCCACCCACCCAGCAGCATGAAGATGTGGCTTCCCTCTCCTGAATGAGATACAAGGGTTCCAAAGCCTTCGCCAGGCACCAGCTGGTCTGAATGAACTAGAAGTTTGACGACTGTCATCCCTGGCCCACCTGGGCAGAGCACAAGGGGCCGAGTTTGAACGTCATCAGCAGGTTCAGACATCAGCGCTGCTCATGTCTTTAGAGACTGTTTGGAGGTGGTTCCAGCTCACTGTTCACATGCAGAGACACAGGCCGGGAGAAGGAGGACTCGCCAAGGCCACGTATCGAGCTGGGACTGAGCCCTGCCCCTTTAGGTAGCTGCATGGACTTCAGCGGTTTGTGCAAAGCCCTGCTCTTGGTGACCCGCCTTTAGTGACCAGTCTGCCTCTTGGGTCTTCCTCCCAGGCCTTGTCTGGCACGTCCACGTGGCCCAGCCCTCATAGAGACCACGCTGGCTGTGGCCTGGGTTTAGTCTCTTAAAGAAGCCAATCCTTTCCTTGCCGGTTTGGCATTTCCTAAAACATCCCTCAATGAGGGAGGAAGGCAGGGACACCCTGGAATGATTCGTGCTTTCCTTTGGGGGAGTGGGAAGGTAGGTGGGAAATGACAAGATGAGTGAGGAGTTGGCACTTGGCCAAACAGAGGAGACTGGACCCCAAGGCTTATCCTCAGAGGAGGCCCAAGAGAGGCTGAGGAAGAGGGGGAACAACCCTCCGGCGGGGGAGGAGGGTGAGACCTCACACTGGCAAGTTCAGGTCCGGCCACTTCCTGAGGCTGCTGGGTGGGGCCGCACCTCACAGTCCTTCGCTGTAGACCATCTTCCCGGGCACATTGCTCCTCAGAAAAGGCTCTAGGAGGGTCTCAGTGGAAGCTGGCAGCTGTGCCCTCTGGCCCTGACTTGGCCTCTTAGGGTATTCCTGGGACCCTCCCTCTGTCCCTGGCCTTCGTCTTCCTGAAGTTTCCCTGGGAGGCCCAACCTCCTGCCCCTCTCAGGGACAGAGGCCGGCAGAGGAGCCAGCTTACAGGATGGGAGCTGCTGAAAAGAATTTTTTTCCCTTAATTTTATGAACCTCTCCCTCTTCTTCCTGTAATTGTGACCATTTCCTCTGTCAGCCTGTATTCATGTTTTCTTGGACATCTAACAATTGAAACCGCTTTTCCCTTTCAGAAACACTCACATTCAGGTTACTGGCTTTGGTTTGGTTTTTGTTTTGGGTTTTTTTTTTTTTTTCGTCTGCTGCCAATTAATTGGGGAAAAAATTGAGCTGGATTTCTTTGAGAGAAAAGAAAAGCTCCTGCCACACAACGTCGCGCCCTCGGCATTTTGTCTGAGAACCTCCAGCACTAGCGGCTGTTTCTGTGTCTCCCTTCTTTGCTGGCTTTATTATTGACCATAATGCCTGACCACTTGAGCAACTCTGTCCTTGAGCGCTGAGGAGTCAAGGGCCCTTCTGGCAGCCCCCCAAACAGGATGGCGCCCACAGAAAGAAAGGAGGCTTTGTAGGGGAAGAGGGCCCCACTGCCTGCCAGTCCCGTCCTGAAGTCAGAAGAATGGCCCAGGCTGACACCCTCTCCTGGAGAGAGGCTCACAGCGCAGCTGTTCCCAGGAAAGGGGTGCAAAGACTCCGAGGCTTCAGGAGGCAGGCCCTGTCCTCACAGGGCGGCTGTGGGCCGGGGCCCCTCTGTGGCCTGAGTGAGCAGGAGGGAAACCTGAAGCAGCTACCCGCAAGGCGTCCGGTCAACAGGGTGTAGCCTGCAGGCTCCCTCTGCCCATTCCCAGAACCAGCGGCCCCCTTTGTAAGATGCTGAACACGAAGTTCCGGTAGCTCCCCAGACGCTGTCTCAGAAGTGGTGATGTCATTGACCAAGGGCCTGGCAAGGACCGGCAGCCAGGGTCCCCGTTTGCTCTTGCAGCCGTAGGGACTGTGCAGGTAGAAGCCCTGCCAGCAGAGCAGGCTGGCGTTTGGTGTTGGCCCACAGACACCCGTGAAGGGTCCTGGCTGAATCGGGCAGCTGTCCAGCCAACTGTCTCTCCACCCTTCCAGAATTGGTGATCAGCGAAGACCAAATTCAGCAAGCCATCCAGAGGGAGTGCAGGGCCCACAGTCTTAGATGTGGGCGCACCTCCCAGAACCCCACGGGGACTTGTTCACAGGCGCGCTTGGAACACAGGTGCCCCTTGGCCTTTCCACCTCCCTCCTTGGGGCTGTTTGCATCCCTGCCAGGAGCCTCAAACCAGCCACCTACTGCTGAAGTCTCTTGTAACATTCCAAATCTATGTGACACACTGTATAATGATGAATACTTAATGTGAAGCTCTTAATATACTACAAGTGTCTTGTTTACCATTTGTCTTTTTTTTTTTTTTTTTTTTTTTGAGACACGGTCTTGCTCTGTTACCCAGGCTGGGGTGCAGTGGCACAGTCTCCACTCACTGCAGCCTTTGCCTCCCAGGCTCTGGTGATCCTCCTACCTCAGCCTCCCACATAGCTGAGACTACAGGCATGCACCACCATGCCCAGCTAATTTTTCCATTTTTAGTAGAGATGGGGTTTTGCCATGTTGGCCAGGCTACTGGTCTCAAACTCCTGGGCTTAAGGGATCCTCCCACCTTGGCCTCCCAAAGTCCTGGGATTACAGGCGGGTGCCTGGCCACACAGTGTCTCATTTGAATGCACCTCCTTGAGCATGCATGATTTTTGTTTGTTTTTTAATGCAGCCATGTGCCCCAGGAATCTAGCTGGACTGCCTTCTGCTTGCAAAAGCTGAGCTCTTGCCATCAGCTTCCAAAGGTGGATTGTTAAAGGAAAAAGCAACCTTTCTGCTTCCTAATTATGAGGAAGAGAGAGGCCTAATGAGCTCAATAGAAATAAATGAATTCGTTCAGCAGACATTCATTGAGTACCTACTGGTCCTCAGGTCTGGTGGATACAGTGGTGAATGGGACTCAGCCCCTGCCCTCAAGAAGTTTTCAGTGTGTAAAAACAACCCAAGGAGCTGTCGGATCCCAGATGAGAGGGAATTGAATCTGCTTGCAGCGGTCAGGGAAAGTTGGGCCTTGGGGGATGATAGGAGTTCAGCAGAGATCCTGGCGGGCTGGATGGTCTATGCAGAGATAACAGGTGGTAGAATCATCAGGGTGAGTCCATCAGCCTAATGCGGTGCAGCCTGCCTTGGTGGGAGGTGGCCAGACTCCTGGGACTCCAGAGGCCTCATCCCGCAGAGGCAAATGAACAGGGCAGGGCAGGGAGGGTCTCCCCAAAGATGGGGAGATGCTGGCCACCTGTTTCCTAGAGGAGCTGGATTCTTAAGGAGAGAAGGGCAGGACACGAGTCTTGGCACAAAATCTGCCATTGTTTGCCTGCCACCATCGCCATGATGCCACCATGATGACAGCATCAGGCAGCCCAGGTCCACCTGGAAGGTCTGCACCCAAGCCCCTCCTCACCTACACCTGAAGGGGCACAGCATTCCCCAGCATGTTGGGGGCCTGCTCAGGAGTGATTCCTCGACCCCCCCAACCCCCCCCCCGCCCCCGCAGGAACTTAGTTGCCACTCCTCCCTCCCTTCTCCTTTTCAAGAATGTGGCTGTCTGTCTCCCCAGCTGGCCCCCTTCCTCCCCGACTCTCCAGGACTCCAGGGCTTTGGTTCACCTCTTCCCCTCTCCCCCACCTCCCCGACACATCCCAATGTCCCAGAATCCACACCTCCCAACTGTCAGGCTCCCTCAGAGCATTGACACCAACACCCCCATGCCCCAGCATACACACGCACGTGCACACACACACCTGGGGAACACCTGTGCTCGGGGAGGGCAAAGCCCTGGCACAGGGTCGTGGTGACAGAAAACATTCCTGAGCTTGGTCAGGACCAAGGGGCCACAGGCAATGCCAGTGCTCTGCCACCGGGAATTTCCTGAAGGGAGGGAGGAAAGGTCACCTCTAGACTGTGTTCTGTGTGGTGGTGGGTGGCAGTGGTGGCGGGTATTTCTCTTTCAGTTCAATTTAACACACATTGAGCATGAAACAGACAGGGCAAGCTGGTGACCAGGAGCAGGAGACTGAGCACAAGAAACCGCTTCCTCATCAGAGTCCACAGGAAGCGGTGGGTCGCCAGATGCCTTCATCCCTGCACAGAGAGCCAGCAAGGCGGGCCAGAAATGGAGGCCCAGACAGGGGCAGAGGCATGCTCAAGGCCACACAGCAAGTCCCTCTCCACATGCCTTGGGGTGCTTGAGGGCGACCAGCTCCAAGGGTCGCCTTGGCCAGTGCAGCTCTGGGAAGACTAGGGTAGGGCTGGGGGATTCTTCTCAGTCAGAGTTGATGAGCCATTTCTTTCCTCATTGGCTCCCCCAAGTGGGAGCATCCCAGGCCTGTAGTGACTGGTGTCATCTCTGGCTTGGGGGACAGTTTCCTAAGCCGTGATCTGACCAGGATGGCAGGAAGTCACCAGTGTGTGCTCTAGTGCCCTCGTGTGGTTTTCTTTAGTATTGCAGCCAGTCCCAGGGAGCAGAAATGCCACCTCCAAGTCACCCTGTCAGTTACAGAAGAACTTCTGCAGGCCCAGAGAAGGAAGAGGAAGGCATGTAAACAGATAAACGGCAGGCAGTGCGGAGTGATGAATGATGGGTGCTCCAGCAGAAGGGACAGTAGAAGTGGCATCTGAGCCAGGCCTCAACACGCAGGGAGTACGGGCATCCTAGGCAGAGGAAACAACTTCAGCAAGAGCTGGGAGGCTCCCTTTGACTCCCGATCCAAGCTTTGTACTCTAAAGTCAAGCCCATTCATACCCACTGGGAAGGGGGGTCAGGCCGAATCAGAAGGGCTCAGTATGGAACAATTTTATGCAATATTATTTCAAAGTTACTAACTTCCAATTATAAAATTAATGTGTACTTTGTGGCCTGGCGCAGTGGTTCACACATGTAATCCCAGCACTTTGGGAGGCCAAGGCAGGCGGATCACTTGAGGTCAGGAGTTCAAGACCAGCCTGGCCAACATGGCGAAACCCCGTCTCTACTAAAAATACAAAAATTAGCCAGCCATGGTGGCTGGCGCCTGTAATCCCAGCTACTCAGGAGGCTGAGGCAGGAGAATCACTTGACCCCAGGAAACAAAGTTGCAGTGAGCCGAGATCCTGCCACTGCACTCCAGCCTGGGCGACAGAGCAAGACTCCATCTCAAAAAAAAAAAAAAAAAAAAAAAAAAAAACCACAAAGTTTGTGCTTGTGGCTGGGCACAGTGGCTCACACCTGTAATCCCACCTCTTTGGGAGGCTAAGGCAGGCAGATCACTTGAGTCCAGGAATTCAAGACCAGCCTAGCCAAAATGGTGAAACCCCATCTCTACTAAAAGTACAAAAATTAGCCGGGTGTGGTGATGGGCACCTGTAGTCCCAGTTACTTGGGAGGCTGAGGCAGGAGAATCACTTGAACCCGGGAGGTGGAGGAGCCAAGATCGGGCCACTGCACTCCAGCCTGGGTGACAGAGCAAGACTCTGTCTCAAAAAAAAAAAATTTTTTTTTACTTGTATTAGTAATGGAAATTTGTATTTCAGGAAAACATAAAGAAGAAAATAAAAATTACCCTAAACTCAAAGAACAGTACATTCACGTTCTGAAGTATCACCTCAGTCTTTTTCTCTATGCACATATATAATTATTTTAAATTAAAATTGGGCTCAAGCCATGTTTACATAATTCTGTAGCCTCCATCTTCTGCTTAACACAGTGTCGTGTCCCTTTTCCTCTGTTATTAAATCTCCTACAATATGATCTTTTTTTTATAGCTGTATCATATTTTCTACCTTAATTTTTTTTTTTTCTTTTTAAAAACAGAGTTTCACTCTTGTCGCCCAGGCTGGAGTGCAGTGGCATAATCTCAGCTCACTGCAACCTCTGCCTCCTAGGTTCAAGTGATTTTCCTGCCGCAGCCTCCCAAGTAGCTGGGATTACAGGCGCCTACCACCATGCCCAGCTACTTTTTGTAATTTTAGTAGAGATGGGGTTTCACCATGTTGGCCAGGCTGGTCTGGAACTCCTGACCTCAAATGATCCGCCTGCCTTGGCCTCCCAAAGTGCTGGGATTACAGGCGTGAGCCACCGCACCTGGCCTCTACCTTAATTTAACTTATTCGAATTTTTGTATAACCAGCTCTGCAGGGAATTGTTCAGAAATCTTTATCCGTATTTCTGGTTTTTTCATAAGGAGAAATTAATAGACGGGGCATTATGAGGTCAAAGGTTAGGTACATCTTCAAGACTTCCTGTCCTCCAGAGATGCATCAGTTCCTCTTCCACTGCTGTGTCCAGGAGTGCCCCCACAGAAAAGCTGTCCTGTTACCTTTAAAGACTTTTAGCAACTTGGGCCTTGCCTAAAACATGAGGCACACTGTAAGTAGCTTTTCTCTTCAGGGACAGCATGAATTCAGGCTACCCATGGGGTTGGACAGGAGACTGGGCTCTGCATGTAGGGTGAGTAGTTGTCCCTATAAGAGAAGCTTTTCAGGGTGCAGGACTCTGAGGGCTAACACCAGGATGGTCCCAGCAAGCCGGAACAGTTGTCCTTTTACCCCAAGGGCAAGCCCCTTACCTCCCATTCAGTAGACCCTCCCTCTGCCCCTGTGAGAGAGCCAGGGTCAGGGGCTGGAGCTGGGGCTGGGGAAACCCAGAGAAGCTCAGAAGGAGCCCTGCCCTCCTCAGATCCAGGACGCAGGTGAGCAGAGAAACAGCCATCACCCAGGGGGAACTTAGTATAATTCCATCCCTTTCCAGCTGTGTGACCTGGGCAAACTGCAAAAGCTTCCGCTTCCTCTGCTGCAAAGTAACACAAAACCAGCAGCCTCACAGGGTTGCTGCAAAGATTACACGCGGTGTTGAATGACTGCCCTTAGCAAGGCTTAGCGTCATCAACCTTCAGAGGTCAGCTAGGATGAGAACAAAGTGTGATGGCAGAGGCCAGTGTAGCCACAGGATTTCAAAGCAAAGAGGGTCTAGGGTGCCAGAAAGGCTTCCTGTGGGAGGCAAGAAGTGGAGTCTATTTTATAAATAAAAAATGCTCCAGCCTCACTGGACATCTCCTGAAGTTGAGACCACAGCTCTTAAGATCTTCCTCTCCAGCTGGACGTCCCAGAGCAGTACTCACAGAGTTCTCTCATCCCCTTTCTCAGCATCCTCTAACATCCCATCTTTCTCTGTTATTTAAATTAATTCTAACACACTATAGTTATCATCTCAATAATAAGCATCTGTTGGCCAGGAGCGGTGGCTCATGCCTGTAATCCCAACACTTTGGGAGGCCGAGGCAGGTGGATCACATGAGGTCAGGAGTTTGAGACCAGCCTGGCCAACATGGCAAAACCCTGTCTCTACTAAAACTAGAAAAATTAGCCAGGTGTGGTGGCAGATGTCTGTAATCCCAGCTACTTGGGAGGCTGAGGCAGGAGAATCGCTTAAACCTGGGAGGCGGAGGTTGCAGTGAGCCAGCATGGCACCACTGCACTCCAGCTTCGGCAACAGAAAAAAAAAAAAAGCATCTGTTTTGTTTACTATTTAAATAATTACATTTATTTATGTCAATGTTGAACCTATTTATTGTCTTATTGTTTAAATGTTAAATCTGTGCAGCAGCTTTATTCTTTAAATATTAAACATATATTGTGTTCATTATCTATTGTCTGTCTCCAACCCCTAGAATGGAACCAGAATGCAGACTCCACACAAGCAGGGATCTAGGACAGCTCCTGGCATACAGTAGGTGCTCAATAAGTATTTGTTAGCTGAAGTAACAATGATAAAAGATCCTATCTGTGGCAGGTTTACTCTATGTGCGCCTCACATTGTACATGCATTGGTTTCCCACAATGGGAGTCCTGCTGTGCAGATGAGAAACTGAAGTTCAGGCCCGGTGTGGTGGCTCATGTCTGTAATCCAAGTACTTTGGGAGGCCGAGGAGGGAGGAGCATTTGATTTCAGGAGTTCAAGACCAGCCTGGGCAACATGGAGAAAACCCATCTCTACAAAAAAAAAAAAAAAAAAATACAAAAATTAGCCAGGTGTGGTACTGCACACCCATAGTCCCAGCTACTTGGGAGGCTGAGGTGGGAAGATCACTTGAGCCCAGGAAGTGGAGACTGCAGTGAACTGAGATCTTGCCACTGCACTTCAGCTAGGGCAACACAGGGAGGCCCTGTCTCAAAATAAACAGGCCGGGCATGGTGGCTCACGTCTGTAATCCCAGTATTTTGGGAGGCCAAGGCGGGCGGATCACTTGAGGTCAGGAGTTCGAGACCAGCCTGGCCAACGTGGTGAAGCCCCCCTCTCTACTAAAAATACAAAAATTAGCCAGGCGTGGTGGCAGGTGCCTATAGTCCCAGTTACTTGGGAGACTGAGGCAGGAGAAGTGCTTGAACCCAGGAGGTGGAGGTTGCAGTGGGCAGAGATTTCGCCACTGTACTCCAGCCTGGGCAACAGAGCGAGACTCCGTCTCAAAAAATAAAACAAAATAAAAATAAAAAATAAACAAAAGAAGTAAACAAAATATATCAGAAAAGAAAAACTGAGGTTCAGAAAGGTGAAGCGATGCTGGGAAAAGCAGAAGCTGGATACAGTGGTGGAGGCTCAGGGGGAGGTCATAGCCCAGAGGTGAATGGGATCTAGAGAGAAATTGCATGGTCCCTTCTGCCCCAAGGACAAGAGAGAAGGGTGGCATTTTGTGTCCCTGAGCACCACTGCCCCCTCTATACCGGAAGGAGGATGAGCTTCCATCGTACTGGATCTGCCATCATGGGGAACCTCCCTCAGGGTCTTGGAACATGGTCACCAGGAAGGACCCTCATCCTGTAGATGGAGATATTGAGGCTGGTGTGGGGCTATCCAGTGACATCACTAGGAAGTGGTGGATCAAGGATGCAAACCCAAGTATTCTGACCTTGCAGCATGCTACATTGAGTTCAGTGTTTCCCAACTAGCCTCACCTAAGGTTTACACATGATTCTTATAAAAATACAAATTCCTAGGACCTCTGCTTGGAGATTTTTATTCAGGAGGTCTTGGGTCAGCCCTGGAAGCTGATATTTTTCACAAGTTCCCCATGGGTGTCTTATGATGAGGGAGCTCAGGAGATACTCCCCTGGGGTCAAGGCCAGGCTGCCCACCGCCCTGCAGCTCACCATCCACCTGGGCCTTTGAACAAGTGCCAGGAAAAAGGAAAGCATCAACTATCACACTATGCATTTGTGGCTAGCTCCATCCCCCAAAACAATAGGAGTGGCAGAGTCCCAGCCTCACCTCTCACTGGGTACATAGCTCAGATAGGTCATGGGACTTCTTTGAGGACACAAAGTATGTGAAAATCAGAGGAAATGACATATCGTGTGGCTGCTTGGGCAACCCACACAGTATTGTGCAACTGCTTCTTGTTTCATTGACTTGGCCCTTGGTAGGTAAAAATGTGTTTGTATTTCACAAGTATGTGTCACTCAGACAACAAGTAAGGTGTCCCTGACCTTACCCAGAGGTCACCAATCTTTCTGAGCTCTGGGACTTGTCAGGGGGCATAAACTTTGCCTGCTGGTGTGCTGGGAGAAAAAGCTGGGGTACCGAAATGATGATAGGGAGAAAGCCACCTGGTGTCTTCCTTCTTATACACTTTTTCTCATCCCATGTTTTTTCTGGAACCCACCTTATTTGAATCCTAGCTTTCCTTTACAGATCACCTTTCCCAAGTAGCCTTCCCTGATTGCAGCTGGTACAACTTCCCTCTCCTATCAACACTCAGAGCACTTGGTATGTGCGGCTCTCAAGCAATGCTGATAATTTTTCCTTAGGACTGTTTCCCCTCTGAGCTGCAGGCTCATTCACTTACACATTCCTGAGCCCTGTAGGACCCTGTGTTTCAAACCACAGGTCACTATAATGGGTCAGGATGTCCATTTAAAGCTATAATTTCCCAAAATTGCCTCAGAAGAATCAGCCAGGGCTAGCGTTAAATATACACAGGCCAACTGGCCTCTCTCCTGGGGATTCTAATTTAGTCTGTCTTGGAACTGATTTTATATATATATCATATGTGTGTATATATATATCATATGTGTGTATATATCGTATTTGTGTGTATACATCGTGTGTATATATATATGTGTGTATATATGTGTGTATATATCTATCATATATGTGTGTGTATATATATCATATGTGTGTGTGTGTGTGTGTGTATCATATATATATATATGTTGGGTTTTTTTGAGTTAGGGTCTAACTCTGTCTCCCAGGCTGGAGTGCAGTGGTATGATCACAGCTCACTGCAGCCTCAACCTCCCAGACTTAAGCAATCCTCCTGCCTCAGCCTCCCAGGTAGCTGGGACTACACATGTGTGCCACCACGCCTGGCTAATTATTTTATTGTTTATAGACAGGGTCTCACTGTGTTGCCCAGGCTGGTCTCAAACTCAAGTGATCCTCCTGCCTCAGCCTCCCAAAGTTCTGGGATTACAGACATGAGACAGATCTATTTTTTAACCAGACCTCTAGGACCTAGAATCTAGGTCAATGCATTTCAATCTGTAATGTGCACACAGCACACCTGGTGAACTTGTTAAATACCAATCCTGGTTTACTGGGGCCAGAATTCTGCATTTCTAACACATTTCTGGGTGACTCAGTGCTGGTGCTGTCCCTAAGTGTATGGCCCATAGGTAGTTTGCCCAAATTCAAGAGATTCTTGTCTTCAGGCACATTGGGGAAGCAAGAATTGAGCGCTGTTGTTCTCAACCTCAGCACACCTGGGAAGCTTTTAGACTATACTAAGGTTCAGGTCCCACTGCAAACCAATTAAATCAGAACCTCTGGGGCAGGGGAATGGGGCCGGGGAGTGGGGCGGGGGGTGGCTGTTGTTTTGTTTTCAAAGCTTCCCAGATGATTCTAATGTGAAACAGGGCTAAGAATCACTGATTCAGTGGGTCCCCACCACCATTAAAATGAATGAATGAATAAATTGAAGAGAACAAACAATCTCCCAGGCTTGCAGGGTAAACCCTGGGTCTCTGTTATATGTTATAAATACAGATGCACGTGAGTTGCTGGATCAGAGCAGGTTTGCTCTGAATAAATTGAAGAATGAATGAATAAATTGAAGAGAAAAAACAATCTCCCAGGCTTGCAGGGTAAACCCTGGGTTTCTGTTATTTGTTATAAATACAGATGCACGTGAGTTGCTGGATCAGAGCAGGTTTGGACATGAATGAACCAGTAAGGGAGAAGGTCCTGGAGTTCACAGACCAGCCATGGGGACAGACTGCAAGGACCTGAGGTGGGGGCAAGGGAGGGTGGGGCTGACAGCACTGAGGGGCTCTGCAGCAGGACGTAGTGAGTTCAGATGGGGCAGCAGTGACCAGAAGCCTCTGAACTGAGCCATGCAGGAGGAACAGGACATTGTTATGAAGCAAGCAAGACCTTTTAGGCACAGAGGACAAAAAATACCCAAGCGTTGGGGGACGTGAAAAGAATGCAGCAAGTTCAGGGAAGGGAACACCAAGGGGCTGGCTGGCCCTTGGCCATTTGGTACTGGGGGTGTGAAGGGGAGTGGCAGAGATAGTCACTCACAGTAGCTGATACTCCACTGACAGCTTGCATAAGGCTGTTTTCATGCACCTAAGAGCCAATGAAGTCTGAGGGCACCAGACAACCTTCTAGAAGGCATTTTTTGAGGGGAGGAGTGGAGGGTGATTAAGCAAAGATCCGCCAGCAACCTTCCTATGGCCCTTTCCCCCAAGAACCCAGGCCCTGCCTTCCAACAGCTCTGCTCTCCACCCGCATTTCATTTCGGCAAACATCTCCTAGGCGCCCTTTTTGCCAAGCACTGAGTTGGAGAGCCAGGAAAAAGCCAGACAGCTCTGCCCTCATGAGCTGGTGGTGGGAAAGATCACACTGTCATGAGTGACTACAACATAGGACAGGATGTCAGAAGCGCCCCAAACTTTGGGCCATGGGAAGGCAGGGGCAAGGACAGTCAATTTTGCCTGAGATGATCAGGGAAGGCTTCTAGGAGGGAGAGGAGGCAAAAGGACCTTGAAGGGCTATTTGGTGAAGGGCTAACATGTATCAGTGGTGAAAGGGGGAAACAGGCTTAAGGAACACAGGATTTGCAAAACACTGAGACTGCATATGGCTAAAGCACCGAATATAGTTGGGGTTGAGGTGGACAGACTGGCAAAAGGGCCAGGACAGGACAGCCCCGTGCACCGAGTTAAGGAGTTTGGATTTACTGGGGGAACCAAGAGGGAACCATTGGAGATTTTTAAGCTGGGGGATGACATGATCACAGCTGGGTTGGAGGATATCTGGCAGCTGACCTAGTGGCTGGTGGTATGGAATGCAGGAATGGGTGGATGAGGACAGAAATGAAGGGCTAACTTTAAGATGGATCTGGTATCCAAAAATAGAGGGTTTTCATCCCCAACATTCATATGCCCAAGAAGAGCCAATGAAGGGCCTGGGGGTTTCTGACAAGGAACTAAGAGCTGGAGGGGCAGAGGACTGTGCTGTGGCCTGCAGCAGCATAAAAGAAGCAGACTGGGCTCAGCTCCAGACCTCAGTTTTCCCGTTAGCCTGGGATTTTCTGAGTCTGGTGTGCCCCAATTGTGTGTTTAATTTCAGTCTTTTCCTTCTTGTTCAGGTTTTACCGCAGGAGAATAACCTCTCCATTCTAATCTGAAATTAATTATTTATGCTTATGAACACGCTGGATGCCTGCCTGGTTTATTTATTTTTCAAATAATGCATCTGAATAGGCATTCACACAAGACAGGGCAAACATAATTTTAAGGCAAAGGCCCTTTCCAACTGTTGCCCGATTAACTGTTCTAAGCCATTGTGTAGCCTTGTCCTTATCCTGCGGAGTCCAAAATTTATCCCTGGCATACTAATTAGATGGCAGGTGTCTGTGTCTGACAGTCAAGATTCGCATTATCCAGCCCCACCACCTGACCCTTACAATCTTATCTCCTGCTGCTATGACTTTCTCCACTGGGCCAAATTCCACTCATCCATCCTCCAAGGCCCAGTTCAAACGTCTACTCTGTGAAGCCATCTCTGGTTCTCCCTCGAGGGGGGAGGTCCCCTCATGCTTCTGAATTTCCAGTCTTTTGTTGTTGTATCCTTCATCAGACGCTAAGCTCCCCAGGACCTGGCACGCAGTAGGTTCCTCAATGGAGCATTTGCTGGAATGGGGGAGGGTGGTCTCCAGCTTCCCGAGAGGCACCTAAGCACGCCAGCCAAAGTGGGGCTGGGCAGAGACCAGACCCGCTTTTGGAGTCAGTGTCTACAAAGTGCTCTCGGGGGAAGGGGGCAAGCGGGGAACGTCGCCCACCCGGAGCCGATCCCCCCAAGAACGCTTCACTCGGGTGGGGTTACTGCTTGGGCTCGCCCCAAGCACAGTGCACACACTTCATACATCCGCAAGCCTCCTGAAACGCCTCTCCCCTCAGGCCGACCTTTCTGTTTCCTTCAACGCCTCCCATCTGTTGTGTGCGTTCCAGTTTCCAACTCAGAGTCAGAACCATCATTTCCAAAGACTCCTGCAACAGCCCGAGGACGCATACAAGGCACGGGTTACTTTTCAGACGGAGATTTGGGGCTCAGGGTCCAGCGACTCGTCCAAGGTCACTCTCAAGAAGTATGAGGGCTATGACTTTGACCCAAGCCTTCTAACTCCCCGGGCAGCGCTCCTCCCAAGCCCCCCGCAAGCTGTCTGAGCTTCAAAGGAAAAAGTTTAAAAGTGATCCATACGTCCCAAAGCACGCACAAAGCGTTCTTCTGTAAACTGCGGCATGGGTCGCTGATAAAAGGTCCCTCTGAAGGTTTGAAGATACTCAACAAGGCTCCACAGAGGGTACTTTGGAGTTTTCCGCGAAGGCGCTCGCCCCGCAGAACCGACAAGGCCCCTAAAACCGACAATGCCCAGACGCCACCTGCAGGCAGCGCGCTAGAGAACGCGTTGGCTGTTTCTGGCACGCTGAGGCCACCGTACGGCACCAAGGGTGAAGCATGGTGGCTAGCGGAGCCCGCATCCTGACAGGTGTGCTGGCGTGGCCCTCTACCTGCCCCGCCGCGGCGGCCTGCGGCCAGGAGAAGTAGGCTGGCGACATCTGGCGGGCCGCGGGCCGAGGGAGGGGAGGCGGGGCGGGGCGGTGTCTCCCTCACGTGACCCCAACAGCGCCCAGCGCGTCGCGCTGCGCCCCAACCTCGGGGTCGGTCACAGTCTGCGCCTGCGCGGGTCCCGGCTCGCTAGCGGTCCTTCGGGACGCCGGCGGTGATGGGTGAGTGTGGGACGAGCGTGGGGAAGCACCGGGCTTTCTTCGCATGAGGTTGGAGGGAGGGGAAACGCGCTGAAGGGCCCGCTGGGGCAGGCTGCCGCCCGGGGGGCCCATCCCTGTCTTCTGCGCGCTCCGGCTGCCCTGGCCCGGCCCCTGCGGGCCCCACCCAGGCGGCGCGGGCGGAATCAGCTCTGAGCCTCCTCGGCTCCCGGCTCCCCCGCCTGCCGCGAGTGTTTGTCCGGCTGCTGGGCGACCTTTCCCGCGAAGGCGCTGTCCCTTAATTCGGGCGCGCCCTGGGCTGGGGAGGCACCTCCCTGGTGCATAGGAACCGCAGGGGCGGGGAGGAGCCGGGAGCTGCCTGCGCCCGGGGGACAGCGGGGATGGCACCGCGCAAGGGCCTCTGCGTCCCGGGAGACTGGGATTTCGGCCTCACCTCGGGACCCCTGACTGTGAAGTGTCAGAGACGGAAGAGGACTTAGTGATCTTGTCCAACTCCCTCCCCGCCTTTCACAGGTTGGGGAAATGGACGCCTGGAGAACGGTAAGTTCAGCTACATAGCCTGGCAGTGGTTGTTCTGCGACAGCATATTGCATCGCGTTGTAGGAAGCTCACTTGTACAAGGATTTTCGGGGACGATGGTGTTGGTGGTGTTAGTCTCCATCCATTATTTGGTGTTCAGTTTAGCTAGATGGAGTATGTCAGCACCTCAGCTTTCTGCAAAACCTTTGTTTTGCACCTCACAGCTCTACCTAGCTGATCTTAATTCCCACCTTCTGTTTCTCTACTTGTAATCTCTGAAACAGAAGCCCTTGAAATGTATAGTGACCTTGCCATTTTGAGCCGCCTCTGCCCGTGCTTTGAAAGGATTCCATAGGATCAAAAGGTGCTAGGACTCTTGAGGTCCCATAGTGGTTTAGAGCACAGGTTACCGTTTTGGAGCTGGAATCACCCTTAGCGCATCTCAGGGGAAAATAAGCTAGGAGTTGACTCATCTGATTTCTCGTTTGGTAAGTGAAAGCAAACTCAGATCAGTGGATTTTAAAATCAGATATTGCTTTGTCTTTATATTGGCAAGCTAATGTCATAACTAGGACTAGACCCAGGCTGATCTTGTTCTGAATGCTGACTCAGACCTGCTGACTAGTGGAAATTCACATCCTTTGAGAATTGGAGTCACCCTCTCCCCAGTTTTTGCAGAGACCTTTGTGCTAGGATCATATCTGTATCATGCTGATCCATGTAGGCTGTAAATTATAATAAGGTTTTAGACTTTACACTGTTTTCTTAGTCACAGAAGCTTGACACTCAAGCTTGAAAATCAAGTTCATTAACTGCTCCCTTATGATAAGATAGTTTTACGTAGCAAACAAGCGTAAAGTTATGGTAAATAAATTTTGCAATAAATTGCAAAGAATTATCCACATTAATGAATAAAAATATAAAGATCAGTTTAGCAAAGAAATTTAACCATGTTCACAGTATAGGTAAACATGCAAAAGTCTAAACTGTACTACCAAATAATGCTGTGCACATTATCCTTCTATTGCTAAATTAAGAACATGTTCACACCATCCTGGTGTGTAGGATTAAACTAGAGAAAAAGCTTTAAATCTGTAAAGTCCAGGAGGGTTTCATAACTTTTTTTTCCCCCATCTAGGCCTATTTTTTAAATCTGAGAATCTCAATGTACAGTAATGTTCTTAAAATAGTTTGATATGGTGGTCAATAAATGGTTAACTTCTGTTAGCTGTAGTTTTCTGCTTGTTTAATAACAGTCCCCATTCTCACACACAGTCATAAATAAACTAACCTTTATTTGCAAAATTTCAGAAAGTAATACAAGTAACATTCCAGTAAAAGCGAACATGGACAAAATTTTTATTGTTGTTCAAGTACGCAAATAACTTGGCTTGTACTGTCAAGGAGCATATGTAAACAGCTTGTAGGTGGTGACTTTAGAATTTAAAATATTTTGTGTGCTCAGTATGTGAAAAGAAAATGGTTTTGACATTCATAAATTGTCACAATATCATGTAATCATGTACATTAATCTAAATATTCTTGTTGATTTAACATTGTTTAATTCTGAAACTGAAGAAGTGCAAAGCATTACATAGGTATCAAGCATTTCTAGACTAAGTTTTAGGACTTCAAATATTGATTAATCTTAGCTTGTAAGTGTACTAATAAGAGTTTTTAACTCATACCTATCAGCTGAATCAGTAAAAAGTAAGGATGTAGTAGACTAATAATTATCAAACTCAATACCCTAACAGACTTCAGTGTCTAGAACATATCTTGAAGTTAATCATATTAAGCCCCAAAACTCCGTACATTAAGAAAGGGAGAGGAGAGAGGGAACAGATGATATTCTGGAACCTTTTTTTTCCCTTTAATCTTATTTTTACTGTGAATAACAACACTAGACTCACTGAAGATTTTGGGACACTTACTAGCAAGCATAGTTAAGACAAAATGCCAACTCTCTTAAATAGTAGTAAGAGTTTTGCTCAAAGAAAAGTACACAGCCTTAAACAGTCAAGTTATGAAACAAAGGATAAAAATAGTTGTCTCACTTAAGAATTAAAAGAAAATAAGCCAGGCACAGTGGCTCACACCTGTAATCCCAGCACTTTGGGAGGCCAAGGCAGGCTGGATCACTTGAGCTCAGGAGTTTGAGACCAGCCTGGCTAACATAGTGAAACCCTGTCTCCACTAAAAATACAGAAATTAGCCGGGTATTGTGGCATGCCTGTAATCCCAGCTACTTGGGAGGCTGAGGCAGGAGAATCGCTTGAACCCAGGAGGTGGAGGTTGCAGTGAGCCAAGATTGCGCCACTGCACTCCAGCCTGGGCAACAGAGTGAGATTCTGTCTCAAAAAAAAAAAATTTTTTTTTAAACCAGGTGAGCACGGTGGCTGATGCCTGTAGTCCCCTTTGGGAGGCCAAGGCTGGCAGATGATGTGAGCCCGAGGAGTTTGAGACCAGCCTGGGCAACGTAGAGAAACCCTGTCTCTACAAAACGTACAAAAATTAGCTGGGCTTGGTGGTGCGGGCCTGTGGTCCCAGGTACTCAGATGGCTGAAGTGGAAGGATTGCTTGAGCCCAGGAGGTCAAGGCTGCAGTAAGTGCAGTGAACTGTGAGGTAGCCACTGCACTTCAGCCCAGGCGACAGAGCAAAACTCTGTCTCAAAAAAACAAAACAAAACTGAGAAATAGTAAAATTGGTAATTCACAAGCTGCTTCTTTGCTAGGAGTGGTAAGGTTATAAATTAGATAAACTGATAACCCTGCTCAAGAAAAAAGGGAACATAAGTACACAGGTTAGAAATAATTTTTTAAAACAGCAAGTGTTGGATGGGTGCAGTGGCTTGTAAATCCCAGCACTTTGGGAGGCCAAGGCAGGAGTTCAAGACCAGCCTGGGCAACATAGCAAGGCCCCCTCTCTACTAAAAAAATGTTTTTTAAAAGTTAGCCAAGCATGGTGGCATGCGCCTGTGGTCCTAGCTACTCAGGAGACTGAGGCCCCAGGGGTCCAGGCTGCAGTGAGCCATGACTGTACCACCGTACTCCAGTCTGGGTGACAGAACAAGACCCTGTCTTTTTTTTTTTTTTCTGGATGGAGTCTTGCTGTGTCGCCCAGGCTGGAGTGCAGTGCTGGGATCTTGGTTTACTGCAACCTCTGCCTCCCGGATTCAAGCAGTTCTCCTGCCTCAGCCTCCCAGGTAGCTGGGACTACAGGTGCGTGCCACGATGCCTGGCTAAATTTTGGATTTTTCGTAGAGATGGGCTTTCACTGTGTTAGCCAGGATGGTCTCGATTTCCTGACCTCATTCGTGATTCGCCTGCCTTGGCCTCCCAAAGTGATGGGATGACAGGCGTGAGCCACCACACCTGGCCAAGATCCTGTCTTTAAAAATAAAAATAGGCTGGGAGCAGTGGCTCATGCCTGTCATCCCAACACTTTGGGAGGCCAGGGTGGGAGGAACACTTGAGCCCAGGAGTTTGAGACCACCGTGGACAACATAGTGAGACCCTGTCTCTACAAAAAAAAAAAAAAAAAAGGTTATATAAATTAAACCAGAATTTTTTTTTTTTTTAAGGAAATCCAGTTATCAAAATTGACTCAAGAAGAGAGAACCTAACAGAACAATAACAATGGAAGAAATTGGGAACATTATCACAAAGCTATCATCCTGCCAAACTCCAGGCTCAGATGATGTCACAGGTGAATGCAATTAAACTTCAAGGAACAGATCATTTTGATAAGATTTAAATTGTTCTACAGTATGATGGGGGTGGGGGGGCGGGGAATCACATATTCTTTTTACAAAGCCAGTGGAACATTGACACTGGCACTTGATGTGAAGATAGTATTAAAACTGAAAACTTTTCTGAGTGCCAAGGCTTATGCCCATAATCCCAACACTTTGGGAGGCTGAGGCAGGAGGATTGCTTGAGCCAAGGAGCTTCAGACCAGCCTGGGCAACACAGAGTGTTGTAGAGACCCTGTCTCTACAAAAAAGTGAAAAATTAGCCAGGCATGGTGGCGCACGTGTGTGGTCCCAGCTGGGAGAATTGCTTGAGTCTAGGAGCTTGAGGCTGCAGTGAGCCATGATTGTACCACTGCACTCCAGCCTGGGTGACAGAGTGAGACCCTGTCTTGTAAAAGAAGAAAAAAAAAATGACAACATGATCTGTTATGAACAGTAATATGAAATTTTAAAATATTAGTAAATGGAAGTTAGCAGTATGATAAAAGAATATTTCACCACGGCCAAGTAGCATTTATCCACATATTGCAAGAGTGAGTAATCACCAAGAAATATGCTAACATAATACACCAAATGAATAAGTCAGAAAAGACAGAAAAGAATAATAAAATAGCTTGCCCTTGTTGAGTTCCTACTGTACACTAGACTGCTGTCGTGGGCACTTTACATGTTATTAGCTCAGTTAATTGAGCTAGTCTATGAGGTAGTTAATAGCCATGTTTTATAAAGAGAATAAGCTATAGAGTGACTTGTCAAAGGTCACACAGTACATGTGTGGTGGAGCTAGGATTTAAGTAGGTAATTAGTAGGTTCTAGAGGCTGTACTCTTAAATATTACACTGGCTGTCTCCAGTGTTTTTATGATCATCTCAGGAGCTTTCTAAAAGCATTTGACCAAAGTTTAAGATAGACTCTTGAGTTATTGGTGGTGGGAAGGTGTGGAGGTGATTGAACTTCAGTACAACAATAATAAATGTATATTTCCTTCCCATGTTTGAAAATTCTCTCAGTTTGACTTATCAGTTGACTAGAAAAATGAAATTCATTTTTATTTTATTTATTTATTTATTTATTTTTGAGACAGAGTCTTGCTGTATCGCCCAGGCTGGAGTGCAGTGGTACAATCTTGGCTCACTGCAACCTTGCTTCCTGGGTTCCGGCAATTCTCCTGCCTCAGCCTCCCAAGTAGCTGAGATTACAGGTGCATGCCACCATGCCCGGCTAATTTTTTTTTTTTTTTGAGATGGAGTTTCACTCTTGTTGCCCAGGCTGGAGTGCAATGGCGTAATCTCAACTCACTGCAACCTCCGCCTCCCAGGTTCAAGCAATTCTCCTGCCTCAGCCTCCCGAATAGCTAGGATTACAGGCATGCGCCACCACGCCTGGCTAATTTTGTATTTTTAGTAGAGACAGGATTTCTCCATGTTGGTCAGGCTGGTCTTGAACTCCTGACCTCAGGTGATCCACGCGTCTCAGCCTCCCAAAGTGCTGGGATTACAGGCGTGAGCCACCGCACCCGGCCACCCCCGGCTAATTTTTGTATTTTTAGTACAGATAGGGTTTTGCCATGTTGGCCAGGTTGGTCTTGAACTTCTGACCTCAAGTGATCTGCCTGCTTCGGCCTCCCAGAGTGCTGGGATTACAGGTGTAAACTACTGCTCCTGGCCTGGAATCCATTTTTAATGGGAAGCACAATTTCATAGTTAATAGTTGGGGGCAGGAGCTTAAGTTATAATTGCAGCTCTACTAATTCTTAGAATGAATATAGATTGAAGTCTTGGGGTTTTTGGCATGATTTGTGAGATGAAATTATGTGATAGCAGAAGGAAGGCCTCCTTCACTTCATGTTTACAGTAGAGTCCTACAGATGGGCAGGGGTAGATGATAAACAGGGAAGAGGGATACTTGAGTGGAATAAATCTTATATGACTCAGCTGATCAGTGAACATTTTTGTGTCTTGATGATTTGTTTCCCTGTGTAAACTTGAAAACTGCTAGGACCTGGATTATGAACACTCAGATGACAAGAACTTCCTGTTTAAAACCAAAAGCCAACTTAATGATAATCCCTAGGAGAGTTCCCACAGGTGTCAAGAAAAATATAAGAACTATAATTATATATATATGTAATTATATATAGGGATTATAATTATAATTTATTATAATCCTTTATTATAATTTAATTTTGTTCAGGAAGTATTTATCAGTTCAATAAGAAAAAAGAATTACACATATTATAAAAGAGAAGGCAAAATTTTTTGCAAGTGATCTTTTACATGGTGGAAACTAAAACGTTCACCAAAAAACTGAGACATAGTAAGAATTCAGTAAGTTAGCTGGTTCTAACCTTAATACCCAAGAATTGTTAGTTGTTTTCTTATGCAAACGAAAACTAGTTAGAAAACTGATGGAAGTAAATAGCCTATGAATAGTAATAATCAGGCAGGGCAAAGTGGCTCATGTCTGTAATCTCAGCACTTTGGGAGGCTGAGGCAGGAGGATCACTTGAGCCCAGAAGTTGAAGACCAGCCTGGGCAACATAGTGAAACCCCATCTCAAAAAGAAAAAAAATTTAAAAATTTAAAATATAATAGTAACCAAAAAGGTAAAATACATAGATGTAAGAAATAATATCTGTGTGAAGAAAATTTTAATGCTTTAAGGTTTGCAAAAAGTTATAAGTAAATAGGAAGATACCAAGTTCTTGTAAAGTTAAGATTCAATTTTGAAAAGATGATCAGTATTTAAAATTAAGATAGACTTGTCATGTCCTGTCTGTCATTCCCTCTGGACAGCTAGTGAATGACCTCCTGCTGTACAGGGCCTTGATACCTTCTATGATTGCACTTATCTCCCTATAGTCTAATTATTTGCACGTCTTATCTCCCCTGACGTAGGTACCTGACATACATATGCTCTTTAATTTTCACTCTTGCCACCTAAATACCACTAAAAATTCAAAGTTAATACTGTTCTGAACCTTAAATATTTATTTAATGAGACAGAGCTTCGCACTTGTCACCCAGGCTGGAGTGCAGTGGTGCAATCTCGGCTCACTGCAACCTCCGCCTCCTGGGTTCAAGTGATTCTCCTGCCTCAGCCTTCAGAGTAGCTGGGACAACAGGTGCACACCACCACGCCTGGCTAATTTTTGTATTTTTAGTGGAGATGGAGTTTCGCCATGTTGGCCAGACTGGTCTCGAACTCCTGACTTCAAGTGATCCACCCACCTCGGCCTCCCAAAGTACTGGGATTACCGGCGTGAGCCACTGTGCCTGGCCACCCAGCCTATTTTAAATATATATGCCGCATTCTGTGGATACATCTTCCACCATAAAACACCAACAGGATTTTGGGGAAGAGTACACCGAAGTTTACCTGAGAGAAGTGAGAGGGCCAGAAAAACTAATAATTATCTTTGGAGGGGGAGGCCCTACTAGATGATGACCTATATTTTGATGCTGCAATAGGTTAAAACAGGTTAGTACTAGAGAAGAAATACCAGGCTCTTTGTGGAAAAGAGTGGAGTGCAGAAATAAACGCAAATGCCCGTGGGTATTTAGATTATGCTGCAACTGATGGAAACAAAGTTCAGTCATCAGTGATGTTGGCAGTCTGTTATCTTTGCCTCACTTCTTACACTGATATTCCAGAGATATTACAGTATACGTGATAATTCACCATAAAAATTATGGAAGGGCCTGTAATCAGAGCACTTTGGGAAGCCAAGGCAGGCAGGTCACTTGAGGCCAGGAGTTTGAGACCAGCCTGGCCAATGTGGCAAAACCTTGTCTTTACTAAAAATATAAAAATTAGCAGGGCATGGCAGCACACACCTATCATCCCAGCTACTTGGGAGGCTGAGGCAGGAGAATCACTTGAACCAGGAAGGCAGAGGTTGCAGTGAGCCGAGATCATGCCTCTGCACTCTATCCTAGATGATAGAGTGAGACTCTCTCAAAAAAAAAAAAAAAAAAGTTGTGGAAGGAAGCCTGGATTACTTGTTTATAATTTTGGAGTAATGAAGACCTTCTTAGGAGAACATGAAATCTAGAAGTTGAGATATATTTAATATTCAAATTAAGAACTTCAGTGTATAAAAATGATATAGACATGGAAAAATTATTTGCCACAATTTGACTAAAATAGATTCATTTGCTTCATATCCAAAAGATACTTTACAAATCAGTAAGACAACGAAAGTGCCAGCAGAAAAATGGGCAACATATATGAAAATGTATAGTAAAGAAGTGGTCAATAGAAGTGAAAGATGGGGAATCATATTCAAAAATTTTAAATGGCAGGCAAGGTGGCTCACTCCTTACAATCCCAGCACTTTGGGAAGCTGAGGCATTAGGATCGCTTGAGGCTAGGGGTTGGAGACCAGCCTGGCTAACATAACAAGACCCCTTCTCTACAAAAAAAAAAAGCCGAATGTGATGGTGGGTGCCTGTAGTTCCAGCTACTCAGGAGGCTGAGGCAGGAGGGTCATTTGAACCTAGGAGTTCGAGGTTACAGTAAACCATGATTGTGCCACTGCATCGTAGCCTGGGCAACAGAATGAGACCTTGTCTCAAAAAAAAAAGTTTTTAATGGCAAAACAATTCACATGGTATAGGTACAAGGTTGCCCATTGCTGCATTGTTTAAAGGCGAAATAGAAAAAAACAATACCGAAAGGAATAGTTCTACTATAAGGACACATGCACAGCCATGTTCACTGCAGCACTATTCGCAGTAGCAAAGACATGGAATCAACCTAAATGCCCATCAGTAGTACACGGGATAAAGAAGATGTGGTACACATACACCATGGAATACTATGCAGGCATAAAAAGAACAAGATTGTGCCCTTTGCTGGAACATGGATGGAGCTGGAAGCCATTATTCTTAGCATACTAACTCAGGAACAGAAAACCAAATACCACATGTTCTCACTTACAAGTGGAAGCTAAATGATGTGAACTCATGGACACATAGAGGGGAACAACACTCACTGGGGCCTATAGGAGAGTGGAGGGTGGGAGGAGGGAGAGGATCAGGAAAAATAACTAATGGGTACTAGGCTTAATACCTGGGTGGCGAAATAATCTGTACAACAAACCCCATGGCACAAGTTTACATAACAAACCTGCACATGTACCTCTGAACTTAACATTTTTTTTAAAAGGCCAGGCCAGTGGCTCATGCCTGTAATCCCTGCACTTTGGGAGGCCAAGGCGGACGGATCGCTTGAGCCCAGGAGTTCAAGACCAGCCTGGCCAACAAGTTGATACCCCGTCTCTACTAAAAATAGAAAAATTAGCCAGGCATGGTGGCGGGCACCTGTAATCCCAGCTACTCGGGAGGCTGAGGCAGGAGAATCAGTTGAACCCAGGAGGTGGAGGTTGCAGTGAGCCGAGATCGCACCACTGCATTCCAGCCTGGGCAACAAAGCAAGACTCTGCCTCAAAAAAAAAAAAAAAAAAAAAGTTAAAAAAAAAAGGTGAGTGGGGGCAGGTTTAATTAGACCTTTCCTCTAGACACTCTCTGGAAGGTCTTGGAATTAAAAACGTGTATCTTTTGTATACCCACTCACACACTTGGCAAGCTGAATTGTCCACAGACTTTTCCAAACCTTAATAATACAAAACCATAAAAAACAGCAACCATAAATAGGAGGTAGAATAAATTGTATACAGTGCAGTCATTTCATAGAGTACTGTGCAACCATTCTAAACACTGAGGTATCTCTGTGCTAATACTAGATTCCAAAATGCATTGTTACATACCTCACTTTTTAAACTTAGTGGTGTGTGTGTGTTTCTTTTTAAAATGACGAGTAGGTTGAAGAGGGCAGGGGATAGGGGTGGGTGAGCGTGAACAGAGTCAGGCTGATTGCTGCAGGGTCCCTTGCATTAGTTCAGGTGAGAAGAGACCCAAGTAGGCCAGTGAGCCTGGAGGAGAGGCTCTCTGTGTGTTTAATTGGTTTCCAGCTTTTTTTCTCTATTCATGTAGGTTATACACATTTCTTCTGTGAATTTTTATTTAAATGATTTTTTGTTGTTACTGGATCTACAAACAGCCCAACTCCAAGGAATCTGGCATCTCTCAGTGGAGCATACAGGTGACTTCATAATCTAACCGCATTAGTAACTGCCAAAATTGGAAGTAATTTCTCTCTGTTTAAAAGGCAGTGAAACAAATTTTCAGAGCAGGTTTCTTCAACTGAACAAAATATTTTGGACCTTAGAGGTGGTATGGCTCTCCTGATCAGGGAGGGACAGTGAAAGGTTTGAGCTATGACACTGCCCAGCTCTCTGGATACAACCAAGTGACTTTCTTTGAGTGGGGAGAAGTTTCCTGACTCCTTGTATTACCTTCCTTAGGGTAGACTTTGGGCCTGCAGTGAGATTAGTCCTAACTTGCTCTTAGGTAAGAAGAGTTCATCTTTTCTAATAGGAACATGACAGCAAAGCAGCTCAAACTCCAAAGAGGCGTTAGGCCATAGATTGTACAGATGTCTACATTTTCTTAATAATAGTCTATATTCTTAGAAAAGGATATACAGATCTTAGTGTAACATACTTAAGTAAAATAGTTTCTTTCATTTGCTTCACAAGAGAAAGCAAAAAAATTTGGCCGGGCACAGTGGCTTACACCTGTAATCCCAGCACCTTGAGAGGCTGAGGCAGTTGGATCACTTCAGCCCAGAGGCTCAAGACCAGCCTGGGCAACATGGTGAAACCTCATCTCTACAAAAAAATACAAAAATTGGGCCAGGCGCTGTGGCCCACACCTGTAATCCTAGCACTTTGGGAGGCCAAGGTGGGTGGATCACCTGAGGTCAGGAGTTCAAGACCAGCCTGACCAACACAGCAAAAATCTGTCTCTACTAAAAATACAAAAACCAGCTGGGCATGGTGGTGCGCACTTGTAATCCCAGCTACTTGGGAGGCTAAGGCAGTAAAATCGCTTGAACCCAGGAGGCAGAGGTTGCAGTGAGCTGAGATCGTGCTACTACACTGCAGCCTGGGCAACAGAGTGAGACTCCATCTAAAAGAAAAAAAAAAAAAATTAACCAGGTGTGGTGGCATGTGCCTGTAGTCCCAGGTACTCAGAGGGCTGAGGTGGGAGAATTGCTTGACCCCAGGAGGTTGAGGCTGCAGGTGAGCCAAGATTGCACTACTGCATTCCAGCCTGGGTAACAGTGAGACACTGTCTCAAAAAAAAAAAAAGATAAAAATATACATATATAATGTAGTATTGTATATATTGTATATATATAATGTAGTATTGTATATATTATATATATATAATGTAGTATTGTTCAGAGGGTCTTGGGATTTTCCTGAGGGTCCTAACCTGCTTCTCTGTCCTCATCAGCTACCCATCCTTCTCCACCTACGTTGTACCCCTGCAGGGCATACACAAGTAACCTCCAAGAACGCGATGCCACTGCTCGTTTAGCCCAACACCTGTGCCTTAGTCTCTGCTGCTCCATTGGCTAAAATGTGCTTCACCCTTATGTGCATAGTGACAGTTATTCAGCTTTCAGAGCCGAGCCCACGGGTCATGTCCTGCCTGTCATTCTCTCCAGACAGCTGATTAATGACCTCCTACTGTATGGGGCCTTGATACCTTCCATGATTTCATTTATCTCCCTGTTGTCTAATTATTTGCCTGTCTTATCTCCCCTGACATAGGTACCTGACATACGTATGCTGTTTAATTTTTACTTTGCGTCTAAATACCATTAAAAATTCAAAATTAATCCTACACTGAACCTTAAACACTTCTTTATTTTTAATAACTAAATGTCTCATCCTGTGGATACATCTTCACTTACACATTGTGTCTTTTACTATTGAGCATTTGTATTCATTATTTGCTGTTAAAAGCCTGGCTGTGACTATCTTATGGCTGAATCCTTGTTTTTTTTTTTTTTTTAAAGTGGTTGTGTATATATATATATATATATATATATATATATATATATACATTTTTTTTTTTAATTGATCATTCTTGGGTGTTTCTCGCAGAGGGGGATTTGGCAGTGTCATAGGACAATAGTGGAGGGAAGGTCAGCAGACAAACAAGTGAACAAAGGTCTCTGGTTTTCCTAGGCAGAGGACCCTGGGGCCTTCTGCAGTGTTTGTGTCCCTGGGTACTTGAGATTAGGGAGTGGTGATGACTCTTAACGAGCATGCTGCCTTCAAGCATCTGTTTAACAAAGCACGTCTTGCCCCGCCCTTAATCCATTTAACCCTGAGTGGACACAGCACATGTTTCAGAGAGCACCGGGTTGGGGGTAAGGTCATAGATCAACAGCATCCCAAGGCAGAAGAATTTTTCTTAGTACAGAACAAAATGGAGTCTCCTATGTCTACTTCTTTCTACACAGACACAGCAACAATATGATTTCTCTATCTTTTCCCCACATTTCCCTCTTTTCTATTCGACAAAACCGCCATCGTCATCATGGCCCGTTCTCAATGAGCTGTTGGGTACACCTCCCAGATGGGGTGGCGGCCGGGCAGAGGGGCTCCTCACTTCCCAGAAGGGGCGGCCGGGCAGAGGCGCCCCCCACCTCCCAGACGGGGCGGCGGCCTGGCAGAGGCGCCCCCCACCTCCCGGACGGGGCGGCTGGCCAGGCGGGGGCCGCCCCCCACCTCCCTCCCGGATGGGGCGGCTGGCCGGGCGGGGGCTGCCCCCCACCTCCCTCCCGGATGGGGCGGCTGGCCGGGCGGGGGCTGCCCCCCACCTCACTCCCGGACGGGGCAGCTGGCCAGGCGATGGCTGAATCTTTGTGTACATGTTGTGTGAATTATTTTCTTAATCTATAGTCTTAGAAGGAAAATTATGGCTGTGTGTGTGTTCCATGTTCATTACACGTCGGTGGCTCTGGCAGATATACGCCCCTTAGGAACTAATGCTTTCTGATTCTTTCTGTGCCTCAGCTCTACGCTTTCTACTTTGAGAGTGATCATGGTTCTCTTTAACATCTTTTGTCCTGAGTGTTGAGCAGTTCACCACAGCATGTATGTAGTATGAGGAGGGAAAAAAAACATAAGGAACTTGGCAATTTTTTGTTCCAAGTGAAAGACCTAGACGGTTTTTTGTTGTTTTTATTATTTCCCTTTGAAACTCTTAAATATGGTTTGGATTGTTTCCACCTCTTGGCTGTTGTGAATAGTACTTCTGTGAACGTGGGTGTACAAGGTCTTTGAGACTGCGCTTTCAGTTGTTTTGGTTATGTCCCCAGAAGTAGGATTGTTGGATCGTATGTTCTTTTTTTTTTTTAAAGCAGGGTATTACTCTGTCACCCAGGCTGGAACGCAGTGAGATGAACACAGCTCACTGCAGCCTGAACTTCCTGGGCTCAAGAGGTCCTTCTGCCTCCACCTTCCCAGTAGCTGGTGTACGCCATCATGCCCAACAAATTTATTTTGATTTTTGTAGAGGCAGAGTCTCACTATGTTGCCCAGGCTGGGCACAAATTTGTGGCCTCATGCAATCCTCCCACCTTGGTCTTCCAAAGTGCTGGGATGACAAGTGTGAGCCACTGCACCTGACTACTATTTTTCATTTTTAAATTATTGTTATTATTTTTAGAAACAAGAGTCTTGCTCTGTTGCCCAGGCTGGAGTGCAGTGGTGCAATCATGGCTCACTGCACCCTTGACCTCCCTGGCTCAATTGATCCTCCCACCTCAGCATCCCACATAGCTGGGGCTACAGGCATGTGCTACCATGCCCAGCTAATTTTTAACTTTTTCGTAGGCATGGGATCTCTCTATGTTGCCCACACTGGTCTCAAACTCGTGATTCAAGCAATCCTCCTGCCCCAGCCTCCCAAAGTGCTGGGATTACAGGCATAAGCCACCATGCCTGGCCAGTCTCTTACTGTTAAGGAATTAAAATCCAATTAAAAAATATTTAGCCTCATATACACACACACATACACGTATGTGTGTATATATTTATATATATTTCTAATATATAGAAGTTTCTATATATTTCTATTATATCTAAGATATAATACAGTTGTCATGTTATCCCCCAAATAAAGGTGATTTCCAAGACCAGAACTGGAAGGTGGGAATTGTTCTGTATGACCCAGCTATTTGGATCTGGATTTTTTCAGGGAGAAGGAATCAGATTTAGATTACTGGCAAGGAAAGATCATGCGTTTTACAGAAGGAGGTGTATTATAGGGGTGGAACTTTGGCTTAGTTCCAATCATTTTCGGCAGTATCTAGTATAGCCACCTCTTATCCCAGGGCAGCCTCACAAAGTCATTGCCATCTGTGATACGGTAGCAGGGATATGAGCCCTGGAATCACTCAGACTTCATTTTAGAATGCTGACCCCGCCAGTTACTAGCTGTGCCCTGAACAGAACAAAAGAGAATACTGGTTTTATTCATTTGTAAAACTGGAAAAATAATTGTGGAGTTGTTTTGAGAATTCATACATGAAAATAGAGTGCATGGTACATACCTGTAGGCCTTCCTTGCCCCCATCATCCCACACCTCCACCTTCCAAGGTGCATGTTCAGTGTCCCTTACCTGTGTTCCCACAATGGTTGGTTATCATAGAAGGTGTCACATTGGTGTAATTGTTCACCTTGGCACATTCTATTAGTTTGTGAGTTCCTTATCTTTGAATCTCTAGCAACTTAGCAGAGGACCTAGTTCATAGTAGGTACCAAAGAAGTATAAATATTAATAGAATGAATGCATGTCTTGCTATTTTATTTCTCATGGGAGGAATGTGGGCCTATTTCAGCAGGACAATAGATAGATGCCGTATATAGTGTAGTCAGTAATTACGAACTAGTCTAGTGGCTCTGAAAGTTTTTGGTGTTAGGACTCCTTTACAGTCCTAAAAATGATTGTGGGCCCCAAACACCCTTTGTTTATGTGGACTGATATTCAGGGTCTTTAGGAATTTAAAATTAAAATATGAATTTTAAGGTAATGATAAACACATTACATGTTAACACATTTTCATGAAAAATAACATTCATGCCTCCCATTTTTTTCTAATGATTTTACAGTCATTAGAAAATATTTTACAGTTTTCTAAGCCTTTTGCATGTCTGACTTAAGATGGAGTTTCCTGTTTGCTGCATTCAGTTGTTGTGATAAGTCATTTTGATTAAAGTATATGCAAAAAGTCAAGCCTCACATAGATATGTAGTTTGAAAAAGGAAAATCTCCTGGACTCCCAAAAGGATCTCAGGGACTTCCAGGAGTCGTCTGAAAATGCTTTAAGAATCACTGATCTAGTCTGAAAAGGAAAGTGTGGTGTCCAGATATTAGAGGTTGGATTAGGGAGAAAGCCCATGTGTTTAGCTCTCTATAAAACAGGTTTACCCGTTGTCATTTATTATTTGTAGGTTAAAAAAAGTCCTTCATGAAAAAGAAAGATCTTAAGCAACATGATGGATTCAGAAGCTCATGAAAAGAGGCCACCAATACTAACATCTTCAAAACAAGATATATCACCTCATATTACAAATGTTGGTGAGATGAAGCATTACTTGTGTGGCTGCTGTGCAGCCTTCAACAATGTCGCAATCACATTTCCCATTCAGAAGGTCCTCTTTCGACAACAGCTGTATGGCATCAAAACCCGGGATGCAATACTTCAGTTGAGAAGGGATGGATTTCGAAATTTGTATCGTGGAATCCTTCCCCCATTGATGCAGAAGACAACTACGCTTGCACTTATGTTTGGTCTGTATGAGGATTTATCCTGCCTTCTCCACAAGCATGTCAGTGCTCCAGAGTTTGCAACCAGTGGCGTGGCGGCAGTGCTTGCAGGGACAACAGAAGCAATTTTCACTCCACTGGAAAGAGTTCAGACATTGCTTCAAGACCACAAGCATCATGACAAATTTACCAACACTTACCAGGCTTTCAAGGCACTGAAATGTCATGGAATTGGAGAGTATTATCGAGGCTTGGTGCCCATTCTTTTCCGGAATGGACTCAGCAATGTCTTGTTTTTCGGCCTTCGAGGTCCCATTAAGGAGCATCTGCCTACCGCAACGACTCACAGTGCTCATCTGGTCAATGATTTTATCTGTGGAGGTCTATTGGGTGCCATGTTGGGATTCTTGTTTTTTCCAATTAATGTTGTAAAAACTCGCATACAGTCTCAGATTGGTGGGGAATTTCAGTCTTTCCCCAAGGTTTTCCAAAAAATCTGGCTGGAACGGGACAGAAAACTGATAAATCTTTTCAGAGGTGCCCATCTGAATTACCATCGGTCCCTTATCTCTTGGGGCATAATCAATGCAACTTATGAGTTCTTGTTAAAGGTTATATGAAAAAACCATCAGTTAAGTGCCATTTATCAACTGAATAGACCTTCTAAGAAGAATGCAGTTTGGCCTCTTTTTTTTTTTTTTTTTTAAAGGAAATCCCAATCTTCTTCTTATGGAAAGCCATCAACTGGGTGTGGGGAGTAGGTCAGAGGGTTAGTGAAAGTCCAGGGGATTTCTCCTCCAAGTCCTACCACACAAAGGAAAGTCTCAAGCCTCTATTCACCCCTTCTCAATCCCCACGAAATAGGGGGTTGTTCAATATTGTCTTCAATGATAAAAACTTTGTGGTTAAAAGTTTCTCCTTAGGACTAGTGACAAAGTTAGGCTTATACTTTTTTTTGAGACAGAGTCTTGCTCTGTTGCCCAGGCTGGAGTGCAGTGGCACGATCTTGGCTCACTGCAACCTCCGCCTCCCGGGTTCAAGCAATTCTCCTGCCTCAGCCTCCTAAGTAGCTGGGATTACAGGCTCCCGCCACCACGCCCAGCTAATTGTTTTGTATTTTTAGTAGAGACGGGGTTTCACCATGTTGGTCAGGCTGGTTTTGAACCCCTGACCTCGTGATCCACCCGCCTCGGCCTCCCAAAGTGCTGGGATTATAGGCGTGAGCCACTGCGCCCGGCCACACCCGGCTAATTTTTTTTTTTTTTGTATTTTTAGTAGAGATGGGGTTTCATTGTGTTAGCCAGGATGGTCTCGATCTCCTGACCTCGTGATCCACCTGCCTCGGCCTCCCAAAGTGCTGGGATTACAGGTGTGAGCCACCGTGCCCAGCCAGGCTTATACTTTTAATGAAGACCATAAACCAAGCCAGAAGGGCTTAAGGAAGCAAGAGTCCTTGGGGGAGAATTCTTAGCGTTCTATACCCCAGCATCTTACCTTAGGGTTAAATCTAGGTCTAACCAGGCTGTGCAGGTCGACTAAGAAGGAATAATGAAACCACAGAGTTTCATGGAGAAACCATGGAGATGTCTGAATAGCTGATAAGCAGTTAACACACTGACCAAAGCTTGGAGGGAAACCATTTCCCCTTCCATCCTATGAGATCTCTTTCTTGCTCCAGTGAAACAGTTGGCCACAGCATGGCAGGCCTTCCTGTAGGGTGCCTGACAATTCCCTAGATGCCTCTTTAAAATCAGAAGCCGCGCACCGCCCCACCCAGTCACAGCCAAAGGGAAAACATAAATAAAAGGCTGTAGCCTCAGGCTTGTGGTTATGGAAAGAGCCTGGAATTGACAGGAGAGGAAGCACTGCCAAAGTGAGGATCTTATTTATCCTTCTTGCTTTCCCCGTCTGACACTGTGGTGGGGGTTGAAGCCACAGGCTGCTCCTCAGGGATATTGTCTCCAGCCTTTGATAGCTTCTTGGCCCGCTGGTATAGCTCATTTAAGTTAAATTCTCAGATCACATTCTCCTCAGAGAAGGTCCATGAGACAGCCCGTCCTTTCTTGTCAGTCTGTGGCTGCCGCATTACCTTCTTGCCACCTTGGAACAGGATCAGGGTAGGGAGTTGATTGGTGAGGGGTGATGTGCTCACTTTGTACCGCGTACTAACATCAGTATAGCGTCCAGCATCCACCGTCCCAAAATTTAGCCCTGTACAGTTGTACTTAAGGGAGAGGTCAGCATAGATAGGGGCAAATGATTGGCAGTCATTAGACCAATTGGCAAAGAACTCCACAATCCAAGTGACCCTGTTGTCCCGTTCTAGTTCCTCATCAGTGGTTTTATCATTGAAGTACTTGATATACTCAGGGCCCATACATGGGCGGGGGGGGGGGGGGGGGGGTTTGCACGTCATCAGGAACACTATGCAGAGTGTGATGTAAAGTAGGCCCATGCGAATATCCAAGCGGAAAAAAAGAATTGCGTTGGCCACTTTACTAAACATGAAAATGTTGCCTATATGTTGCTCCACAGTGATGGATCTGCGGTTCTTCATCATCACAATGGCACTGAGAAACATCAGGATCTCCACTTCTCTCTCCGGTTTCGGGCAACTCCTTTGGGGTTCCGAGTCTTCTCTGAGGCCCACGTTGGGCGCCGTATTATTGTTGCCAAAAAGAGTGAAACTCACAGTGAAACCCCATCTCTACTAAAAATACAAAAAATTAGCCAGGCGTGGTGGCAGGCGCCTGCAGTCCCAGCTACTTGGGAGGCTGAGGCAGGAGAATCTCTTTCTTAATTGGCCAAATATAAGTTGGTGTCATAACTCCAGGCCACAGTGAGTTATGGGCAAAGCTTTTTTCCTTAAGCATCAACAAAATAGAATAAAAGGTTCCAATAGGAAAATACAAGGTTTTTGTTTTGTTTTCTGTTTTGTTTTGTTTTTTTTTTTTTTTTTATCATTACCTAAGAGCTTTAGGCTAATTGCCTGGTAAATAGCTGTCCATCTGATGGCCTTTGACAGGGAACCTAATCCCCAAGATAGGATTCTTTTTCTTAAACCAATCTTGAAATCGCCTGCATTGAAACATAAGTGGCTGTGACCGGCCAGAGAGAAGGTCCTCAGGGGCCAGGGGCTCCTCAGGCTTCCTTTGTTACTCCATTGCTTGCTTCTCTGCCCTCAGGAGCAGCTGCAGAGGACAGTCTTCATTAAGCTCAAGCATATGACAAAGGGGCAGAACAGAGAAGAAAAACAGCTTATTAGGTACAGGCTTTTCATGATAAATTGCTTGTATTAGTTTTGAAACTAAGCACCTATTGGATAGGCATTATACTATTTCTATTTAGATATGGTAGATCAAGGAGCTATGAAAGTTCCCGTTTTGCTTTCTAGGTTTGAAAGTTTTCTGTTTGATTCTGACTGTGATCTTCAACCCTTCCAAAATGTCCTTATGTTATAATTTCACTTATTTCATTGCCAAAAGATGAAGGGACTTGAATCTTGTTATAGTTGTTCCATCCTGTTAACAAGTTTTCATTTTGTGTATGGATCAAATTCTGGTTAGCTTGGTTTCTTTGAATTACTGGTGCCATCTCAGCAAAGGTCTGTGGTTATTTTTCCCCTTGAGTGGGAGTTGGTCATATTCAAGCATCCTGTTCTCTTAAAACTCTCCTTTTAAGAAATAAACACTTCCATAACATTTTGTCTTGGAAGTCTATTAATGCAATCCCACTTTTTTCCCCCTAGTTTCTAAATGTTAGAGGGGAAAAAAGGCTCAGGATAGTTTTCACCTCACAGTGTTAGCTGTCTTTTATTTTACTCTTGGAAATAGAGACTCCATTAGGGTTTTGACATTTTGGGAACCCAGTTTTACCATTGTGTCAGTAAAACAATAAGATGGTTTGAGAGCATATGATCTAAATAAAGACATTTGAAGGGTTAGTTGAATTCTAAAAGTAGGTAATAGCCAAATAGCATTCTCATCCCTTAACAGACAAAAACTTATTTGTCAAAAGAATTAGAAAAGGTGAAAATATTTTTTCCAGATGAAACTCATATGCCACTTCCAATTGACTAATGAAATACAAGAGACAGACTGAAAAAGTGGATTATGCATCTTAAAACCCTTTCTGTAAATATTATGTAGCTAAAGATTGATTTCCAGCATCTGACATGACAGTAGTTTTCTTGTTAACCAGTTTTTCTTCTTTCTGGATAATTGCATATGAATATTTATACATACTGACCAAAATAAAGGCCTCAACTTGGTAGTTTACTGAAAGTTCTTGGACAAATAGTCCATAAAAGCTGTTGACCTCTAAATGCACTATGGCTGGTTAAATACAGTGACCATCCTTCTTCCAGCTGTAAAGGATGAAGCATATTAAGCATTAGCCAGGCAGTAATAAAGCTAAATAGCCATACAGCAGCTCTGACAATGTTGTGCTGGATATTGCAGTTTGCTTTCAAGGTGCAGATGTAAGGATTTAAAAAAATAATAATTTGGCACCAAATAAATATGAGTAGCATCCTTTGGCCTATTAAATAGAGTCAGGATTTGAAGGGAATTGAGTTTGAGAAATGAATAAATAAAGGCACCTTGGTGCCTGACCCCCTCAATCATGCGTGTGACTTTGAGCACTCACAGGTGTGTGCAGCTACTCAGCCCAGGGCAGGTGGGTTAGCCTGGGGTTATACCTTGGCCTTGGGAATAGACACCATTGGGCCTTTGGTTTTGTTGGGCTTCCTTTTGTCTTTACACTCCATACAGGTGGTAGAAATCTGAGTTCTAAAGCACTTTTGTGAAATACAAGCTAAGTGAGAATTCTAAAGAAAATGCTTTGGTTTCTGCTGTCTCAAATAAGTGGCATTTAAAAACAATTATTAATAAATATTTTTAATGGTTTTAACTCAGTATTTTTTTTATTTCTTTGTCACTCTTTACAGCTTTTGAAGACCAAACTGCAAATACATTACCAGGGATGGTTTTGTGTTGTCCTATAGACTTCTTAAATTTGACAAAAAATTTAGCAGAACTTGTAACCAACAGCTTTGTCTGAACTTGAAGTCAAAATGTGTTGTTAATAAGAGATTCTAACTATTGCTTTTACCTTCAGTGTGAACTAGTGTGGTAACAACTTTGAAAAGGCAGGCCGGGTGCGGTGGCTCACGCCTGTAATCCCAGCACTTTGGGAGGCCAAGGCGGGTGGATCACTTGAGGTCAGAAGTTTGAGACCAGCCTGGCCAACATGGCGAAACCCCATCTCTACTAAAAATACAAAAAACTAGCCGGGTATGGTGGCACATGCCTGTGATCCCAGCTACCCAGGAGGCTGAGGCAGGAGAATCGCTTGAACCTGGGAGGCGGAGGTTGCAGTGAGCTGAGATTGCGCCACTGCACTCCAGCCTGGGCAACAGAGTGAAACTCTGTCTCAAAAAAAAAAAAAAAATTGAAAAGGCAAACATGATTGAATATCTGAAAAGCTTTAAAAGTGGCCTTTCTGTTACGTCTGTGGCACAAATGGCTCATGAGTGCAGGACACTTAGGGTCTTGTGTCCTATACTTCATGTGTGATGCCACCAGAAATGTTACGGATTCCGTATTGAACACACTGAGAGTGGTATGAGCCCTCAGGACTGCACCACAGAGTAAACACAGCCTTGATATGGTGGCGAATATGTGTGTCTTTCTTGTTTCATTTGTGGTTGGGGACAAAATCGATGTATTTGTCTGAATAGTCGATATTCATCTTAACATGGTTGGTTGTGTAATCACCGGCTATATTGTGAACAGTGCAATAAAACAGAAGCATTTGTGTATATAATTACCTTTGGATACCTGAAATTCCCAAGCTTGGTTACAATGTAATGCTCAGTATAAGGCTGTGCAAACATGTAAGGGAATAATGGTGGTCGATGGGATATATGAAATGGGATCGAGAGGGCTTCGAGTGAAGCCAATCATGTTGAACGAACACTGGTTCAGTGTAGATGAAGTAGAGTGAGGCGTATGCAGTCATAAAATGAAGGGTGGACAGGAGATTACATTTGAAGAAAGGATAAGCACTCAGACTTGGTCTCTTTTAAATTAAAATATTTCTTTTCTCATGTGCAAATGTATATCAAAGACTTGAACAGGTATTCTCTTGAAATTTGAGGATTTTTAGTTTTTAATGCTGTCTTTGCTTAATATTAAATATGTGTTGCCTATTGGTTCCCAAATTGTGTGGGAGTCTCTAAATGTTTCCTCTTGAAGGTTCATTATTGAAAGTGGTTAAGTGCACAATGCTATTTTTGTTTGATAGTTTGAGTTTTATGACCCTATGAATTTAAATGAAATCTGTTAAATGTTTCAGAGTTAACACTTTTTTTTTGATAATTTGGAATAAAGTTTGTTTTTTAAGCCCACTCTTTTTGGTCTTCTCTTATGCTTGAGTAGTTGCTTGTTACTGGCACGTTCCTTTTTTGTGGTATTAATAGATTGATCTGTTAGTCTTTTTATTCAGAAAACATTTAGCACACTACCTTGACTTTTAGCAACTTGACCTGGGGATGTTGCAGGTAAAACATTCCTTTGTCTATCCATCTTATTTCGTCAAGAGGGGTTTCATATAAGTTTTATTTTCCAGGTAGTTTAACTGCAAAGCTTTTTGTTTGTTTGTTTGTTTGACAGGGTTTCTATTGCCTGGGCTGGAGTGTAGTGGCATGATCATGGCTCACTATAGCCTTGACTTCCTGGGCTCAAGCAATCCTTCCGCCTTAGCCTCCTGAGTAGCTGGGACTACAGGTACGTGCCACCAAGCCCAGCTAATTTTTGTAGAGATTTTCATCATGTTGCCCAGGCTGGTCTTGAACTCCTGGGCTCGAGCAGTCTGCCCACCTTGGCCTCCCAAAGGTCTGGGATTACAGGCGTGAGCTACTGTGCCTGGCCACATTTTATTTCTTAAAGGTCTTCCTCATATTTAATAAACTTCCCTACTGAGTTTAAACTTTCTTGGTTTAGCTTATCAGTACTTTCTGTTGTAATAGAGTAGCCTCATGCAATGTTTACTCCCAAGTGACATGGTCTGGATGTTTGTGCTTTTCAGTTTTTTTTTTTTTTAATATCCACTTTTGCCTTCAGAGCTGCTCCTTTCTGTTGTAGCTCATTGGTTAGGAGAGTGTGAAGTTTTAGCCACACTGTGAATTTGCATGTTAAGTTTTAGGTTGTTTCCTGGCTTTAGAGATCATTGAGGTTGCCTGATAAGGACAGCAAGGTAAAGGAGCAGTTGCTTCTACAAGTCCTGTTTTGGATTGAAATCCATCATAAAGAGAAAGTGTAATATCCTGAACTTGTAAATTTCGATTTGATAAAAAGGGTGTTTAATCATCATCTGATGAAATCTTTTAACCCACCCATAGCAGCCACTGTAGAGTTCTAGACCTCCAGAGTGAGGAGTAGGTGTGACCAGGAACAGCCCTGGGGGATCTCTGCATAGCTACAGAGCACTCCCAAATCCCCAAGAGACTGGTTCCCATCTTAAATATTTTTATTTATGTATTTACTTGTTTATTTAGAGACGGGGTTTCACTCTTGTGACCAGGCTGGAATGCAATGGCGTGATCTCGGCTCACCGCAACCTCCGACCCCTGGGTTCAAGTGATTCTCCTGCCTCCGCCTCCCAAGTAGCTGGGATTACAGGCATGCGCCACCACCCCTGGCTAATTTTGTATTTTTAGTAGAGATGGGGTTTCTCCATGTTGGTCAGGCTGGTCTCGAACTCCTGATCTCAGGTGATCCACCCGCCTCGGCCTCCCAAAGTGCTGGGATTATAGGCGTGAGCCACCGTGCCGGCTGCCTTAAATCTATTTATCTGACGTTCCCAACTAGGAAATTTTTTGTCCAAATGAGTATATCTGATTTTAAAGTAGAAATTGGAGGTAAAATAGGATTTATCTCAGTTCCTATCTCCCTTCAATCTATTCTTCATATTGTCAATAATTTTTTTTTTTTTTTTGAGACATGGTCTCTGTCGCCAGGCTGGAGTGCAGTGGTGAAATCTTGGCTCATTGCACCCTCCGCCTCCTGTGTCCAGGTGATTCTCCTGCCTCAGCCTCTTGAGTAGCTGGGATTGCAGGCATCCGCCACCACACCCGGCTAAATTGCGTATTTTTTCAGTAGAGACAGGGTTTTGCGCCAGGCTGGTCTCAAACTCCTGACCTCAAGTGATCCACCTGCCTCAGCCTCCCAAAGTGCTGGGATTACAGGCGTGAGCCACCGTGCCCGGCCATCAGTAATTTTTAAAAATGTCACTTCAATAAATGCTTTTCCTCTGCCATAAAGACCAAACACCTTGCTGTGGCCTACAGGAGACAGGATGATCCAGCCCTTGCCTCCCTTACTCTCATCTCTAGCTAAAACTGCGCTGCTGTCTCTGCACTCCAGCCACTGGCACTTCCTGATTACTTGGGGCACGCTGTACTCATCTTGCTCCCAGCCTCTGCCCATGCAGGTGCCCTCTGCCCTCAGCACTGCCTTTCTCTACTTCGTTTATAGACTGCTGTCCTTCAGATCTCGGTTGAAACGTCACTTCCTTGGGGAAGCTGGCTTACACTCTCAGGACTTGGTTAGGTTCCCCTCCGTCAGGCTCTTCTATGTCACCATGTTTCTATTTTTCACAGCACTTACTGTTTTAATTACGTTGCAAATAGTTTTTGTTTGGGTCTAGAGAAGTATGTATTCAGTAGTACATTTTATTTGTGTTCTCTAATTATTTTTTCATCTTGCTTGATTTTTCTGCAGCTAAATTAGAAATTTGTAGTTTTCCCTCTAAAAATGCAATGATGTTTTCTCTGATTTTCCTGTCACCTTTCTTCCAAAAAATCCATGTGTTCAAAGTGCTTGCTTGCAGTTTGCCCCATAATAAATGGTTGTTTAATCCAAATATCTGAGTAGCAAACTGAGCTGATCCTTTTGGAGAAAGTATGGTTGAATAGCCGAGACCACTGAGTAGTCGAAGAGAAGACGACACATCCTGAACTCCTCAGTCTGGTGTGAGGGGAGGTCAATAGATAACTGGATGTGTAGTGTTCCCAAACATCACTGATCCCAAACCATTGCTTCTGCCTGCCACTGCCACAAATACAGTACGACTGCCACCCCTTCATACTCAACTTTAATCCTCAGCGTTTCTTCTGGTCCTTTATGTGCAGATGTTACTCAAAGTCTACATGGAATGCCAAAATTTCCACAGGCCTTGATTTTTTTCACAGTGATTAAGATCAGAAGTAGAACCCATCAATACTATAACACTGCACTGACTTTCTGATTTCAAAAGCAACTCTACTCTCTACAACCCACGCAAAGTTTTTCTTTACCATTTGGAACCCTTCAGGAGTTAAACTGAAGCCTTGATAAGACTGTTTCGGCCAGGAGTGGTGGCTCACGCCTGTAATCCCAGCACTTTGGGAGGCTAAGGCAGGAGGATTGCTTGAGTCTGGGCAACATGGCAAGACTGGCTCTATTTTTTTAAAATAACATTTTTAGAAGTGTGATTAAAAGACTGTCTTTCTATTGGCTTTGCTCCCCCGATGGTAAGTGTCTCTAGGAGTCATTATCAATAACATCAGTGAGAATTTCTTTGCTGGTCACATGAACACCAAATTCAATCTTCATATCAACCGGTGTACAGTTCTGGGAGCAACCGGGATTTCTTCAGGATTTCAAAAACAGCCTATGTGGCATGACTCATGATATCACTTCAGTTTTATACCAAGTGCAGCAAAGCCAAATTTTGCTGCAATTAGCTGTTGCCTAGACCACTGTGGGTCATGATTGGCATCATCCTTGAAAAACATCTCCACTTTAGGTGGGCAAAACTCACATCCTTCCTTGACACCAGGATTTCTTTCGAGTAAAGAACCAGTTGGTATTCTTCTGCAAACCATTCAGTTGGAATTATTTCACACTGGGGCGCAATGAAAGCTGTCTCCTCACATTTTCTGGTGAAAGCAGTTTTAATACCTGCTTCCTGTAACAACAGAAAAATGCAACTGGTAATTTTATTTGAGATTGCAGCTTTTCCTTCCAGGTGATTCTGACTGCATTTCCTGCTGTAATCTGGTCCTTAGATTGCAGGACTTTTCCTGGCCTATCTAACAAGCAATTCATAGACCTCTTTTGTTTTACCCTCACATAGTTTTTTAGCAATGTTCAGTACCTCAGCTCTCACTATTATCCTGAGTGGGATGAGAGTTGCACCCATGCTGAGAGGCAGAAATCTCTGTTGTGAATATTTGATACCTCTTGCTTTATTTATTTATTTATTTATTTATTTATTTATTTATTGACACAGATTCTCACTCTGTCACCTAGGCTGGAGTGCATTGGCGCAATCTTGGCCCACTGCAGCCTCAGCCTCCCAGGCTGAAGCAATCCTCCCATCTCAGCATTGCCGGTAGCTGGGACCACAGGTGTGTGCCACCATTCCCAGCTAAATTTTGTATTTTTTGTAGAGACAGGGTTTCACCATGTTGCCTAGGCTGGTCTCAAACTTCTGAGCTCAAGTGGTCCACCCACCTCAGCCTCCCAAAGTGCTGGGATTACAGGCATGAGCCACCATGCCTGGCCCTGTTGCCTCTTTAAAAAGCCAGTCCTGGCAGGGCACAGTGGCTTACGCCTGCAATCTCAGCATTTTGGGTGGCCAAGGCAGGAGGATCTATTGAGTCCAGGAGTTTGAGAGTTCAAGTCCAGCCTAGGCAATATAGTAAGACCTTGTCTCAAAAAAAAAAAAAAAAAAAAAAAAAAAACAAGAATCAAGAATGATGGGACACATGGATATTCAGTATCACAGCATTCTGGAATATCCTATGAAATGACCAAATGAAGGTCAGCCTTCATTTGTTAATGGGTCATGGAGGTCATTTAAGGAAAAGGTAATTTTTACATTGATCTCAAAGTACTGAATTGTTTTAGCTTGGGCTGCCATAACAAAGTACCATAGACTGGATGACTTAAATCAGGGTTCCCCAACACCTGGGCCATGGACAGGTACCCATCTGTTTGGAGCCAGGCTGCACAGCAGGAGGTGAGCAGTGGGTAAGTGAGCATTACCACCTGAGCTCTGCCTCCTGTCAGATCAGTGGCAGCATTAGATTCTCATTGGAATGCAAACCCTATTGTGAACTGCAAATGCAAGGGATCTAGATTGTGCACTCCTTATGAAAATCTAATGCCTGATGATCTGAGGTGGAACAGTTTCATCCCCAAACCATTGTGTCGCTCCACCTATCTGTGGAAAAATTGTCTTCCATAAAACCAGTCCCTGGTGCCAAAAAGGTTGGGGACCACTGGCTTAAACAACATTTATTTCTCATGGTTCTGGAGGTTGGGAAGTCCAAGATCAAGGAGCCAGCAGATTTGGTTCCTGGTGAGGGCCCTCTCCCTGGTTTGCAGAGGGCTGTCCTCTTGCTATACCCTCACATAATGGAGAGAAAGTTCTAATCTCAGCCCTTTATAAGTAATTATAAATTAGTTATCTTTATAAGATTACTAATCCCATCATGGGCACCTCTCTCATGACCTCATCTAACCCTAATTACCACCCAAAGCCCTCACCTCCAAATACTATCACATTGGAAGTTAGGGCTTCAATATATGAATTCAGTCCACAACATAAGCTGCATGATTGATGAGACTGTTCTTTATTCTCCTTTAGTTTCCAAACACTGCCAGCGATCCTTTACTCTGAGAAATGTCTAGCCAATTTGAGATAAAACACTTGTGCATGAGTCAGGATTCAGAGGTACAGGCACTCCATTTTTCTTATCCCTCCTGGCACTGTTTCTGAATTGTGGAGCTCAATTGAATGAAATTGACTAGGAAGAGCAAGAAGAAAGTATTCTTTAGAATAGTTTGTCATGGAGCACTGCTTCGTTACTGTTAGAAGCACCATTAAGGCAGTGACTTGTTTACATTGTTTTAGGGCAGCTCCCCTCTACAGCTGCTCTACCCTTTCATGATCAACAGAAATAAACTCAGTTCAGGCCCTCTTTATTAAGCAATTACTTCCTTCTGATGTACACTAAAAAATGCATTTAGTTACATTGAGATGCTCTCTGTTTCAGATAATACGAAGAAAAATAAACTATTTCTCTTTCAAGGGTCATCATATCTATAATGGGTGGTTTATAGTAAGTAGCTTTCTTGTTTCCTTGGGCAAAAGAAGCTTCAGAATTTTCCTTAGCCCTCTCAGTTTTCTGGGGAAAGTGTGGCTAAACAAATTTCCAGGTTTTCTCGGGCTTCACCTCCTCACTAAATAACAGTGATAGAGTTCTGAGAAGGACCAAGGTAGGAAAAAGTGGGTACAGGTGGAAACTGAGGATCTTTCATTTGTAATCTGTGTGTAAAATATGGAAGTAAAGAGTAAAAAAAATTAGGAGATGAGGGCCTCAGTTTGAAGATACAATTGATTTGGTTTTGGTTTTTGGTAGAGATGAGGTCTTGCTATGTTGGCCTAGGCTGGTCACAAACTCCTGGCCTCAAATGATCCTCCCGCCTCAGCCTCCCAAAGTGCTGGGATTATAGGCATGAGCCACAATGCCCAACCAGCAACAGTTTTATATACCTTGAGAAGGTTAAAGGGAAGTCCAAGAAGATTAAAGTTTTGCTGTTGCTATCTAGAGCTCTTGAAAGCTTCTGCCACTTGTGATCCAAGAACAGGAATGCATGTTATTTGTGTTTGGGAGCAATACCACATCTATTTGAGTCTATTTCAACTCGAACTAGAGGAAAACAGAATCCCCAATAATTTCAATTTGTGCCTTTTACAGTTTTTCCTCATTTATTTTATTTAGCGAGTTTGTGTTACACCTACTCAGTGTTGTAAAACTGCCATTTCAGGACAAATCATTTTGAGTTAAGAGGTTCTAGACTTTTATGGAAAATAAAGAGCATTGGCTGCCCGAGACAAGTTCCAAAGTGAAAATGTAAATGTCTCTTGATTTCTCCATCGCCTCCCAGGCTGGATTAGGCCCCTTCTGTGCCAAGTGATAACTGTTTCTTGCCCGTCTCTAACTGCATATTTGTACTTTATCTGCCAGGACAATGTGATCTCCTCAAGGGCAGGGTCTGTCTTTCAGATTTCTATATCCACAGATTAGAGGTTCTCATAATAAATACATTTAATGAAGTAATCAATCTGCTCGCTGATATTTTCTTTATCAATTATTCTCCTTGTTTCGGAAACCCTTTTAATTTCTTAAGAATTTCTTTTAGAAATCATCAAGAGGAATAATGGATAATTTCACTTACGTGAAGTTCTAGAAGAGGAAAATCTATAGCAGAAAAAAACAAACAGTGTTTCCCTCTGGGAGGATGGGGGCAGAGGTTCACCTGGAAGAGGCAGGAGGAGGCAGAAGAGTGGTAGTACGCTATATGTTGACAGGTGTTTGGGTTACACAGGTGTATACATTTATATAAATTTAAGTAATGTAGAGTTAATCTGTGTACTTCATTCTATGTAAATTTTACAACAAAAGAAAGAAACAAATGTTAAACCCTAGTCATGTGAGGACTTTTAGAAAGATGGGTACAGATGTCAGCAATTTAAAATGCATCAAAAATTAAGATGGATTAGGCTGGGTGCAGTGGCTCACACCTGTAAATCCCAGCACTTGGGGAGGCTGAGACAGGTGGATCAGCTGAGGTCAGGAGTTCAAGACCAGCCGGGCCAACATGGTGAAACCCCATCTCTATTAAAAATACAAAAATTAGCCAGGCGTGATGGTGGGTGCCTGTAACCCCAGCTACTTGGGAGGCTGAATCAGGAGAATGACTTGAACCTGGGAGACGGAGGTTGCAGTAAGCCGAGATTGCACCACTGCACTCCAGCCTGGGTGACGCAGAGAGACTCTGTCTCAAAAAAATAAATAAAATAAGATGGACTGATGGACAGAGTTAGTTAAGGGATAAAACAAGTAAAATATTAATGGTAAAACCTTGGTAAACAGTGTTCACTGTAAAATTCTTTTAACTTTACTGTTTGGACATTTTCATAATAAAATGTTGGGAAAAAGCATTAGGGGGTTTATCATTATTGCTGAATAATTGAGAAACTCAGTTTAGCTCTTTTAGTATGCTATTCTTAGATTGCTATGAAGTTATAAGATACCACTGAAATACTTGCTAGAAGGGAACACAAGCCTGTGGCCTAGAAATTTACTTGTCTTCCCCACTAATGATAATAATATGGCAGTTCCCTCCCACTGAGGTCTGGACTATCCCTTCCTGAATGTGACAGGGCTGGTGGCTAAAACAGAGGCCAATCTTTCAAACATTCTTTCGTGCTGGGCGCAGTGGCTCACGTCTGTAATCCCAGCACTTTGGGAGGCCAAGGCGGATGGATCACGAGGTCAGGAGATCAAGACCATCCTGGCTAATACGGTGAAACCCCGTCTCTACTAAAAATAGAAAAAAATTAGCCGGGCGTGGTGGCAGGTGCCTGTAGTCCCAGCTACTTGGGAGGCTGAGGCAGGAGAATGGCTTGAACCTGGGAGGCAGAGCTTGCAGTGAGCCAAGATCACACCACTACTCTCCAGCCTGGGCGACAGAGCGAGACTCCGTCTCAAAACAAACAAACAACAACAACGAAAAAACATTCTTTCCTAAGACTGCCCAGCAATAAGGGGTCTACCCACCTCCTGACTAGCAGGGACCAGGCTACCAGGAAAATTATGATTTTCCTGCAATACACTGCAACTTTAAATAAATGCCAGGAAATCTTTCTTTTAATTACATACATTTATTAAGTATGCAAGAAAAAAACTATTTAGGTAATAACTGCTTAAGAATAAATGCAATGTGTTTAGAACAAATCTGATGCTTTGTATTTTAACTTTTAAAAAGTAACCATTTCACAATTAAATTTGGATCCTTCATTTTACCCCAACAAAAACTAACCTTTTATAGAGAAGAGAACTTTAACAAGTAATGTCAACAAAGCATTCTAAAGTACTCATAATTTAAACAACTTGCAAGGAGACAACTGTTTTTTTTGAGACAGGGTCTGGCTTGCAGTGGTGCAGTCTCGGCTCACTGCAACCTCCACCTCCCAGGTTCAAGTGATTCTCCTGCCTCAGCCTCCTGAGTAGCTGGGACTACAGGCATGTACCACCACGCCCGGCTAGTTTTTTGTATCTTTAGTAGAGACAGGGTTTTGCCATGTTGGCCAGGCTGGTCTCGAACTCCTGACCTCAGGTGATCTGCCTGCCTCAGCCTCCCAAAGTCCTGGGATTATAGGCGTGAGCCACCTCACCCGGCTCCCTGGAAATAACTTTTTTTAAAAAACTTTTTTTTTAAGGCTAAAAAGTGTTTTGAGTTGTGTGTGCTCTGGTTAAAGTTTCAGTTGTTCCTTTTCTGGATTTATTGCTATTGTTAGCAACAGTTGCAGCTATTTACAGTTCATACCAGGGAGTGTATATTTCTGTAGCTGCTCTCTCATTTTGAGTTAAAAGATAAGCTACACAGCACCAGGTCTGTTCCTGAGAAGGTAAGATCATCTTAGCTTACTTAACTGCCCAGTAATGTAAATATCATGTTTTTGTTTTATTGTTTTGTTTTTTGAGACAGAGTTTCGCTCTTGTTGCCCAGGCTGGAGTGCAATGGCACGATCTCGGCTCACTGCAACTTCCACCCCGCATGTTCAAACAATTCTCCTGCCCCAGCCTCCCAAGTGGCTGGGATTACAGGCCTGCGCCACTACACCTGGTTAATTTTTGTACTTTTAGCAGAGACGGGGTTTCACCATGTTGGCCAGGCTGGTCTTGAACTCCTGACCTCAGGTGATTGCCTGCCTTGGCCTCTCAAAGTACTACGATTACAGGCATGAGCCACTGCACCCGGCCAATATCATGTTTTAATCAGGGAACTCTTAGCTCTAGTTCAAGAAGTGCAAACCTGATAATGTACTGAAAATGATGTAGCTGAAGGGACACATTGTTCTTCTATATTGGCCTCAAAAAGGTAGGAGGTTCTCTAAATGGACTTCTCTTATCTACACAGAGATCCATGGCATCTGTCATCCATGGAAGATCCAAATCTTCACTGCATTTTCTATATCCGTGGTTCTGAAACTGTGGTCCCTAAGACCTACAGCATCAGTGGAGGACTGATTAGAAATGCAAAACTAGGGCTCCCACTCCAGACCTACAGAATCAGAAACTGGATGGGGACCCAGCAATCTATTTTAACACATTTTCCAGGTGATTCTAATGCACAGTAAAGTTTGAGCACCACTTTTTTTTGTCCTTTGCCAAAAGGGAGGAGCCTGGAGGAAAACTCAGGGACAGGCCCAGTGGTTGTTATACAAAAATTGGACTTTCCCAAGAGGGGATGTAATGCCATGAGGTAGGGGATAGCATGAAGTCTCTCCAAAGAATGAGAATGACACTCCCTGACTAGGACAAAGTCAGAGCTAATTAATGCGGTTATTACAGCAGATGCTTCTAATACTTGGTGAGCAGACAATGATAAAGCTCCCAAGAGTGCTTGCCCATGGTCTTGAGTACTCTCCTGTAAGGGTGGGGGAGTCAGGGATAAGAACCTGATTCTAAGGGCTAAAATGGCGGTCTATTTCTGCCTAGTATACTCACTGGGACACACTGCCAAATAGAGATGATGCATAGACACCAGATAACCACTGATGACTGATAACGTCTCTGTTAATACATCCACCTTTACCCCATCAGGAACCAGGCAATCCTATAATTATCCCATTATTGTGGAAAAAAAAATATGTGGTTGAAGCCACATAGATCAAGAGAAAAACTGTAAGAATATGGCTCTGGAAGCAATAAACCTTAAAAAGTTTTAAGCTTGCTTATCTTTGCCCTTTAATAATATTGTGGATTTTTTTTTCAGCCTGATATGTAGTTTTTGAGATGCAGCAACCAGCTGTACATAATGTTCTATAAATGTACATGTGTCATGATTTAAATACCTGTTTCAAGTTGATATCCTAAATAGTTATTAGTTTTTATTTATTTATTTATTTTTGAGACAGGGTCTCACTCTGTCACCCAGGCTGGTGGCATGATCAAGGCTGCCTCGACCTCCTGGGCTCAGGTGTCCCGCCCACCTCACTGCCCGCCCCTCCCCCCACCTTCCCCAATAGCTGGAACTACAGGCTCGTGCCACCATGCCCAGCTAATTTTTTGTATTTTTTGTAGAGATGGGGTTTTGCCACGTTGCCCAGGCTGTTCTCAAACTCCTGGGCCCAAGCAGTCTGCCCGCCTTGGCCTCCTAAAGTGCTAGGATTACAGGCATGAGCCATTGCGTCCAGCATTATTTGTTTTAAAAGTAGTATATGACAGCTATAAACTAAAACAGCTAAGCCCTAGTAGATAAAGGTCTAGGGAATAAAAGCACTTACATGTTACAAGACAACTCTGAAAATGTTACTGGCCCTATACACATAAGCGGAAGCTTTTCAACTTTTTCACAATGATATCAGAATAATTTTACCTGATTACAGAATAAAGCTGCAATACATTTCTCTTACAGTATGACACCTGTATTCACAATGTTCTACATAGTTTGTAAGCAGTAAACATTTTCTCACTGAATTATCAAAGCTGTATAGCAACTGAAGTTAGGCTATGAAGTCAGACAGAACCAGGTAGAAGTCTAAGTCTGAAACTCACTAGGTATATGACTTTAGGTAAACGAATCTAAGCCTCAGTTTCTTCCTCTGTAAAATGGGAATAACTGTACCCACTTCATAAGAATGCCTTCAGGATTAAATAGTGCCTGTGAAGCGCTAAGGCTAGTACCCAACACTAGCACACAGTAAGCAAACAGAACAGTAGCCCCTAAAGATGTCCACATCCTTAATACCCAGAACTTGTATGTAATGTTACAGGGCAAGGGCTAATTAAGGTTGTAAATGGAATTAAGTTTGCTAATCAGCTGGCCTTAAAATGGAGAGATTATCCTGCATTATGCAGTGGGCCCAATGTAATCACGAAAGTCAGTGTAAGCACGGTGGCGCACACTTGTAATCCCAGCACTGTGGGAGGCTGAGGTAGGAGGATCACTTGAGCCCAGGAGAGTTTGTGCCCAGCCTGGGCAACATAGTGAGACCCTGCCTCTACAAAAATAAAAAAATTAAGTACTTTTTTTAAAAAAAAGAATATGCTTTTCTGCTGGTTTTGAAGGAAGAATGGGCAATGAACCAAGGAATGCAGGTGGCCTCTAGATGCTGGAAAAGGCAAGGAAATGAATTGTCCCCTTAAGCTCCCAGAGGAAACACAGCCCCACCAACACCTTGATTTTAGCCCAGTGAGATCCATTTCTGACCTCCAGAACTGGAACATAAATTTTTGTTGTTTTAAATAACTGAGTTTATGGTAATTTGTTACAGCTGCAATAGAAAACAAATATACATTGTTGATTCCTTATTATTAATGCATGCCAAATAATTATTTCCCTTTCAATTAAAAATATTTTTTTAAATAGCCCAAAATATGTCAGTCATAGAGATAACGAAATAGTGATAATTAGTGCTATGGTTAGTTAAATCAGTTTGTCTGAATGATTAATTTCACAAAATAATTTGAATTCAAAGGGATTCACTCTTTTTTTAATCTCCAATGATTTACCAAAAAGAGTGTCCCAAATATGATTATCATGTTCTGGTGAATGAAAATAATCTGGTAAAATGAACCATCAATCACACTGTTAAATAATATAACAAGAAAATGAAATTCTAGAGAACACTGAAAAATATCATGTTCTGAGTTCTTATATAAGATTCAGTCACTGTAAACAGCTTGACAAAAAGAGGGTAAAAATCTATGAATGATGCTTCCTGTTGATAATACAATTTTCACTGAATAATGAATTTTAGAAACTCTACAAACATATTCATACCAAATAAACTTGCAAATGGCTAGAACATTAGTGAACATATGTGAAAGAATGCAATCTTAGTAAATGTGTTTTTAGTGTAAAATGCCAATTCTACACTTTAGATAGTGGCCTTCCTAAGATGAAATGTCCATATACCAGCTGAGGCCCAGTTTATCCCTGGAGGTACAGGAAGAAATTTAGAACTTTAATTTTTAAAAATCGTATCCTTTTAAACTTTCGATTTTCCTCTGTGTATGTTTTATAATGTACTTAACAGATCAGTACAATAGTATACCCATCATTTATAGATAATCAAAATTTGGATCTTAAATTTTTTCTGATGGAGAGTGCATGATTGAAAAAGTCCAGAATGTCACTAACAAGAATTACCAAGCCACTTGCCATTGTCATAGCCTTGTGCTTGATTTTGGTCTAAAAATGCACATATAGGTAGTTTAAACAAAAAAATCTCCAGCAATTACTAAATCAAGTTTGCCATCAACCTTTTAAACAGGTTAACCACACACAAAAAGTGTGTCAAATGTTTCAAAGTAGCATTTATTTTTAAAAAATCATGTTATGAGGTAGACTTTTATCACATATTCAGTGCATTTATAATATAAAGGTTTTTTAAATTAAAACCTTATATGTTTATGTAGGTGTGCATATAGATAAAATAAACTCATCTACAACTCTACATTCATCCATTTGAAAGACTCAAAACAATTAAAAAGGTAAAAAAGCCAATTGTAGTTTTAGAAAGCTTTTGTAATTCTGAAATGAAGAACATTTGATCTGTCCAAAAATTTGTGGGAAGGAGGTGGTTTTAATTTCAGAAGTTATTTTACTAAATTATACATTTTATAGCTAATTTTCAATGAATGTGAATATCTTTATTAGAAGGTAAGTGAAAGATACTATAACTCTTTTATTACTTTGTACCCATCATGTCAAAATGATTACATCTAAGTAGGACCAGCTACATAATTTGCAAGCCCAGTACAAAGTAAAAATGCAGTGCCCTTGTTCAAAAAGTTGAGAATTTCAAGATGGCTATAGCAAAGCATTAAAGTAAGCATGAGGCCGTTCAACTTTTTTTTTTTTTTTTTTTTTTTTTTTGAGGCAATCTCACTCTGTTGCCCAGGCTGGAGTGCAGTGGTGTGCTCTCAGCTTACTGCAGTCTCAACTTCCTGGCCTCAGGTGATCCTCCCACCTCAGTTTCCCGAGTAGCTGGGACTATAGGTGCATGCCGCCATGCCTGGCTAACTGTGTTTTCATTTTTTGTAGAAATGGGGTCTCATTATGTTCCCCAGGCTGGTCTCAAACTCCCGGGCTCAAGCGATCCTCCTGCCTCGGCTTCCCAAAGTGCTGGGATCACAGGTGTGAGCTACTGCACCCAGCCTACATGGAATCTTTCTAAGTATGGGACACTATGTAACTGCACATGTACAACCTCTTTAAGCCAGCCCTGAATCTAAGTCTCTTTCAACTACAGCTATGGAATACCAAGACAATAGTTATCTTTGTCCCTTGAGTTCCCAGTACTAAACTAGGCATATAATAGGGATTCAAATGTTCGTTGAATGAAAAACTGAGTCTTAACTTGCAGTTTTCCAAGTCAATGAGAAATGTTTGCTTGCTTATGGTCAGAACAGATCTTACCCTGATGAATATAGTCTGTTAATTATAATAATAAATGATGGATTCCTCTATTACGGAATAATCTGCACACTGCATTCTGCTGGCTTCATGAGAGCTTCAGGCCATATATGGTGAAGGTTCATTTGATTCATTCAACAAATATTTATTGAACAACTACTCTGTGTCAAGTCCTGTACGAGGCACTGAGGATACAAGAATAAATAAAACAGTCTCTGCCCTCAAGGAGCTTACAGTCTAGCATAAGAACTTAAAACACCTCAGAACCTACTGAGAAAAGTTTCTGGGTATCTAGTATATTGTCTGGAATACTCCAAATTTCCTAAAAATGTGAATCTAAAATTTATCAGAAAACACAGTTGGGCAATTGAAGATGCAGTGAAATTTAAAAGAAAATTCAAATATTCACCCTTTTTGTAAAAACCATGAAATCTAAATGAGGGAGAAACTTAAGAAAGCTGAAAAATCTACCTATTTTAAAGACTTTGGACCAGATTTAAACTTTAAAAATTATTTTATTATCTCTGGGTGACATTTTCATTTATAGTGGCATTTATATATACACATACATATAGGAGGTGTATGTGAGATATATTCCTTGGGGCTTTTGATAAAACCCATATCTTTATCCCTAGTTCATTTACAAGTAAAGAGAGCAGCGTAATGGTAACTTTGAGATTTTCCTTTTGACAGTAATTTCCATTATCATTTGAATGGGAGAAATTCTTAGGACATGATTTGGAATCATTTCTAGAATATAAATTTCATATAATCTTATTTTATAATGAGACAAAACTGTGTCTTTGTAACAATACGTGATAATTTAAGCCTATGTTTTAATGGTTATTGACAAAGTTTAATGGCATACAAAATACTCTTATGTCTATCTGAATTTTTTTCCTGTACTCTTCTTTTTTCTTAAAAGCATGATAGACCCCTCTGCAAATACAGAGCCTTTGTTGTTGCTTTGCTGTACTTTGGTACATTGCTGTTTATTCCTTAGTCTAGCAGCATCCTTAGTCTGTAGTATATCTTACTTAGTTGCAACTAAAAAAAATTGCTAGCCTAGGCTTTAAGTGGGAGTTTCTATTATCTAGAAGGTTACTGTGAACCTTTCAGAAAAGTGGAAAGCAACCAAAAGAGCTGTCTCAAAGACTGTGTCCCCCCAGAGTTTGTCCAGCTCTTACTGTAGACACTCTGAACAGCCACGGTTATCTCATGTCCAAAGCTCATAACAACACATTAGAAGAAAGTGGGGAGCCTGTTAGAAGCAGGCATATTGATAGTGTGGGAGAAGACATAGCAAATTACTTAGCAGATATTTAAAAAATTTTAAAATCCAACAGCAGTCTGAGGCAAATGATTCTGTATACCTCAGGGCTGAGAGAATCACTTTATAACATATTTCTTATAGCCCTTTACATTTTATGAAGTGTTTTACATACATCAGAGCTGGATAATAATACATTATGAATATAACTTTAACTTTTCATCATGAAAATGTGAATTATATTGAGCATGATGTTTAAGAAGAAGGCAGGAAGGTATACTAACATACCTGAAATACTCACATCAAAAATAATTACAAGTTTTAAATGTTGGCACTTAAGAGATATACATTAGCTATCCAAAAATTCGTATGTACGGTTTCCTTCAAGACCAACACGGGGTATCACTGAGTGAATTTTCACAGCACTCAGTGACTGCTGGTCATTAAATGGGGATGATTGTCATCAGTATAAGTATCACACTATTTGTCCTGCTAAATGCAAGTTAAAAGATACTTATGGATGCCAGTACCACATATTCTGACAAATAAGGGAAACACTAGGCTTTTAAAAGATTCTCAGAGTGTTTTCCCTATATTGCACTTTCTAGATAACACAATTTTAACAATGATATAATGTGATCTTGGTTCTAGACACAGCAGTAGGGAACACATGAATTTACCTTTTTCTTGTTCCTTTTCTTAAAGTTTTTAGTATAGTCTCAGGAATATAGCAAGGAGAAATAACAAAATATACATGTGCTTTGGGCTTCTGAGGAAAAAAGACCACCCACACACGTTTTTAGAAGACTAAAATAGACGTCTCTTCTGCTTTAGCCATTTCATTTTCACAACTGAAAATAAGGAGCTACTATATATTTGATGTCCCTAACTCATTAAACATAGCATTGCCATAAATGCACTGTTCTGCGGAAAACTTTTTAAGACAGGAGAACAATTTGTACTGCATTTACTAACAATTATACTACATTACCAATTATCATGAATTATGAATAAAAATTACTGAATAAAATTCAGACTAAAAAACATCAGATTAGATTTTACACTCTTAAGTGAAATGGGGCTTTGAAATGTTAAGATGTAATTTCTTCCAATACTATAGCATTCCTAATGCCCTTTAATTCCTTGATTAATATTCCTTGCTAACTTTTTGATCATCACCATACCTCAAGGAGGACAAAGGTTCTTTTGAGTTTGCTGGCTGTTAATTTTTAATTCTCATCTGTGTGGCTCTGTTTTTTTTCACAATGCCGTTTATCCTTAATTTTTCTTTTCTATTTTATAGCTGCTTATTCTGCTTGAAGTTTTTGAGTTAGGAATGGCCAGAATGTGTGCCCTGAGTTTATGATATTCTCATGGAAATTGTTAATCTTATAAATTTTTTTTACATGATACACATGGTAAGCTAGCTCTATAATTAAAAAAAAAATTCCAGAAGATACTAAACAAATAACAGGCCAGCTTACCATACTTTACAAACTAAAGAGCACAATGGTAAAGCAGTAAGCACAGGCTTTGGACAAAAAGACACAAACCTGGGTTTGAATCCCAGTGCTGCCACTCACTGCTAACTCTATGACTTAAGGCAAGTCATTTAATCTTTCTGACCCACTATTACCTCCAAATTAAATTGGGGCTCATTCCACCTACCCTGCAAGTTTTTGTGAGGGTTAGTAGTGAAGTCTGTATATTATTTGACACATGATAGGTACTCTATAGTAAAGAATCATTGGCTAAATTTTGAGTTGGGTAACTTGCTGGTCTAGCATCTGACATGAACTCTTTCCAGAGTTGATACGATTTATGAGACTTCTTTTGAATGTCAATATGACCACAGTACTTGGTAGGTATTTTTAAATAATAACAGTTTGGGTGTTTTCACCTCCAAAACTAATTTTATTTTATTTTATTATTATTATTTTTTTTGAGGCAGAGTCTCGCTCTGCTGGCCAGGCTAGAGTGCAGTGATGCGATCTCGGCTCACTGCAACCTCTGCCTCCCAGGTTCATGCGAGTCTCCTGCCTCAGCCTCCTGAGTAGCTGGGATTACAGGCACCTGCCACCACGCTTGGCTATGATTTTTGTATTTTTGGTAGAGACAGGGTTTCACCATGTTGGCTAGGCTGTTCTTGAACTCCTGGACTCAAGTAATCCTCCCACCTCAGCCTCCCAAAGTGCTGGGATTACAGGCATGAGCCACCATGCCCAGCCTATTTTTATTTTTTGAGACAGGATCTGGCTCTATCGCCCAGGGTGGAGTGCAATAGTGCAATCTTGGCTCACTGCAGCCTCTGCCTCCCAGGCTCAAACCATCCTCCCACCTCAGCCTCCTGAGTAGCTAGGACTACAGGCGTGTACCAACATGCCCATCTAATTTTTGTATTTTTGGTAGAGATGGGGTTTCGCCATATTGCCCAGACTGGTCTGGAACTCCTGGGCTCAAGCGATCCTCCCACCTTGGCCTCCCAAAGTGCTGGGATTACAGACGTGAGCCACCATGCCCATCCCTATTTTCTTTAAAAAATGTGTTTTTTACAAAATGTATGGTAAGTATATGTATTTACTGTGCTTTGTGATAATTTTCTCAATGACAAAAAATTTCCAATTTTGTTAACATCCATGGCAAAATGATCTAATTTCAAAAATTTGTTCTAGAGCCAAGATCCTTATAACCTCTATAAATGTGTGTGAATAGTTAGTTGGCAGGTCCTACAAAGAAATGTCATTTTTATTCATGTATTTTGGGTTGTTTAAACATTTCTGTAAGACTTAAAATACTTTTCTTCTTATGGCTAGAATTCTCAGCATCTACTCCCATGCCTGCCTTTCTAAAATCTATTGGCCAGTTTAAGGGTATTTACAATAATACAACTTAAAGACAAAGTGTCCATAAGTCATTATTTCTAACAGACAGCATAACACAGTAGAAATTGCCCTGACCAAGGAATTAGAAGACTGGAATTCAAGTCCCAACTCTGCCACTAACTTTGCAGGATGACCTTAGGCAAGTCATGTCACTTCTCTCATTTGTCAAGTAATGCAAATGATTCCATTCTAAGGTATTTTCCACCTCTAAAATTGCTTTCATTTACTATTATTATTTTTTAAATAATGAAAACACTTTCTGGGAATTGTCTTAAGCCCAAATGGGTAGAGAAGAATTTTTTTTTTTTTTTTTTTGAGACGGAGTCTCGCTGTGTCGCCTAGGCTGGAGTGCAGTGGTGCAATCTCAGCTCACTGCACCCTCTGCCTCCCGGGTTCAAGTGATTCTCTTGCCTCAGCCTCCTGGGTAGCTGGGATTACAGGCGAGCACCACCACGCCCGGCTAATTTTTGTATTTTTAGTAGAGATGGGGTTTCACCATGTTGGTCAGGCTGGTCTCGAACTCCTGACCTTGTGATCCACCCACCTCGGCCTCCCAAAGTGCTGGGATTACAGGCGTGAGTCACCGCGCCTGGCCGAGTAGAGAAGAATTTACTGCTGATTAAGGTTGTGTTTTTCAACCTGGAATCCAGAGACCCTCAGAATAAAGATTACTTGAGGTTGCTATGAAAAATACAGATTCCTGTCCTCCCTCTGGCTGAATCAGAATCTCATAAGGTGAGTCTCAGGTTTCTGCACTTTTCACAAGCTCTGTAATGGTTACAGTGCACCCTAATGTTTGAGAACCAGTGGCCTAAAGAGAATGCAACCTAAGAGGGCAAGGCTAGTGCATAGCTTAAATCGCTCCAGCCTTTGGTAATCCCTTCTAAACACAGTGCCACCCATGTGGAGGAGACTGCAAGGAAGCTGTTATTCAAAGTAGAACAGTCAGCCTTGTGCTTGAGTCCTGCTTTATGCTTGCGTGTTTCATAACAAAACACAAAGGCAAGTCTTCATATCAGCACTTAGTCTTGATATCCAAGTAACTGATTACTGTACTTATGATAACAGCTTGAAGAGGACTGCAACTCTCCCCTCACGAATGGTGACAGAGTTGGCTTGTCACACCTGGCTCAGGGAAGAAAAATGAGTAAACCCCTACCTCTTTACTCTTGATTCCTCTTCCACCCTAATACTGTTAACACATCATCCTGTGTGATTCAAATAATCTGGCAGATGAAATACAGAAAATCTAAGTCATATTGTTCTTATCACTCTATGGCCAGATATTATACTAATCTAATTTTAAAAATCCTTTTCTGTGCAATAGAAATAACCAAAGCTCATTCTGTCTCCTTTCCTTTCTAATGCTGTTGATAGGAACAAAATATCAAGTAAGGATACATGCTAGAGATGTTAAATTCATACAAGTAAAGTAAATTACAAAGAGAGGTGATAATATTTTTTTCTAGAATTTCACAATAAAATCCCTCTCACCATGAAAATCTTTTTATAATTTTAACAGGAAACTTAAAAGACATTTTGTTGCAAGACTATCTTAACAATTATAAGAATAATGCCATTATCTGTGCTCAATATAGATAAACATAACAGTAACTTTAAAAGGCCAAGTATACTCATAAGTGAGGATGAAATTTATTTTTCAACAACCAATATGCCAATATCCAAATTCTAGGTTTTATTCAATTCTAATGTCATGGGTTTCTCCTACCCCAGTCAAAACTCCTGCCAAATGTCCACAAAATTGACACCAAAATCAAAAAACACAAAGAAAGAGAGGGACAGAGAGGGAAAGTGAAATAGAGAGTGAGGAAGGAAGGAACTTGACAAGAGCTACCATGCAAAATGACCAGAAGAACTGGAGTTCAGTGGCACAGATCAGCAGGAGCAGAGGAATGCTGAAAAAGATGATGCTGCATAGAGTCTAACTTGGAGATGCCTGTATGATGCTGGATGACCAAGTACTAAGGTCACAAGTGTGTTCATGGACCCATAAGAACCAGGATCTTGACCCAAACTTATAAGATCTTCGAAAAAGAAAATACTTCATCTAAATTGAAGCAATTCCTAAGTCAAACACCAGAAGAGTTCCTTATTTGATGTAAGTTGTGCCTAAAACTTTGGCTGATACAAAGAAACCCGTCCACTAAGGCACCCTGAGGCAATCTGACAATGTGTTGGAGAGAACTTTGTTGTCAGTACCACATCATTATGAGAGTACAGAGAACGGATCACCCGCAGGGGACTGGCTTCTTTGGGCAAGCAGTCAACAAGTTCACTGCACTGTTTGTCAAATCCCAACAAGCGAATCCCATAGCCATGTGGGGAAGAAATCATTCGTCCATCGGGGCTGAAGCAAAGTTCTTTGATGTAACCCCTGCCTACATTGGCTTCTTCAATGTAATGAGTCAGTCGTAGAGAACAGCGAGGTGAGACAGGTCGCACTGGAGCTCCTTCTTGGAATTCATAGACACAAGTACACTAGGGGGAGAGAAGGGAGACAAACCAAGGTTACAGAGCCCAAATAGTGCTACAGATATTCCTTATTTTTAAAAAGCTCAACAGATTGCCAAAGCCACAGAATTTTTACAAGAAATCACTCAGAATAATGCTATCCCCCTCCCAACTAACAAAACTTGTAAGCCCCATACTTTCTTATCTTCATAAGCTGAGGTTATTCTGTGTTATGATGCTTTAGCCTTTTGTTCCCTGAGGCTGCCTGTGACTTTTGCAGTAATACATTCTCTTTTCTAAGGGCAACAACAATGTTGATATTTTAAAAATTCCTGGAGTACATCCAAGCCCTAGAGTATCTTACCTCTTCCCCTACACAATTCAAAGGCTCTTCTCTTCTCTCCTTTCAGTTGTGGCCTCTAGGACCAGTGAGATCCTTGGAAGACTCTTGCTTTCCAGAGTGATGAGAATCATAAAGTCATTTAACACCTTTCCCCCTAGTCATCAGTATAGTCCCTTCCTTTCCCAGAGTTTCCCCTGGTTTTTAAAAAAAGAAAATTATGATACTCAATTGGCTTAGTAAAATCTCACATTTAGCCAGCTTAGCTGAAACATTTCAGACCTATGTTAATTATACAAGGGGTTTTTGTTTGTTTGTTTGTTTGTTTGTTTTTTTAGGGTGAGATGAAAGAGGCAAGATTTAAGAAGCTGGGCAAAAACTGAGCTGATGCTGGCCTTTAAAGTACCTCCCACCTTGCTCAACCCCAGCAGGAGAGGAATAAGAAGAGTTTGGAAGGGATAATGATACCATATGAAGCAAGAGAGGACAGAAACAGGAGAGTCGAGAAGCAGGATCTCTAGCAGTATGCCCTTGAAGGCAGAGACTGCAGTCAGCGATCGGCCTAAGGTCTGCACACACGGCAATGGCAATTTGTCCAATGAGCCCTGTTGAAGGTGGAGTGCTGCTGCCTGTACCTCCTCATCATCACTGTTGCTTGAGCACCGAAGAAGAGTGGCCCAGCCTTTTGGGTGCAGCTGTAAGGACGTGATGCAGTTTCCGTGGTCACTCTCACCAAGAACTTCAGGGGTTACGACTTCAAGACTATTTCGTGGTGAAACTCCTGAGATATAAGAAAATGAGGATGTGGGATTCGTATTATCAAAAAACTAAGGCAGTTCATCAAAGCTTTTTATTTCTGGCAGCCACCTCCCATGCCATCATTCCTTAGTCTGCCCCTTATGCTACCATATGTTAAAGAGCGTGGTACTCCCCAATGTATGGTGTGTGAGTTTTGGCGGGGTGAAGGTGTGGGTAAAGGGTATAAATAGAACAAAAGATCCAAGTTCCCACAGCAGTAATCGTCATTGACCTAAGTCTAAGGCATAGAAGCTGACTAGGGCTTCTTTTATTTGGATCTTACATCTCAGAAAGCTATTTATTTAAGTAAGAACCAAAGTTATGTGACATGAAAGGACTCTAGAAAGGTAAAAGGTATCAATTCTCCTCTCATTGGTCCTGGTGCTTTCTGGTCCAGAGAAGGAAATACTTGGAAGCCATGAGGATTGCCTTTTAAGCAAATAAAAAGATCAGGACTTAAGCACCTGCAATAACAACACTATAAACAAAAAATAAAATGTTGGAGGTAAGAAAGGACACCTCACATAAAGGCATGTCAAAACAAGGGATGGGAGACATTGCCAATCATAGACTCTACTATGCCTCATCATTTCCTTCTACCTAACTCCCAGTGAAAATGACTGCTGGAGTAAGGCACTGTTAATAATAGGAGTATGTTATATCCTTCAGGTGCGTGAAAAACCACTTTCATAGACACTGTAAGGAAGCAACTTAGAAATTTAATAGCAAGAGAAATATTTCAACACTTCTCTGACTGTGGAAGGAGTTATTTTGAAGGTATTGAGCTCCCTCTGTCAGATCCTTTGTGAATTACTTGTCAAGCAGATGTGTTACCTTCTTTCTAAAGATTCCCTTTAGATTACTACATCATTAACAGAAACCTGTGAAGCTCTAAATTACACTGCTATAACAAAACTATACTGAAATAACTATTTCACATATGATTGAACTTTAACAATTCTAGAGAAAAATATACTCTTATTTTAAGAATTAATTTGGAAAACCTATAACAAAACCAGACAAGAAATGCATTCTAAGTAGGTGGTTTGCTAACTGTGCTCCTTTGGGGTTCCTCAGGAGATGGCAAAAGTGGGGAACCACGTGTGGGCTGAGGTGTAGATGGAGTGGGGAAGGCTGGAGGGTCAAGAGCCTCCCTAATTTTTCTTGAACCAGAGCTACTTTGATTTTATTTGTGCTACATCTCTAAGAATCCACAGCAGATTTCATGTCAAAAATAGAGTTCTAATGCTGAAATGCATTTGAAAGCCTCTGCTCTATACAGCTATTATATCTGCCAAAGGATGGTGTTAACATACTCTGACATCTGAAGATCCAGGATTTCCAACATTTAGAGCAACTTCACCTATAAGCCCCACCTTCTCCCATGTTTTCCCTCTCTTTTCACCCTCTCATTTTCCTCTTCTTCCCAGCCTCCTCATATATCATCTCTTCCCTCATTCTTAACTCTCTGTGGCATAGAACTGCTGTATATTTGTGTTTGTGTGTTTACCACTGGTCAATAACAAGCAAGCATGTTAACTATTCTTCTTAAATTAAGTTTCTTTTTCTTGTGGATGGTGTAGTCAATCAATAAAGATTTTTCTCAATGATTATTAGAAGCCTTGACTTGTTTCCCATAGCACAAGTAGAAGGAGAACAGGAAGAATCTGCAAAAGATGTTTGTGTTACAAATCAAAGGAAAAATGTTATACTTCTGGGCATAAATCTTTAAATTTAAGAGGAGGAGCCTTTAACCTTAAAGTGAAATATCACAGACTTCAATATCCAGAGGCAAGTGGATAGGCCATATAGGTTAGAAAGAGCTCTTAAACCATTCTACTGACATAAGTAGCCATGCAAGATAACCAGCATCTACTAGGCAAAGCCACCCACTGAAAACACAAATTAGAAGTCTAAGATTTAGTCTCTGCCCAAAATAACAAGGTAGAGAAATGTCTATCTCCAAAAGTGACCCAAAATGACAAAAAAAAAAAAAAAAAAAAAAAAAAGCAAGCCATATCTGGCTCTTAATACTCAGTTCACAAAGAGAAGAATAAACAATGAATGGTATAAGAGCTTAGACGTCAATTAGTATAAAGAGGAACAGTATGTGGAATTTGTATAGGCAGAAACCATTTCAGCTGGGGGGCGTGTGGTGGAAGGTATAGGGCAGAGCAGCTAGTTCTGCCGGAATGGCTAGGAAAAAACTGGGAAATACAGAGAGGAGCCAGATGGTAGCTCACTTTATCCTACAAACCCTTTGAAGCCGTCAGGCATTGCACAGACAAGGAAATGACAGAGCAAAAAGTCTGAGGGTAACCAGGTGACTTTCACAATTACCTGAAAATTCATGCCTTATATTTATACAGAGCTTTCACATGCATAAGCTCATTTAATTTTCACAACAATCTTGATTGAAATCTATATGTCTGAACTACTTCCTCTCCAAACTAGACCAAACTAAGTCCAGCTAATAAAACCAAAGCTCAAGTTCTATTAAGATTTAACTCAAGATATTCAACCCCAGGGACTCTCGGTTAGCTTTTTGAAGATGATGACTGAGGGATAAATCACCTCATCTCCATTGCTTTTATTTTTATGGATTAAAACCATAAAACTGGTTTTAATCAATCAATAATTAATCAGATTGGCATAATCTGTTGTTACAAGATTATAAAATCCAACTTTTAACCTACCTTCTCTTTGAGAGGCTCGTGACATGTGTTTCTCAGAAGAATTAGAATCACTATGATGACAAGGTGAGCCAGAAACTCTAGGACCAGATGAACTTGATGAAGTGGTCAAATCTTAAAAATATAAAAAATTCTGACAATAAACCTAGCATAACTCTGGTAGTGGCTCTTAACTTTTTAATTATCTACTCGAACCATAGTTTTAAAATTTTTAAAAAATGCTCATATATCACTGGCCTATAAGACTGAGGAAGGCAAGACAGCTCTTTGAAGTGTTCTAAGATCTAGTCCCTTTCTGAATCTTTTATATCAAAGACTTGACTATGTGAAATAAAAATGAAAAACCAAATAATCATAGGAGCGTCTTTGGATCCTCATCATTTCTGTACTAAAATGGAACCCAAAAATTCCATGAAAATGAAAACTAAGCTCTTAAGCCTATTGTTTTATGTTAAAATAGGGTCCAAACAACAGGCCCATTACCAGAAACATGAAGAGATTCTTCTTTAAAGTATACCAAAAACTTCCATTATCATTCTTGAAATTACGTGAATAGTCTTTTTTTTTGAGACAAGGATCTTGCTATGTTGCCCAGGCTGGACTCCTAATTCCTGGGTTCAAGTGATCCTGCTGCCTCAGCCTCAGCCTCCTGAGTAGCTGGGCCTACAGGCATGCGCCACTGTGCCAAGTTTATGTGAATACTGTGAAATGTGACATAAAGTTTACATTGAAAAAAATAAAATGAGTATCAGGTAGTGGAGTCTGATATATTACTCCAAATAGCAATGTCTATTTCATCATCACATTTTGCTAGTGGTCCCATACCTATGTTAAGAATTCTTACTAGTCTAATTTCCTGTAATGTTATTTAGTATCAGAATTACCATTAGAAAACTGAAAACCTTGTTGGTTTTTGAGTTGAAATAGGCCAACTAGACATTCAAAATCACTATTTCTCACTAAATTAGAGTTGCTTATCATGTTTAACTTAAAAGGCAAATTTGAATCTCAAAGGATTATACTCGTATATTTATGAAATCCCTTGTTTGCAAGTAAGTTGGTAAAACTTAAATTTCTACTTTTAACAGTTATGCCAGGCACTGCAGTCAATGATGTCTGTACTTTCCCAAAGGAATCTTCAGAAGTGGTCCTGTGCACAAGGAGAAAGATTCCAACCTTTTTTTTCATTTCCTTTTTTTTGGACACAGGGTCTTTCTCTGTTGCCCAGGGTGGAGGGCAGTGGGGCACAATCATGGCTCACTGCTGCCTCAACCTGCCAGGCTCAGGTGATCCTCCTGCCCCAGCTTCCTGAGTAGATGGGACTACAGATGCATGCTAGCATATCTGCCTAATTTTTGTATTTTTCGTAGAGACAGGGTTTCACCATGTTGCCCAGGCTGGTCACAAACTCCTGGGCTCAAGCGATCTGCCCACCTCAGTCTCTCAAAGTGCTAGGATTACAAACGTGAGCCACTGCACCTGGCTAAATTTTTAAGTTATTTGTAGAGATGAGGTCTTTCTATGTTGCCCAGGCTACCCTTGAACTCCTGGGCTCAAGCGATCCTCCCACCTTGGCCTCCCAAAGTGATGGGATTACAGGTGTGAGCCCCCGCACCTGGCCCCAACCATTCAAAGCTGTCTTTTAATAGCAATTTATTAGCATTCTATGTTCCAAATGCTTAAGTCTTTTTTCCCCTGGATTTTTGTTTATAATGTAAATGATGGGTATGTCCCCACACCAGTCCCCTCTTTCCCAAAGGTAGATGAAATATAGTCTTTTTAAAATCACAAATGTTGATAAAACACAATACGTACATTTTTCTGAACCCTAAATTCTCTTAAGTCTAACAAAATCAGCAATGGGAGAAGAGACAGAGTTTTAGCAAGAGAGCGTTTAGAGAGTAATGAGATAAGATGGCACCAGCTACCTGTGTCTGGACATCTGTAAATCTAGGATACAGATAAAACTAAAACTCTATATTGACCATAATTTAATAAAAGCTCTGCTTGATTCCAGAAGGACTTAAGACCTTGTGCCATCACTAATTTTTGAGATAGTGATGATTCAAAATTACTGATGAAAAGATCCTGTGGCTAGCATAAAGCTAAAAGAAAATACTTTAGGGTCAGCAGTTATTCCTCCTAGTCCATTTGTGATTCAGAGGTACATATGAATGATATGTCAGAGATACATACAAATCATTATACTTGCTTAGATAAAAACCCATCACTGAGCTTTCTAAAGAATGCCTTTTAAAAAATTGTCTTCCCTTTTCCTGCTATCATTCTCAGAAAAGAAACCTGTATCATCTCTATGTTTGAGATTCTCGAGAAAAATCTTTTTGACCAAAAAAGAAAGGCTTACCTGAACTTGAAGTAGTTCTTCTTGCTCTTAAAATGGGATAGCTGCCTACTTCTAAAGACTTAGTTAAGTCAAGATCATGCAAAATTAAGAGATATCCAGAGGACGTTGAAATCAACATTTTGGAACAATCTGGTGTTAACCTCATTCGCATGAGAAAACGTGTGTGAAAGAATTTCTTATGTGGACACCCATCTTCTGTATACCTACAGGAGAAACCAAGCCAACAAAGTCTAGAGTTATCATAAATATAACGGTTCAGTAATAATCATATTTTTTGCCCTTCAAAATAAAATGTAAGGAGGATGAGAAGAGCTTGGTCAATGGGCTCAAAATTACAATTAGGAGGAATAAGTTCTAGGGTATTAATATTGCACAGTAGGGTGATGATGGTTAATAGTAAGATACAGTATATTACAAAATAGCTAGAAGAGTGACTGTTACATGTCCTTACCACAAAGGAATGATAAGTGGATGCTAATACTGATTTGCTCATTATACAACATATATGTATCAAGACATCAAATTGTACCCTATAAATATGTGCAGTTATACAATGTGTCAATTAAAAAATATTTGAGGCCAGGCATGGTGGCTCATGCCTGTAACCCCAGCACTTTGAGAGACCAAGGCAGGAGGATTGCTTGAGCCTAGGAGTTCAAGACCATCCTGGGCAAGATGGTGACCCCATCTCTACAAAAATTTAAAAAATTAAAATAAATTAGCTGAGTGTGGTGGTGTGCACTCATAGTTCTAACTACTCAGGAGGCTGAGGTGGGAGGATCACGCGAGCCTGGGAGTTTGAGGCTGCAGTGAGCTATGATCACACGACTGCACTCCAGCCTGGGTGACAGACAGACAGACCCTGTCTCTATTCAAAAAAAAAAAATTGAAACTTCAAAAATGAGATGTCTTTCCAATAAATTTTACTTTTTATGTTAATAATTATTATTTAAAATAATACATGTTGTTTTAATCAATTGTGGACTAATAATATTGTAATGATCATTAAATCCAGAAGAAATGTAACACTAATAGCCCTGTGGTCACAGAAAACAATTTTTAAAATTAATGTCAGTTTACGTGCATATTTTTGATGCCAATAAGAATGATCAGTAGGCTGGGGGTGGTGGCTCACACCTGTAATCCCAACACTTTGGGAGGCTGAGGCGGGAGGACAGATGGAGCCCAGGATTTCAAGACCAACCTGGGCAACATAGCAAGACCCTGTCTCTACAAAAAATAAAAAGTTAGCTGGAGACTGAGGTGCGAGGATGGTTTGAGCCTGGGATGTGGACGGTGCAGTGAGCCATGATTGCGCCACTGCACACCAGCCTGAGCATATAACAGGATATAATTCTATGAGAAAATATAATGAAAATGAGTACCAGAAGAAAAAGTTGTAAAACTTCCAGCTGTTAAAAAAAAATAGAATTTACAGTCAATGTATATTGAGATTTACATACATGCTTAACAATCTTTTTGCTCATCATTCCTTCGTTCATCTCCAAAATTCCTTTTTTGATCCTTTCTTTCTGAAGTATATCCCTCAGAATTTTTTTTTTTTTTTTTTTTGAGATGGAGTTTTGCTCTTGTCGCCCAGGCTGGAGTGCAATGGTACTGTCTCAGCTCGCTGCAACCTCTGCCTCCCGGGTTCAAGAGATTCTCCTGCCTCAGCCTCCCAAGTAGCTGGGATTACAGGCACGCACCACCACACCCATGCCTGGGATTACAGGCATGAACCACCATGCCCGGCCAGAATTTTTTAAAGTTAGACTTTGTTGAGGTAAATGCTCTCGCTTTTTATTGTTCTGAAAATCTTTTTTTTTTTTTTGAGACGGAGTTTCACTCTTGTTGCCCAGGCTAAAGTGCAATGGCGCGATCTTGGCTCACTGTGAACTCCGCCTCCTGGGTTTAAGCGATTCTCCTGCCTCAGCCTTTAAAAAAAATAAAATTTTTTAATGGTGTACATGATGTTTCAAATATGTATATATTGTGGAATAGCTAAATCAAGCTAATTTATATATATATATATAACCTCACATACTTAACATTTATGATAACACTTAAAATCTACTTTTAACAAATTTCAATTATATAGAATAACAAAAGTAAATTGTCATTAACAGTGGTCATCATGTTGTACAATATACATCTCCCAAGTAGCTGGGATTACAGGCACCTGCCACCACATCCAGCTAATTTTTCACATTTTTAGCAGAGATGGGGTTTCACCATGTTGGCCAGGCTGGTCTCAAAATCCTGACCTCTGGTGATCCACCGCCTTGGCCTACAAAAGTGCTGGGATTATAGGCGTGAGCCACCATGCCCAGCCTGTTCTGAAAATCTTTATTTCACTCTCTTTTAAGAGACTGGGTCTCCCTCTGTTGCCCAGGCTGGGGTGCAGTGGCATAATCATAGCTCACTATAACCTCAAATTCCCAGGCTCAAGGAATCTTCCCACTTCAGCCTTCCGAGTAGCTGGAACTACAGGTGTGCACCACCACTCCTGGCTAATTTTTAAATTTTCTGTAGAGATGGGGTCTTGCTGTGTTGCCCAGGCTAGTCTTGAACTCCTGGTCTCAAGTGATCCTCCCACTTCAGCCTCTCAAAGTGCTGAGATTATAAGTATGAGCCACTATGCCCAGCTCAACTCATCTTATTGAATAAAGGTTTAGCTTAGCATATAATTTTAGGTCGTTGTTTCCTTCTGAATATTTAGGATAATTTTCCACAGAGTTCTATTTTCCATTGTTACTATTTGTGAGTCTGCTATTAGTCTGACTGTTACTTTGCATAATTTATCTTTTTTCCCCCCTCTGGTTAATCTTCTCTCTGTTTTTAGAGGACTGCAATTTCACTGGCATATGTAAATTTGGATCTCTTTTTATTTATCTTTATTGGGATTCGTTTGACTTTCCAAGTATTAAGATTCGTATTATTCATATATTCTGAAAGTTTCTCAGTCATTATTCCAATATTGCCTCTCACTGATTTTCTCTATTCTTTTAGAGCTCCAAATATATGTATGAAACATTCATGTTTGACTCTCCTTTTCTTATAACTTGCTTCTTTATATTTTCTATCTTTTCATTTCATTTCAATATCTTTTTCATATTATATTCTGGGTAACTTTTCAATATCTATTTTCATATATATTTATTTATTTATTTTATTTTATTTTTTTTTGAGACAGAGTCTTACTCTGTCGCCCAATGCAGTGGCGTGATCTTGGCTCACTGCAACCTCTGCCTCCCAGGTTCAAGCGATTCTCCCGCCTCAGCCTCCCGAGTAACCGGGATTACAAGCGCCTGCCATCACGCCCAGCTAATTTTTGTATTTTTAGTAAAGATGGGGTTTTACCATGTTGACCAGGTTGGTCTCAAACTCCTGACCTCAAGTGATCCACCCACCTCGGCCTCCCAAAGTGCTGGGATTACAGGCGTGAGCCACTGTGCCCAGGCAGTTTATGCCCTTTATTTTAAAATTTGCTTATTGGCTAGGTGCAGTGGCTCATGCCTGTAATCCCAGCACTTTGGGAGGCCGAGGTGGGACGATCACTTGAGCCAGAAGTTAGAGACCAGCATGGGCAATATAATGAGACACTGTCTCTATGAAAAAATGCAAAAGTAGCCAGGCAGAGTGTCACACCTGTGGTCCCAGGTACTTGAGAGGCTGAGGTAGGAGGATGGCTTGAGCCCAGGAGGACAAGGTGGTAGTAAACTATGATTGTGCCACTATATTCCACCCTGTCGCTCAAGCTGGAGTGCAATAGCACAATCTCGGTTCACTGCAGCCTCCTCCTCCCAGGTTCAAGCAATTCTCCTGCCTTAGCCTCCCAAGTAGCTGGGATTACAGGTGTGTGGCACCACACCTGGCTACTCTTTGTATTTTCAGTACAGACAAGGTTTCACCATGTTGGCCAGGCTGGTCTCGAACTCCTGATCTCAAATGATCCACCCGCCTTGGCCTCCCAAAGTGCTGGAATTAGAGGCATGAGCTACCGCACCAGGCCTTAAAAAATGAGTTTTTTTAATGGTGTACATGATATTTGAAATATGTATATATTGTGGAATGGCTAAATCAAGCTAATTTATATATATATATATATTTTATATCCTCACATACTTAGCATTTATGATGATAAAACTTAAAATCTACTTTTAACAAATTTCAATTATATATAATAACAACAGTAAATTGTCATTAACAGTGGTCATCATGTTGTACCTTATAAAGCTCTTGAACTTTTATTCCTCCTAACTGAAATGTTGTATTTTTTGACCAAAGTTTCCCCCAACTGTACTCCACCCACCTGTCCCCAGTCCCTGGTAACCACCATTCTACTATCTGCTTCTATGAGTTTTTGACTTTTTTAGATTCTACATGTAAGTGATATTTGTCTTTCTGAGCCTGGCTTATTTTGTTTAATATAATGTCCTCCAGGCTCATTCGTATTGTTGCAAATGACAAAATTTCCTTCTTTCTTAAGGCTGAATAGTATTTTGCTGTGTATATTACAACATTTTTAATCCATTCATTCATTGATGGACGTTTAGGTTAACTCCATATCGTGGCTACTGTGAATAGTGCTGCAATGAACATGAGAGTGCAGATATCTTTTCGACATAGTGATTTAACTTCCTTTGGATATATACCTAGTAGAAGGATTGTTGGATTTATATGGTAGTTCTATTTTTAAGTTTTTCAGGAACCTCCCTACTGTCTTCCATAATTTATATCTAATGACCTTTGTTAAATCTTACTAATTCTGATAATTTCTCTGAGGAATTTGTAAGATTTTCTATATAGATCAGGGATTAGAAAACTTTGGCCTATGGGCCAAATTTGGCCCACTTTTATCTATTTTATGTTTTAAAGACAGGGTGTCAATCTCTTGCCCAGGCTAGAGTGCAGTGGTGCGATCATGGCTCACTGAAACCTTGAACTCCTGGGCTCAAGGGGTCCTCCTGCCTCGCCCTCTTGAGTACCTGGGACTACAGGCACACACGGCCACACCTGGCTAATGTTTTAAATTTGTTGTTGTTGTTGTTGTTGAGACGGAGTCTTGCACTGTTGCCCAGGCTGGAATGCAGTGGTGCGATCTCGGCTCACTGCAACCTCCGCCTCCCAGGTTCAAGCGATTCTCCTGCCTCAGCCTCCTGAGTAGCTGGGATTACAGGCACCTGCCACACCTGGCGAAGTTTTTTGTATTTTTAGTAGAGACGGGGTTTCACTATATTGGTCAGGCTGGTCTCGAACTCCTGACCTCATGATCTGCCTGCCTCAACCTCCCAAAGTTTTACCTGTAATCCCAAAGGATTACAGGTGTGAGCCACCATGCCTGGCCATGTTTTAAAATTTTTTTAGAGATGAGGTCTCACTATGTTGCCCAGGTTTGTCTCAAACTCCTGGGCTCACACAGTCCTCCCACCTTGGCCTCCCAAAGTGATGGGATTATAGGCATGAGCCACTGTGCCTGACCACTGCCTGGTTCTATAAAGAAAGTTTGTATAAACACAGCCACATCTATTCATTTATGTATCATCTATGACGGCTCAGAGACCATGTAGTACACAAAGCCTAAAATATGTACTACCTGGTCCTTTACAGAAATAGTTTGCCAACCCCTGATATATCATCTGTGAATAATACTGTTTTCTTCTTTCCAATCCATATATAATTGTTTTCTTCCTTCTTTTATTGCACCAACTAGTACCCTCCCCCGCTTCACCCACCCCATGACACTGATGAACAGTAGTGGTAACAGTGAGCAAGCTCTCCTTCCAGATTTTAAGGAGAAATCTTCTTAAGGTTCACCATTTTAAAATGTGCTATAATTTTTTAGTATATACTTTTGATAAATTTCCTTCTATCTCTAGTTAAATTAATGATTCAGGAGTTTCATTGAGGTATAACTTACATGCCATAAAACTCACTCATTTTAGGTGTAAATTAAGTTTTGTTTTTTTTTTTTTTTTTTGAGACGGAGTCTCGCTGTGTCGCCCAGGCTGGAGAGCAGTGGCATGATCTTGGCTCACTGGAACCTCCACCTCCTGGATTCAAGCAATTCTCCTGCCTCAGCCTCCTGAGTAGCTGGGATTACAGGCGCCCACCATCATGCCCTGCTAATTTTTGTATTTTTAGTAGAGACGGGGTTTCACCATGTTGGCCAGGCTGGTCTCAAACTCCTGACCTCAGGTGATCCACCCCCCTTGGCCTCCCAAAGTGCTGGGATTACAGGTGTGAGCCACCATGCCAGGCCACAATTAAGTAATTTTTTAGTAAATTTACAGAGTTGTGCAATCATCAACACAATCCAGTTTTAGAACATTTTCATCACCTTAAGAGATTCCTCCTGCCCATTAGCAATCATTTTCTGTTCCCACTCTCAGCTCCAGGCAACCACTAATCAACTTTCTGTCTCTATAGATTTACCTATTCTAGATATTTCATATAAATAGAATCGTACAGTAAGTAGTCTTTTGCAAGTTGGCTTTTTTCACCCAGCATAATTTTTTGAGGTTCATCCATGTCATAGCATGTATCAATTATTTGTTCGTTTTCATTGCTAAATAGTATTCTGTTGCATATATCCACCACATTTTGTTTATCTATTTACCACTTGCTGGATATTTGGATTGGTTCCATTTTTGCTTATTATGAGTGCTACTATAAATATTCATGTAAAAGTCTTTGTGTGGCCATGTATGTTCATTTCTCTTGAATAGATATCTAGGAGTGGAATTGGTGGATCATATGGTAACTCCATGTTTAACATTTTATGAAACTGCCAAATTGTTTTCTAAAGTGGCTATTCCATTTTACATTCCCACCAGCAATGTGGGTTTCAGCAATCAGGGTTCCAGTTTCTCCATATTCTTGCCAATACTTGTTATTAATTAATAATATGGAGTCTTCGAATCCATGAACATGGACTATCTCCCCATTTATTTACAACTTCTTATATTCCCTTTAGCAATGTTTTATAGTTTTCAGTGTACAAATCTCATACCTCTTTTGTTAATTTTATTCCTATGTATTTTACCCTTTTTGATGCTATTGTGAATTAAATTATTTTCTTCATTCATTTTTGGATTGTTCATTGCTTATAAGTAGAAATACAATTGATTGTATGTCTTGCGAATTTACTAAACTTGTTTATTAGGTCTAGTGGATTTCTTGGTCGGTTCCTTACTATTTTCTATATACAGAAACATATCTCCTGCATATGAAGACAGTTTATGTCTTCCTTTCTAATCTGAATGCCTTTTCTTTTTTTTACCTGATTGCACCTCCAGTGCAATGTTGCACCTCCAGTATAATTTCAAAAAAAAGGGTGAGAGCCTTGCTTCCCATCTTAGGGGGAATGCATTCAGTCTTTCAGTGTTAAGCAAGATTCTTAGCTTTTGAATACATTCCCTTTTATGCCTAGTTTTATCACAAAGAGATTTTGTCAAGTGCTTTTCTGTCTTGATTATCATATGGATTTTGACCTTTATTAGTATAATGTATTACATTAACTGATTTTGGGAGTTAAACCAACCCTGTATTCCTGGGATAAATTCCACTTGGTGATGACATAAAAATGTTTATATATATTGTTAGATTTGCTAATATTTTGTTGAGGATTTTTCCATCCTTTTTTTTTTTTTTTTAGGAATATTTGTGGTTTCTATTCTTTTTTTTTTTTTTTTTTTTTTTTTGAGATGGAGTTTCACTCTTGTGCCCCAGGCTGGGGTGCAATGGTGTGATCTTGGCTCACTGCAACTTCCACCTTCTAGGTTCACACGATTCTCCTGCCTCAGCCTCCCGAGTAGCTGAGATTACAGGCATGCATCACCACACCCAGCTAATTTTGTATTTTTAGTAGAGATGGGGTTTCACCATGTTGGCCAGGCTGGTCTTGAACTCCTGACCTCAAGTGATCCGCCCACCTTGGCCTCTCAAAATGCTAGGATTACAGGCATGAGCCACCACACCCAGCCTTGTAGTTTCTATTCTTATGGTGTCTGTCTGGTTTTAGTATCAGGATAATAGTAGACTCAAAGAATGAGTTGGAAAATATCCTGTCTCCTCTATATTCTGGAAGAGTTTGTGAAGGACTGTTATTATTTACTATGTAAATATTTGGTAGAATTAATCAGTGAAGCCATTTGATTCTGGGCTTTTCACTGTGGGAGTATTTTTAAATTACCAATTCAGGCCAGTCACAGTGGCTAACACCTGTAATCCCAGCACTCTGGGAGGCCGAGGCGGGCAGATCACTGAGGTCAGGAGTTTGAGACCAGCCTGACCAACATGGTGAAACCCTGTCTCTACTAAGAATACAAAAATTAGCCAGGGGTGGTGGTGGATGCCTGTAATCCCAGCTACTTAGGAGGCTGAGGCAGGAGGATCACTTGAACCTGGGAAGCAGAGGTTGCAGTGACTCCATCTTAAAAAAAAAAATTACCAATTCGATATCTTTACTTGCTGTAGGTCTATAAGTCAATAGATTTTCTATTTATCTTAAGCCAGTTTCAGTAATTTGTGACTCCTTAGGTGTCTATCTGTTCATCTGTGTTGCCTAATTTGTTGCCATAAAGTTGCTCATAGTACTCCTTATTAATCCTTTTAATTTCTGTAAGGTTGGTTATGATATCTCCTCTCTTTTGTTTTTAATTATGACTAAATGTTGAATCTTATTCCTCATTTGAAACAATCATACAGATTTACCCATTTTATCTGTTAATGTGGGTAATTATATTAATACAATTTCTATTGATAAACCATCTTTTCATTCCTTGAGTAAGCCCAACGTTGGTCATGATATTTACTATAATGTAGGGTTCAATTTCTTTGCATTTAGAATATTTGTATTTACATTCATATTACAGATTGGTCTTTCTTTTTTTTTAATATTATCTTTGTTAAGTTCGGGTATCAAGGTCATACTAATTTTATACATGATGTAAGAATTCCCTTTTTCAGTAATCTGATCAGTTTAGTAAAATTAGAATGTTCTCTCTTATTTGCAATATTTGGTAGAAGTCACCTGTAAAACTGACAGACCTGCTCTTTTATTAGTACTGTAGGTAGTTTTTAACTCATTTTTTCCATTTCTTTAATGGCTGTGGCAGAGGTGATATTCAGAATATTTAAATAGCAAGCACCTCATGAACACTTGCCAGTCAGAATAGATGCAGATGGCTGTGCTGGAACAGGGTCCTGGAATCGCCATATTGTGTAAGGGGGACTTTTGCTGCTGAATCACAGGAAGGTTTTGTGGGAGGTATCTCTAGAAGAGGGGCCTGGGTAGTCAGAGGGTGTCAGAGGGTAACTCAGGGCAGTGCCTGTTTACGAATTGGTATGGAAGAAGTTCAATCTTTTAACAGTACTTCAGCTGAACCAGTACATATTGGCTAAATATTAGTCCTAGTAATAGGTCTACTTCAGGTTTTCTATTTCTTCCTTGGCCAGTTTTGCTAAGGTGTATTTTTTAGTAAAGTGGCTATTTCATCAAAGTTTTCAAGTATATAGGGATAAAGCTCATCTATCATCTTCTTCTATATTGTTGTCTCCTTTTTATTGCTGATATTAGTTATTTATGTCTTTTTTCTCTTGATGAATCTTGCCAGATAATTGCCTATTCAATTAGCTTTTTTCAAAGAGCAGGCTTTTAAAAATCCTCTATTATATTTTCATTTTTGACATCATCAATTTTGTGCTTTTACACTTATCATTTCCATACATCTACTTTCATTGGGTTTATCCTTTTACTTTTTTCCAGTTTTTTGAGTAAGATGCTTAGTTCATCAGTTTTCAACCTGTCTTCAGTATGATTTCTTCTTTGATCCATAAATTATTTAAAAGTGAGTTTATAAGTCTCTAAACGTGAGAATTTTTAATTAATAACTAAATGATACTAAGAACAGGGAAAATGGTTTGTGTGATAATAGTTCTTTGGTACCAGCTGAAACCTACTTTGTAGTTCAGTACATGCTCAATTTTTGTACTGGTTCTAAGTTTGCTTCAGAGGATGTTTTCACTAGTTGTTGGTAGCAGAAATCTAAATATGTGTAATACATCAAGCTTATTAATAATATATAAATCTTCCACAGCCTTATCCATTTTTGTTTGTTGTTGTTGTTATTTTTCTTTTTTGAGACAGAATCTCACTCTGTCACCCAGGCTGGCCCACTGCCACCTCCGCCTCCCAGGTTCAAGCGATTCTCCTGCCTCAGTAGCTGGGATTACAGGCGTGTGCCACTAGGCCCTGCTAATTTTTGTGTTTTATTTATTTTTGTTGTTGTTGTTGTTATTGTTTTGAGACAGAGTCTCACTCTGTGGCCCAGGCTGGAGTACAGTGGCACAACCTCGGCTCACTGCAACCTCTACCTCCTGGGTTCAAGTGATTCTCCTGCCTCAGCCTCCCAAGTAGCTGGGATTACAGGTGCCAGCCACCACGCCTGGCTAATTTTTGTATTTTTAGTAGAGATGGGGTTTCCGCATGCTGGCCAGGCTGGTCTCGAACTCCTGACCTCAGGTGATCCACCCACCTCGGCCTTCCGAAGTGCTGGGATTACAGGTGTGAGCCACCACACGTGGCCTAATTTTTGTATTTTTAGTAGAGACGGAGTTTCACCATGTTGGCCAGGCTGGTCTCCTGACCTCAAGTGATCTGCCCACCTCAGCCTCCCAAAGTGCTGGGATTACAGGCGTGAGCCACCATGCCCGGCCCATTTTTGTCTATCTTATCTAGATAAGTAAATGAGAGAATGCTGTTAATATTTTCCACTGAGATGGAGATTTCTCACTTCTTTCTTGTAATTCTGTCCACTTTTACTTTTTATAGTTTTATGCTATGTTTTTAGGTGCATACAAGCTTTTATATTTTAGTGAAATTAATCTTTTGTTATAGTACCTTTTTATCAGTAATGCTTTTTGCCTTAAACTTTATTTTGTTTGCTATTAATGTAGCTACAACTGTTTTGTCTTTGACGTATAATTGTTTGTTTTTTCTTATCCTTTTACTTTCAACTTTTCTAGGTTTGTATGTTTTAACTGTGTCCCTTACAAAGAAAATACAGTTCTGTTTTATTTTTAATCTAATCTAACACTATTTTTAACTGGACAGTTTATTCCATATACGTTTATCACAGTTATTAATATTTGGATTGAAGCTTAGGTTATCTGCCTACTAGTTTTATGCTTTGTGAAATAACAAAAAATATTTTCCCTCAAATTAAGGAAATTTATTTTGTAAGCTAGTTTTCATCATGAACTATACAACTTGGTCTCCTTCCTGTATAATTTTCTCCAACTTTTTAGTTGCAGTATATGACTAGTTTTGTGCTTCCTAATTTACCTGTTCTTTTAAATAATTATCTTTTTTCCTTCCCTTCTCTGCTTCTATGGGATTGATCATGTTTTATTAGTTTTTTACCCTCTACTAATTTGGAAGTTACATTTATATTTCTATTCAAATTTTATTTCTAAATTTTGGTAAACAAATTCATTTAGTAGGTATGCTTGTCTTTGTCTAAAGATAACCAATAGTTTTTGCCTTCCACTCAAAGAGTAGCTAGAAATCTCCAAGAATAGCCCCTCTCTTTTTACATATGACCTCTAAAAAGAATATTTCGAAAATGATGGCCACACACAGTGGCTCATGCCTGTAATCCTTGTATTTTGGGAGCTGAGGCAGGAGGATCACTTGAGCCCAGGAGTTCAAGACCAGCCTGGGCAGCATAGCGAGACCCCGTCTCTACAAAAAATAAAAAATTAGATGGGCATGGTGGCACATGCCGATAGTCCTAGCTGCTCAGGAGTCTGAGGCAGGAGGATCACTTAAGCCTGGGAGATCCAGTCTGCAGTGAGCTGTGACTGTACCACTGCACTACAGCCTGGGTGACAATGCGAGACCCTGTCTCAAAAACAACAACAAAAATATACACAGAAATGATCATGGTGTGTTTACTATATTATCATTTCACCATAGCTAGCAAAGCAGGCATATTTTAATTGTTTTTCAAACTTCAACTCTTTAAATATCAATTTCTTTATAAGGAGACATTTTGTTGGAATGTTGCACAACAGAGGCATAACTGGCATTTTAGGTGGGACAACTAGTCCACTGTGCACACTGACCTGTGTACTGCAGGATGTTTAGAAACTCTGGTCCTTGCCGACTACATGCTAGTAGATAGTTCTCTTCCCCCATAGTGACAACCAAAACTGCCCCACGCTTTATTTCTAAACATTCCCTTTGAGATCAGTACCATTCCAAATGAGAACTACTCTTTTAATGCATGAAAACAAAGAACAAAAATTGCAAAATAAATATATGTAGAATTGAGGGAAGAAAAAGTGAGAAACAGTTTAGTTTCACAGGAGAAATAACAAAAATATTTTTCCTTAAATTCAGGAAACTCTTTTTTTATAAGCCAGTTTTCATCATTAACTATACTACTTGGTCTCCTTCCTGTATAATTTTCTCGAAAATTTTTAGTTGCAGTATATGACTAGGTACAATTAACAAAATATATCATCACTTTTTGGTTGCTTTTCCTAAAGCCAGTTTCCTTCTTGAGGCTCTAGGACAGAACACTGAATTTGTTCACCATCTTTAAAAAAAATGTTTTTGTTCATAATCCTAACATGGTCTCCTATTCACAAACCTGTTAGTGTCCCAAATAATGACATTTCCATCAAATCCTGATGTTACTAAGAGTCTTGTATTAGTATCATATTCGATGTTCTTCACCCAGCTAGTGTGACCATGTAAAGTGCATACTTTGGTGTTCAATTTTCTCAGATCCCATAGTGCTATTGTAGTGTCATCAGAGCAGGTAGCAAACAGCCGGTTATCAAGAAATCTATAAAAGCAGAAAAACAAAACCCTGGTTCATTTAATCTCTTTTTAAAGGAAAATTGATTTGAGAAACAGTCACTATATTACCTAGACAAGAAAGAAAGAAAAAAAGGACTACACACTCACTATGTAAACCCAATGACTGATATACTATAAAAAGTATACTTTGCATAATTACAGAGCCAGGATACTATGATTTAATGACAGTCACATTGCAATTGGATCCATTCGCTTTAAATTACTGATTTTTATTTGAAATTGGAAATAGGGGTAAGTGTTTGGAAAACAGTGACAGAAGGGAAAAAAAGAACTTCAGAATCTCTATAGGAAACAAAAATGATGAGAGAGAATTTAATAGGAGATAGAGGAAGTTTTGAAGACTTGATTGCGGAGAGGGACACATTACACATAATCAAAATCATGAGAAATATTTGCTCTGCTACAAGGAACATCTTTTTCTATTTAGAACACAGTTACATACAAAAATTGCTGTAAAAATTGCCATTATTTTGAATCTTTTAACTGAAAGGTATTTCCCAAATAATCTGTTAGCAACATTTTATTAGGACCAATCAAGAAAATTACAAAATAGGCTTAAAATACTCTATAATTCAGACTTTTTATTATTTTACACTAACTTCTCAATCCTTAGTGAGAATATATTTAATACAAATACTTAAAAAATAAACTACTATTCACACTTGAATTTTCGTTTAATTTAACATTAGGATGCTTTCTGTAATACATGCTGTTATCCTAATCTCTTACAGAAGAAATGAATTCTGGTGCTTCTTCTAAGATAAATTTACATATAATTGTCAGAAATCAACCCCAATATCCACAAATACCATAACGACCTTCCTAAAATTGATCACAGTTTTCAAATACCAGGCGTTTACACAGGTTGTTTCTGCTAGGTGAAACAACCTTCCTCCTGCCCCTGGATCTGGCTAATTCTTGCTTTCTTTTTAATACCATCATGTGTCACTTAATGATGGAATACATTCTGAGAAATGTGTCCTTAGGTGATTTTGTTGTTGTGTGAACATCATAGAATGAACTTACACAAACCTAGATGGTACACACTGAGGTTATATGGTATATATGGTATATAGCCTATCACTCATAGGCTACAAGTGTGCACAGCATGTTACCATACTAAATACTGTAGGCAACTGTAACACAATCGTATTTGTATATTGAAAAATAGAAAAAATACAGTAAAAGTACTGTATAAAAGATTTAAAATGTTACACCTGTATAGGGCACTTACCATGAATGGAGCTTGCAGGAGTGGGAGTTGCTCTGGGTGAGTCAGTGAGTGAGGGGTGAGTCAGTGAGTGAGGGGTGAGTCAGTGTGAAGGCCTAGGGCATTACTGTCCATTACTGTAGACATTATAAAGACTGTACACTTAGGCTACACTAAATTAATTTAAAAATTTTTCATCAGTAATAAATTAACCTTCGATTACTATAACTTTTTTTACTTCATGAATTTTTAATTTTTTAAACTTTTGACTTTTGTAATAACAGCTTAAACACAAACACATTGTGAAACTGTACAAAAATATTTTCTTTGTAGCCTTATTTTATTAACTTTTTTCTATTAAAATGTTTACTTTTTAAACTTTTTTGTTAAAAACAAAGACACACATTAGCCTAGTTCTACACAGGGTAAAAATCGTCAATATCACTGTCTTCCATCTCCACATCTTGCCCCACTGGAAGGCCTCCAGGGGCAATAACAGGAACAGAGCTGTCATCTCCTGATAACAACGGCTTCTCCTGGAATACCTCCTGAAGAACCTCCCTGAGGCTGTTTTACAATTTACTTTTTTTTTTTTAAGTAGGAGTACATTCTAAAATAACAATAAAAAGTATAACATAGTAAGTATTAGGCAATAGGAATTTTTCAGCTCCATTATAATCTTCTGGAACCACTGTTGTATATGGTGTCACTCACTGAAACGTTGTTATGTGACATATAACTGTATTCGGCTATTGTCCCCTCCAGGAAGCCTTCCTTGTTTAACCAGCCTGGTACACCTACCAATTCTCTGAGCTCCCAAAGCATTCTGGGAGCTTCTATCATAATACTTAATATTATACTGTAAGGAACAACTTTACTGTAAACTCCCTGAAGACAGAAGGAACCTGTCTGCCTAGGGTCATGGTTAGATCTGCAGTATACAATACACATGGTGCCAGACACATATGCACTCAACAAATACTTACAAAATAAATGAAAGAGGAGTTCACTGCCTAGCAGAAAAGACACTGTAACTACATAATTACATGAAATAATTGTGTGGAATAAGCAAAGAGGGTGGCTGGGAAAGACTTCATGATGTTATCATTTGAACTGAATAAAAGATGAGCAGGAACTCCCTAAGTGGTCAGGGTTACTAAGCAAAGACACACAGGCATGTGAGCGGATGGTGCCCTCTGAGAAGCAGCAGTTAGGAGTGCTGTGTGTGGGAAAGTAGAGATGACTAGGGAATACATTATGGATTTATTCTATGGTGATTACCAGTAACTATTTTTTAATTATAAAAATACATTTCCTGGCCAAGCGTGGTAGCTCATACCTATAATCCCAACATTTTGGAAGGCCAAGATGGATGGATCACTTGAGCTCAGGAGTTTGAGACCAGCCTGGACAACATGACGAAACCCCATCTCTTATTTTAAAAATAACGATAACAAAAAACATTTCTATTGAAAATATTTTTAATGAAAAAAAAATCGGCTGGGCGCAGTGGCTCACGCCTGTAATCCCAGCACTTTGAGAGGCCGAGGCGGGTGGATCACAAGGTCAGGAGTTCAAGACCAGCCTGGCCGAGATGGTGAAACCCTATCTCTACTAAAAATACAAAAAAAATTAGCTGGGCGTGGTGGCGGGAGCCTGTAATCCCAGCTACTCGGAGGCTGAGGGAGAGAATTGCTTGAACTCGGGAGGCGGATGTTGCAGTGAGCTGAGATCGTGCCACTGCACTCCAGCTGGGGCACACAGCAAGATTCCGTCTCAAAAAAAAGAAAAAGAAAAAAAATCCATCACCAAAAATAACCACTTTATTGATGTTTAGCTTAATTTCTGTTTTAAATCTAATATTATCTCAAAAACATATTGCCATTATTAAAGATTTATTAACAAAATCATGTTTAATGGCTGAATAGTGTTCACTGTATGAAGAACTGAAACCTTTTTTCTTTTTAATTTTTTTTTTTTGGAGACAGAGTCACGCTTTATCCCCCAGGTGCTCACTGCAACCTCTACCTCCTACGTTCAAGTGATTCTCATGCCTCAGCCTCCAGAGTAGCTGGGATTACAGGCGCCCACCACGACGCCCAGCTAATTTTTGTGTTTTTAGTAGAGACAGGTTTTGTCAGGTTGGCCAGGCTGGTCACAAACTCCTGACCCTCAGGTGATCTGCCTGCCTCGGCCTCCCAAAGTGCTGGGGATTACAGGAGTGAGCCACTGTGCCCGGCTTCTTTTTAAAATGAATATGCAATTTTTGGGTGTTTGGATTGCTTACAATTTTTTACTACTAGAAAACACTAAGATGAGCATACTTACAGCCAAATATTAATCACATCCCTATGTATTTCTCTAAGTATATTTCCAGAAAAACATGTTGCTAAGTAAAATGAGATTTTTTTAATGTAAGTTTTTTTTAATGTAGCCAAACTGTTCTCCAAAAAAACATACCAATATGGAGTTGCATCAGCAGTTAGGAGAGTGTCCATTTTCCCAAATCCTTGCCACATAGGTCTTTAAAAAAACTTTCTCCTAAGTGCTAGGAAAAAAATCATCTTGTTTTAAGTTGAAATTTTTATTTTTAGTAAAGTTGAAACTTTTTCACATTTATTAGAAAAATATATTTCTTTGCTGTTCATGTTCCTTGCTGATTTTACAACTGCAGTATTATTTTAATTACTGAGTTGTAAAAAAAATCTTTAAAGATAATATATCCGTTTTTCAAATACTGTGCATTGCATATATTTTCCACATATTTCTATCTTTTGTATGGTTTATGTTTTCTTCCCCTATCAAAATTTTAATTTTTTTTTTTCTTGAGACAGGGTCTTGCTCTGTTGCCTGGGCTGGAGTGCAGTGATTATTATGGCTCACTGCAGCCTTGACCTCCCAGACTCAAGCAGCCCTCCTTGTCTCAGCCTCCTGAGTAGCTGGGACTATGGGCACATGCCACCATGCCCAGCTAATCAAAATTTTAATTCTTTTTTTTTTTTTTTTTGACACACAAGCAGTATGTATTCAACACACTGATACCTGATAGCATGTCAGGAAAAGAGAACAGGCAATGCAGTTTAAGGGGGGAAAAACTGAGAAGTCATAACTACTCCAAAGATGTGAAGGAAACCACAAAAGACATGGACCTGCTTCTACTATAAAAAGAAAATGAAGCACTTCTCTGGGGTTGCTGTACCAACTGTTTCAGCCCGTTGTAGTCTTGCCTCTTTCAGGGCTTTAGCCACTATTTCATTTCATGGAAAAGCAGACATCTCCTAACAAACAGAGTGACATTTACCAAAAGAAAGAGGGCTTATCAGTGAGAAGCTTAGTAAAGAAAAATATTTACCTATGCTTTGCACAATTTTCTTTTCTTTTTTTTTTTTTTTTTTTTTTTGAGACGGAGTCTCGCTCTGTTGCCAGGCTGGAGCGCAGTGGCGCCATCTCGTCTTACTGCAGCCTCCATCTCCCAGGTTCAAGGGATTCTCCTGCCTCGGCCTCCTGAGTAGCTGGGATTACAGGCACGCGCCACCACGTTCAGCTAATTTTTGTATTTTTAGTAGAGACGGGGTTTCACCGTGTTAGCCAGGATGGTCTCCATCTCCTGACCTCGTGATCCGCCCGCCTCGGCCTCCCAAAGTGCTGGGATTACAGGTGTGAGCCACCGTGCCTGGCCTGCTTTGCGCAATTTTCAAAAGCCATTATTTCTATTCAATTTTGGGTACTTACTACAGTGCTGGATGCAAAGTTTATGCAGTAAAAGCTTATTGAATGAATGAATCACAGGATAAATAATACAACTAGTAATTTCTTAAGATCATAAATTCCATTACAGTAACCCTGGTAGGCAACTCTATAAAGTTCCGGGCTCCAAGAAGAGGTCAGTGCATGCCATAAATGTGTTTGATCTGCTGTGAAGTATATTCACAGTCTTCAAAATGTAATGCTTAAATGAGATAAAATTGGTTGGTTACCACCCCCAAATTAGCATATGCCAGCCTGCACAAAGGTAAATAGCAAAAACTTTAACTGCTCAATCTGAATTAACCAAAGATTCCTTCTAGGAATCTTAAAAAAAAAAATAAGGGTGTGAACACTTCAAGCACTTATTTTCAGATGCATCAACTGACATAAATTAAAAATGGTACAAACTAATAATTGAACACCAGTAGCATAACAAAATAGAATTTTCACTCTTTCCGCTTTGAGTCAAAGTGGTTTGCTCATGTTTGTTGAAATCAGAACTGAAACAATGACATGTATAAAAAAGAATAGATAAAAGTGGTTCTTGCATTAAAGTTCCATTCCCTGCTCTCAGCTGATGAGGGCAGGAGAACTCAATGGAGCAGTTAAGGCAGACTCAAATCATCTCAGCTGGAAGCACTCTCCACTTAAACATACTCATCTGGCCCACCCTCATTTCAAATTCAAGCAAAAATGGCCTCCCTGAGGCTTTAAGACTTGCTTTCTTCTTTTTCTTCTGATAGTGTTTCCCAGATTGGCTCCTTGATGTGCTCTGGTAACTGTTCTAATTGTGTCTTTGTTACCTCCATGGCAACCCTTTCAGGTAAGTTTCGCTGAATATATTCCAAGTAGACATCTGCTGTGCTTCCAGTTAGATGTTCTAACTCTAAACATCTGTAAAGTGTTCTCATTTCATACTGAACTCCGTGCTTCTTGTAAATATGCACTGATATGAGAAGAGTAAATCGCTCTATTTTCCTTGGAGGTTCGTGTACTTTAATAGAGATACCAAGTTCTTTAGCATCAAGCACAGCAAAATATTCATAACTGTCCAATACAGCCTTACCGTGGCGGCGCGGACGGCGTTTGGGGCCGTGTGCCGGCGCCTCTGGCAGGGATTGGGGAATTTTTCTGTAAACAGTTCTAAGGGCAATACAGCCAAAAATGGTGGCTTTCTTCTCAGTACCAATATGAAGTGGGTACAGTTTTCAAACCTACACGTTGATGTTCCAAAGGATTTCACCAAACCTGTGATAACAATCGCTGATGAACCAGACACATTATATAAAATTTTAATTCTTATATTGTCAAGTCCATTTTTCCCTTATAGATTTACCTTTACTGATAATGTTTTTTGTTGTTGTTGTTTTGAGACTGAGTTTCACTCTTGTTGCCCAGGCTGGAGTGCAATGGCGTGATTCTCAGCTCTCTGCAACCTCCGCCTCCCGGGTTCAAGTGATTCTCCTGCTTGAGCCTCCTAAGTAGCTGGGATTACAGGTGCCCGCCACCACGCCCAGGTAATTTTTTTTTTTTTTTTTTGACGGAGTCTCACTCTGTCTCCCAGGCTGGAGTGCAGTGGCGCGATCTCGGCTCACTGCAACTCCACCTTCCGGGCTCAAGTCATTCTCCTGCCTCGGCCTCCTGAGTAGCTGGGATTACAGGCGCCCACCATCACACCCGGTTAATTTTTGTATTTTCAGTAGAGACAGGGTTTCACCATTTTGGCCAGGCTGTTCTCAAACTCCTGGCATCAAATGATCTGCCTGCCTCGGCCTCCCAAAGTGCTGGGATTACAGGCGTGAGCCACCACACCCGGCCCCAGCTAATTTTTTTTACATTTTTAGTAGAGACAGGGTTTCAACATGTTGGCCAAGTGGGTTTTGAACTTTTGACCTCAACTGATCTGCCCACTTCGACCTCCCAAAGTGCTAGGATTACAGGTATGAGCCACTGTGCCCGGCCCTGATGATGCTTTCTAAAGTAAAACTAGTTCAATGACTTCCATATTTGACAGAAATTATGTGACTGAGACTCAGCACAGTGGCTCACACCCATAATCCCAGCACTATGGGAGGCCGAGGCCAGATGATCTCTTGAATTCAGGAGTTTGAGACCAGCCTGGGCAACATGGTGAGACCTCGTCTCTAAGAAAAATACCAAAATTAGCCAGGTGTGGTGGCACGCGCCTGTAGTCCCAGCTGCTCAGGAGGCTGAGGCAAGAGAATCGCTTGAGCCAGGGAGGCAGAGGTTGCAGTGAGTCGAGATAGCACCACTGCACTCCAGCCTGGGCGACATGAGTGAAACCCTGTCTCAAAAAAAAAAAAAAAAAAAAAAAAAAAAAGTACGTGATTGAGAAAAATACATACAAAAAATATTTTCTAAAAAGCTACTGGAAAGTTAAAGTTTTAAAATAAATTGAGCATATTCATACATTTGAAAAGTTTTTAAAAAATAACAAAGATATTTTATTCAGTCTACAGAAAATACTTAATGCACAGATGGATTTAAAACCCCAATGGGGTTATATTGCTGTAGGCCACAGTGGTCTGAGAGTTTTAAGGAAGAGAGATTATTAGAATGAGAGTTTCAGAAAGATCTCTGAACTGGCTAGGTTTCCAGACTGTTGGACTTTCATAAAAAATAAAAAGGGGGATTAGCTTTTTAATTTTTCTTAATAAGGTCATTTAAAAAACTATAATTGTTGCATGAAAGGATATTTTAATACCAAAAATATAGAAAAATATGAAGTTGGAATAAAAGCTAATAATTTTGAATTGAATAAGTTTAATGAGAAATTCAATACTTTGACTTTAATTGGCTCATTTTTGCCTGAAAATATTACTTATTAAAAACTTTGATATTGGAAGTTGCTGTTTAGTAAAACATAAATTTAAAAAAAGATGGCTGGGCACAGTGTCTCACTCCTGTAATTCCAGTACTTTGGGAGGTCAACAAGGGCGGATCACCGGAGCTCGAATTTGAGACAAGCCTGGGCAACATGATGTAACCCCATCTCTACTAAAAATACAAAAATTAGCCAGGTGTGGTGATGCCTGCCTGTAATATCAGCTACTCGGGAGGCTGACGCAGGAGAATCGCTTGAGCTGGCGGGGCGGAGGCTGCAGTGAGCTGAGATCGCACCACTGCACTCCAGCCTAGGCGGCAAAGCAAACAAAAAAAACTTTGGTATTGGAAAATCACTGATAAAGAGAAAAAAATTGTAGAATACTAAGAATGTACACTAGGAGATAAATTAAAGCACCTAAAACAATTTTTATCCCAAAATCAACAGATGCAGAGAATGTAGCGTTAGACAAATCCTTGGATATGTGGGCCTAGTCCTCTCAAAACTCAGTCTAGCTTAATAAGTTAATAATTGTAAAATATTTATAACTCCACAGACCCCAATAAATAAGAGACAACCCTTCAAACACATTGAAATCTATGTCTCTGAATCACAGAACTTCTCCAAATGTCCCCATCAAACCCCAGCATACATGACTGTAACAGCTATGGGTAAGCTGACATCTGGACAAATTCAAGGTCTTCATTGTCAGATGATACGGTAAAGGATAAAAGAAACTGAAAGTGAATTCTATTAAAATGGGTACTAACATTTCATTGTATAAATGAAAGTGTTGTTGAGTCTATATCTTAAAAAAAATATTAAACGAAAACTCATGAAAATAACATTTTCCTGTTTATTTAACTACAGACGATCCCCCACTTAAAATTGTTCGACTAACAATTTTTTGACTTTATGATGTTTATCTGGGTATTAAATTTATTTTGACTTCCAATATTTTCAACTGACAATGGGTTTATTGGGAGATAATCCCATCAGAAGTTGAAGAGCATCTGCATATGCAAATTCTCAGAACAAGAATAAATTAAATGTTTGGCATTTTTTACATAATCTTCTCAATGAAATAATGATAGCAGAATATGACATCCTTACTTCATATTTGAATTTGTAGTATAATCAAAAAGAAGGTCATTTCAGCTCACGCCTGTAGTCCCAACACTTTGGGAGGCTGAGCCAGGTGGATTGCTTGAGGTCAGGAGTTCAAGACCAGCCCCGGCAACATAGAGAAACCCTATCTCTACAAAAGATTAGCCAAGCCTGTAGTCCCAGCTATTGAGAGGCTGAGGCAGGAGAACTGCTTGAGCCCAGGAGGCAGAAGTTGCAGTGAGCCATGATCATGCCACTGCACACCAGCCTAGTCTAGGTAACAGAGCAAGACCCTGTCAAAAAACAAAAACAAAAACAAAAAATTAAAAACAAAAAATAAAAAACAAAACAAAACCTAAAACAGAGAGTCATTTCTGTATAAATATTCAAGGGCCTCATCAATTTTCCCAAGAGCCTTTTTCCTTAGTCCTGTGAGTTATTCACATAATGCTTTGAGGTGTCTATCATGTCATAATTGATGTCATTTTCTTTTATCTAATTGATCACTACTCTTAATTCTATGATATCATTATCTGCCAGTGATTTTATATTACTTGACCAGTTCTCTAACATAATTTTCAGGGTTTTGCAAAATTCTGCATCCTTTGTAAGATAAGAAATTTCGTGTTCCCACTGACACAGCACTACATTTGCATTATATAGTTTGAAATTTAACAATCAGCAGCACGCCAACAAAGACAGTGGGAGGCAGAAATAGATCCTGGGATATATTTAAATGGGTATTAGTTTTTTTTTTTTTTTGAGACGGAGTCTCGCTCTTGTTGCCCAGGCTGGTATGCAATGGCGTGATCTCGGCTCACTGCAACCTCCACCTCCTGTGTTCAAGCGATTCTCCTGCCTCAGCCTCTCGAATAGCTGGGATTACAGGCACCCGCCACCATGCCCCACTAATTTTTGTATTTTTAGTAGAGATGGGGTTTCACCATGTTGGCCAGGATGGTCTCGAACTCCTGACCTCAGGTGGTCCGCCCACCTCGGCATCCCAAGGTACTGGGATTACAGACATGAGCTACCATGCACAGCCTAAATGGGTACTAATTATTATTATTATTTTTTAGATGGTTCAAGCGATTCTCCTGCCTCAGCCTCCTGAGTAGCTGGGATTACAGGCACCCGCCACCATGCCCGACTAAATAGGTACTAATTTTTTAAATGTAATATCACTAAGTAAATATTCTTATGATGACCTCCAGGCTTCTCCCTGCAACTTCATAACTGGGGGGACCTAGATCTTTTTTTTGTTTGTTTTTTGAGACGGAGTCTCGCTCTGTCGCCCAGGCTGGAGTGCAGTGGCACGATCTTGGGTCACTACAGCCTCCGCATCCCGGGTTCAAGCAATTCTCTGCCTCAGCCTCCCGAGTAGCTGGGATTACAGGTGCCGGCCACCACGCCCAGCTAATGATTATTAAAGGAACTCTAAATCCACATACAGATCCCTCAGGAATGAGAAGTAAGCCTGTATAAGGGGTGTAAGTATTTAAATTACAGACTTTTCCCACTACTTTCCCAAAATATGAAGTAACAGAAAATATTGTCCGTAACTACCAATGTTTTTTATTTTTTTATTTTACAAGATAATAAGCAAACTACAAAACTAAGAAATGAACTAGAAGACATTACCAAGTATGTACAAAATGACTGTCTAGATTCAAACCAGAAAATGCATGCCCATGTCTCTGAACAGTACAGTGAGGTGATCTAATGGAACTGAGTATGAATTCCAACTCCACCACTTACTATATCTAAGAACTTGGGCAAATCTCTTTATTTGAGTTATAGTTTTTTATTCCTTAAATAGCTACAATATCTGTCTCACAGAGGGATACTGTGAGGATTAAGTAATGTATAAAAAGTGCTTCACAGAAGGTTTGGCACATAGAAAGCATTAAAAAAATGGAAGTTAGTATTATTAATAAATAAAGCACACTTGAGCTCATGCACCAAAGACTCTTCAGATCCTCACTCAAAACTTTCTTTTTTTTTGAGACAGAGTCTCGCTCTATCACCCAGGCTGGAGTGCAGTGGCGCGATCTCGGCTCACTGCAACCTCTGCCTCCTGGGTTCAACCGAGTCTCCTGCCTCCCGAGTAGCTGGGACTGCAGGCGTGTGCCACCACGCCCAGCTAATTTTTGTATTTTTAATAGAGACGGGGTTTCACCATGTTAGCCAGGCTGGCCTGGAACTCCTGACCTCAGGCAATCTGCCCACCTCAGCCTCCCAAAGTGCTGGGATTACAGGCATGAGCCACTGCGCCCAGCCAAAACTCTTAAGTTATGTATACTTCTAAACGAGCTTCAAAATCGATTTCTCTAATCAACAGATCAGAAGAAGCAGATTCAAATTTGTAGGCATGAGTTGCTATGGCAGCCATACTGGCAGCAGCAAATGAAGGCTAACATTGATAAATAATACATTCTAATAGCGGATTAGCCAAAGGTTGTTTTGAGTAAAGGCAAACAACTTGGCACAAGTCTTATCTTTCTAAGAAATTTTTAAATTATAACATATTAGCAACATAGAGAAAACTATAAAAAAAATAACAAACATCTGTGATACCATTCAGCTTTATCAATTTTAACATTTTATCTTTCACATATTTTTGAACATTACAAACACAGTTGAAGTGCCTTGTGTATCCCTCCCCAATCCCTGCCCTTCTCTTCCTTCCCAGAGGGAACCACTATCCAAAAGTTGTTGTTATTCCCATGTAAATTTTTTAATACCATGAATTCATATGTATGTAACCATAAACACTTTATAGTATTGTTTTGCGTTCAGTTTTTTCTCTGTAAACGTTTAATAAGAACCCACCATATGCTAGGCACAATTCTAGATGCTGGGATAGAGCACAGAACAAATACATGCCCTCACCAAGCTTATGTTTGTAATGTTTTCAAATTTTATGTAAATGGTATCACACTATATAAAGCTCATTCTACATTTTTTTCTTTTCTACCTCAACTTTAAATTTCTGAGATGTGTGTCAGATGCTGATGCTTTTAGTTCATTTATCTTAACTGATGTATAGTATTTCATTGTATGAGTACACCAGAATTTATTTATCTATTAATATTTCCTCTTGATAGACATTTGTTTCCAACTTCTCTCTATTACAAACAATGCTATAATGAACCTTCTTCATATACCTCCGTGTCCACATATGCATTAATTTCTTTCTTCTTCTTTATTCTTTAAGAGACAGGGTCTTGCTCTGTCACCCAGACTGGACTGCAGTGGTGCAATCATGGCTCCCTGCAGCCTCAAACTCCTGGGCTCAAGCATTCCTCCTAAGCTTTCTAAGTAGCTGGGACTATAGGCACGTGCAACTACACCTGGCTAATTTTTAAATTTTTTGTAGAGACGGAGTCTCACTGTGTTGCCTAGGCTGGTCTTGAACTCCTGCCCTCCAGTGATTGTCCCACCTCAGCCTCCCAAAATGCTGGGATTACAGGTATGAGCCACCATGCCCAGCCTGCATTAATTATTAAAAAAAAATTAATCTTCAGCTTTACCATATATTGCTCAACTGCTCTTCAAAATAATGTTAAAAATTTATACTTCATCAGTAATATCTAAGAGTGCCTATTTCTCAACATTTCGCTGCCGAGAGAAATACCAAGTATTTTTCTGCCAATACTTGGTATTTACTGTTATTTTTATTTGCACTTCCATAATAAATGATAAGCTTGAACATCTTTCTGTAGTTATTCTTCATTGTAGTTTTTTGTTTTTTTTTTTATTTATTAATTTTTTTGACATGGAGTCTTGCTCTTGTTGCCCAGGCTGGAATGCAGTGGCACAATCTCGGCTCACCGCAACCTCCGCCTCCCGGGTTCAAGTGATTCTCCTGTCTCAGCCTCCCGAGTAGCTGGGATTACAGGCATGCACCACCATGCCCGGCTAATTTTTGTATTTTTAGTAGAGACAGGGTTTCTCCATGTTGGTCAGGCTGGTCTCGAACTCCTTACCTCAGGTGATCCACCCAAAAGTGCGGGAATTACAGGCATGAGCCACCGTGCCCGGCCTGTTCATTGTAGTTTATCTTAGGTGATTCTCTGCCTCTTTTGCTAAAGGGCTATTATCTTATATACTAATACTTTTCTGGTTATGTGCATTGAAAATACCTTCTCCCACCAACTATAGCCTATCTTCTCACATTATTGTGATGCATTTGGTTACAATGAAGTTTAAAATTTTTATGCAGTTGAACTGATCAATCCTTAATGATTTATGCTTTTTGTATCTAAAAAAAATCCTTTCTTACACTTAGAACACAACTATATTCTATACTTTCTCCTAAAACTTTAAAGCTTTGCTTTCATAATTAGATCTTTAATCTAACTGGAAGTTATTTTCACTTATGGTGTGAAGTAGAGATCTAATTTTATTCTATTTTTTCATATATATAGCCAAACCTCTCTTTTCCATTTCCACCCCCCACTGATTCATAATGCCCATTATGAATATACATATACAACATTTTTATAGATACACAGGTCTGTTTCTGGGATATTCCATTGTCACTTAATCTACTCCTGTTTTAAGACTACATACTATAGGCATGCACCACCATGCCTCGCGCTTGCTGTTCTATATAAGTTTTAAAATCAAGTTTTATGAAAAACTCTGTTGGTATGTTAACTAAAACTACACTGGATTTATGGAATAATTTGGGGAGAATCAACTTCTTTATGATGCTGACTTTTTGCCTCCAGAGAAGATTTGAATTTGTTTTCCTTTTTTTTTCTTTTTTCTGAGAGGGGGTCTTGCTATTTTGCTCAGGCTGTCCATGAACTCCTGGGCTCAGCCTTGGCCTCCCAAGTACCTGGAACTACAGGTGTGTGCCACTGCACCTGGCAGACTTATATTTGTTTTTACAGATACATGACAGTGCTTCCAACCTGCATCCAATTGAAAATTGTTGGCTGGAGATTTTGAACTATATGGTAGTGTGAATTTGGGTCCCACACATGCATGAGTGCTGGATTGTGGTTAGATATTCACAGAGGAGGGCCAGGCACAGTGGCTCATGCCTGTAATTTCAGCACTTAGGGAGGCCGAGGTGGGAGGATCGCTTGAGGTCAGCAGCGTCAGACCAGCCTGGGCAACATAGCAAGACCCTGTCTCTACAAAAAGAAATTTTTTTTAATAGCCAGGGGTGGTGCCACACACCTATAGTCCCAGCTACTCGGGAGGTTGAAATGGGAAAATCCCTTGAGCTATGCAGTGAGCTATGATCATGCCACTGAACTCCAGCCTGGGCAACAGAGTGGGACTCTGTCTCCAAAATAGAGAGAGACTTTCTCTAAAATAAAATAAAATAAGATATTCAGCTCCTTCTGTCCCCAATGCCACAGCCTAGATGAACAGGGTGGTTTATCTCTAGATCACCTTTTTGCTGAAAGTAAGCACTTTTGGGGTCCCAGCCTTATGCAGAGTCACTTTCTACTAAATTCCTCACCTTAAACTGGTTCTAGAATTATCTCTCTTGTTCCCTTTACTTCTCATACTTGTCAAAACAGAAGCTCAAGGTCACCAGCACTTGGCAGAAGCCTCCAGGGTAAAAGCCAACTGAACACCTGTTTACTTCTTTGCATTCCTGATTCCATTTCATTTTTGGCCCATGGATTCCTGTCTTTCTTATCAGCTCAACTACATATTAGAAATATATATATATATATATTACATTTTATCCAGCATTTGTTTTTAATTAGAAACATTGTTCAGGATATTTTTTGTTCTTAAAAACATATTTGTTTAATGTAAATACATTAACTCTACCACCACTTTGATAACTCTGTTTTGCATCTTTTCTTTTTGTTTTTGTTTTCTACCTGCTTGTTTGCTTGCTTGTTTTTGAGACCCCCAGATGCAGAAGGTGGAGTTAATCATACTTTTATCCTATTGTAGCATATTTTCATCACCAATCTGTGCGAGGTTCCCAGGTCACTTTGTTGTCTAAGCATTTGTTTCCATTTATCCCCACCTCCAACTTTCATTTCCTCCCCTACCCATTTACGCAAGGATTTTGTTCTGATCACATGTAGTTGCTTCTTATGTTGGTGTTCTTACAAAATAGGTATTGTGGTGGCCGGGCACAGTGGCTCACCTCTGTAATCCCAGCACTTTGGGAGACCAAGGCAGGTGGATCACCTGAGGTTGGGAGTTCGAGACCACCCTGATTAACATGGAGAAACCCTGTCTCTACTAAAAAATACAAAATTAGCCAGGCGTGGTGGCACAGGTCTGTAATCCCAGCTACTTGGGAGGCTGAGGCAGGAGAATCGCTTGAACCTGGAAGGCAGAGGTTGTGGTGAGCCGAGATCGCGCCATTGCACTCCAGCCTGGGCAACAAGAGCAAAACTCCATCTCAAAAAAAAAAAAAAAAGTATTGTGGTATTTGGGTGTATGTTTTATTTGCATAAATGATAGTGTATTACATATTCTACTTCTTACTATTTTTTCTCTCTAAAAAACTGCTAGGTTCTGAAATCTCATACGTGTGGCACAGGCATATCTAATCTGGGTTCCCATTGCCGAACATCACCCTGGCGTCATCTGCCACATTTCACCTGTGCATTCTCTCATTGATGGTGGGCACTCAGTTGGCTCCAGTGCTCTCCCACATACATACACCACACCAAACAACCTCAAACCTGTGGGCTCTTGTGGATCCTATGAGAATGTCTCTGGACTATATACTAAGCAGCATAACTGCTGGGTCATAGCGTTAGTAGCCCTAGATCCTTCCAGAAAGGCTATAGCTTCCACACCCCATCAGCCATCAAGATACAGAACCCATCTATGCCAACATTTGGCTTATCCAGCTTTTAAATTTTTGCAGTCCAGTAGATGTAAAGTGCCATTTTGTTCTAATTCTCATTTGTGTGATTACTAATAACTTTAAGCTTCTCTTTACATGCATAATAGCTGTAGGGGTTTCCTTTTTATCAATTGTTTGTCCATATCCTTTGCCCATTTTTCTCCTGGGGTTGCCCTCCTGATTTTTATTTGCAGGAGTCCCTTGTATATTCTGGGCATTAATCCCCTGTCAGCTTTTAACATTGAAATACCTTTTCTCATTTGTTCAGCTATGCGTTAACTCTGTTCATATTGCCTTTTTTTTTTTAAAGAAATATACCACTTTTTTAAACTTTTTTTTTTTTTTTTTTAAGATGGAGTCTCGCTCTGTCGCTCAGGCTGGTGTGCAGTGACGCGATCTCGGCTCACTACAGCCGCCACCTCCTGGGTTCCAGCGATTCTCCTGCCTCAGCCTCCCGGGTAGCTGGGATTACAGGCACGCGCCACCGAGCCTGGCTATTTTTTTGTTTTTGTTTTTGTTTTTTTGTATTTTTAGTAGAGACGGGGTTTCACTATGTTGGCCAGGCTGGTCTCAAACTCCTGACTTCAGGTGATCTGCCTGCCTCCGCCTCCCAAAGTGCTAGGATTACAGGCGTGAGCCACTGTGCCCAGCCACTTTTTTAAATTTTTAAGTTCAGGGGTACATGTGTAGGTTTGTTATATAGCTAAACTTGTGTCATAGAGGTTTGCTGTACAGATTATTTTGTCACTCAGGTATTAAGCCTAGTACTCATTAGTTATTTAACCTGATCCTCTCCCTCTTCCCACCCTCCACTCTCTGGAAGGCCCCAGCGTCTGTTGCTCCCCTCTATGTGTCCATGTGTTCTCATCATCTAGCTCCCACTTCTAAGTGAGAACATGCAGTATTTGGTTTTCTGTGCCTGCATTAGTTTGCTAAAGATAATGGCCTCCAGTTTTACCCATGTTCCTGCAAAGGACATGATCTCATTCTTTTTTATGGCTGCATAGTATTCCATGGTGTATATGTACTATGTTTTCCTTATCCAGTCTGCAATTAATAGGCATTTAGGTTGATTCCATGTTTTTGCTATTGTGAATAGTGCTGCAATGAACATATGCATGCATGTGTCTTTATTCCTTTGGGTATATACCCTGTAATGGGACTGCTGGGTCGAATGGTAGTTGTTTTTAGGTCTTTGAGGAATCAACACACTATTTTCCACAATGGCTGAACTAATTTACACTCTCACCAACAGTGTATAAGTGTTCCTTTTTCTCCGTAACCTCACCAGCATCTGTATTTTTTTGACTTTTTAATAACAGCCATTTGTTCAGGATATTTTAAAATCTTCTACTGCCTAATTTTTATCTGCTAGATTTATCAGTTTTGGACACACCTGTATTAAAATATCTCACTACAATTGTAGACTTCTAATTCTTTATAATTCTGTTTTTGCTTTGTGTATTTTAAGGCTATATTTAAGGTGCATTCAAGTTCATAATTATTATATCTTCTTGGTAGACTTTTCCTTTTATTAATGTGTACTGTTTCATTTTATCTTTATTAAAGCCCTTGGTCTTTCATCTGTCTGATATTGATAATTTCTATCAGTTTTCTTTTCCCATTTCTCAGTGGTTTAATTTTTGGCATTGCTAAACATCTATTGATAGAGCAACAGATAAATAATTTCGCTTTTTATTCAAATTGTTGACTCTTAACAAAGAAAATTAATCTATATTTACTTTGAACTACTCATATATTTGGAACTCTTTCTACTCATTTTCTATATTCTATTTATCATCCTTTTTCTTCATTTAAATTTTTTTTTTTTTACTTTTTTAAACTATCCTGTCTTTTACTGAACTGATTAAGTTTTCAATATTCTCTTTTGCCCTTCTGCTGCTTTGAGAGCTATAATGGTTTGTATTTCCATTATTTTAGTTAAATCTTTTCAGTTTTTTCATCACATATATTTAATTATACATTTTGCCAGAAGAGTCTGAATTACTTAATATTTTTATCTTCCTCTTGAACATGAAGAGGGCCTTAACATATTATACCTTTCCACTTAACAAAACTCCCCCGTGCATACAATCTATTTGTTGTTACTATCTAGAACCACACTGTCCAATTTGGTAATGTAGCCATTACCTACATCTGCTTTTGAGTCATTGATAGGCAGGCAGTCAGAATTAAGATGTGCTCTAATGACTGGGCCCAGTGCCTGATGCCTGTAATCCCAGCACATTGGGAGGCTGAAGCAGGTAGATCATTTGAGGTCAGGAGTTCGAGACCAGCCTGGCCAACGTGGTGAAACCCCATCTCTACTAAAAATATAAAAATTAGCTGAGTGTGGTGGCACATGCCTGTAATCCCAGCTACTCAGGAGGCTGAGGCACAAGAATTGTTTCAGTCCAGGAGACAGAGGTTGCAGTGAGCTGAGATCACGCCACTGCACTCCAGCCTGGGCAACATAGTGAGACTCTGTCTCAAAAAAAAAAAAAAAAAAAAAAGATGTGCTCTAAGTATAAAATACAAACTGGATTTTGAAGACTTAGGATGAAAAAAATGAAAGTAAAATATCTCAATAATTTTTATATTGATTACATGTTGAAATGATAATATTTTGGACATACTGGGTTAAATAAATTATTAAAAATTAATTTTACCTCTTTTTTCTTTTTTAATGTGACTACTATAAAATTAAAAATTACATGTGATTAGCATTACATTTTTATTGGATAGTGCTAATTTAGAGTTTTAGTTTTTATTTTGTTTTACATGTACCCCCCCAAAAAAACTCCTAAATTCTTTTCTCTTAATAACAGTTAACATTTTACCTAATTACAATTCTTTAGTCTGGATTAACAGTTTCCCTGGACATAACATGGTATTGAACATTATTTTACCTTCATATTGAAGATATTAATATTACTCCATTTTCTCCTGATATCAACTATTGCTAATGAGAAACCTGTTTCTGTAATTATTGTACTTCTGTAGGTAATCTGGCTTCTAACTTTGGTGGCGTCTAAGATTTTCTCTTGACTTTTGGTATTCTAGAGTTTCACCACAACCTGTCTAGATGCAGATTTATCTTTATTTAAACTGCAAACACTATAAAGTTCACTTTTGATTTGATGTCTCAGGCCCTTCAGCGCTAAAAATTCTCAGCCATTGTTATCTTCAAAAATTTAGTTTTCTACCAATATTTTTCTATAACTATACACTGTAATCTCTCAATCCTGTCTTTCAACTACTTTTTCATATTTTAACCTTTTTTATGTGTTCTGTGTGAATTTTAAGTGCTATATTCTAACTCATTAATTCATTTATCAATAGTGTAAAAGGTAAAGTTTATCCCATCTATTGAGTTTTTTATATACCAACTACATAATTTCTTTTTCTTTCTTTTTATAAAGATAGAGTCTTGCTCAGTCACCTAGGCTGAGAGCAGTGGTGCAATCATAGCTCACTGCAGCCTTGAACTCCTGGGCTCAAGTGATCCTCCTGCCTCAGCCTCTCAAGCTGCTGGGATTACAGGTGCAAGACACCAAGCCCAGCTTGACTTTTTTTAATTTTATTTTTCCGTAAGTTACTGGAATACAGGTGGTATTTGGTTACATGAGTAAGTTCTTTAGTGGGGATTTGTGAGACCCTGGTGCACCCATCACCCAAGCAGTATACACTGCACCATATTTGTTGTCTTTTATCCTTTGCCCAACCTCCCACTCTTCCCCTCAAGTCCCCAAAGTCTATTGTATCATTCTTATGCCTTTATGTCCTCATAGCTTAGGTCCCACATATCAGTGGGAACCTATGATGTTTGGTTTTCTATTCCTGAGTTACTTCACTTAAAATAATAGTCTCCAATCTCATCCAGGTCATTGCAAATGCTGTTAATTCATTCCTTTTTATGGCTGAGTAATATTCCATCATATATATATATATCACAGTTTCTTTATCCACTCATTGATTAATGGGCATTTGGGTTGGTTCCACGATTTGGCTATTGTGAATTGTGCTGCTATAAACATGTGTGTGCAAGTATCTTTTTCAAATAATGACATCTTTTCCTCTGGGTACATACCCAGTAGTGGAATTGCTGGATCAAATGGTAGTTCTACTTTTAGTTCTTTAAGGAGTCTCCACACTGTTTTCCATAGCGGCTGTACTAGTTTACATTCCCACCAGCAGTGTAGAAGTGTTCCTGATCACCACATCCACGCGAGCATCTACTGTTTTTTGATTTTTTGATTATGGCCATTCTTACAGGAGTAAGGCAGCATCGCATTATGGTTTTGATTTGCATTTCCCTGATCATTAGTGATGTTCAGCATTTTTTCATATGTTTGTTGGTCATATGAAGAATTATTCTTCTGAGAATTATCTATTCATTTCCTTAGCCCACTTTTTTAATGGGATTGATTGTTGTTTTTTTTTTTTACTGATTTGAGTTTGTTGTAGATTCTGGATATTAGTCCTTTGTCAGATGTATAGATTGTGAAGATTTTCTCCCACTCTGTGGGTTGTCTGTTTATTCTGCCGACTGTTCCTTTCGCCATGCCAAATCTCTTTAGTTTAATTAGGTCCCAGCTATTTATCTTTATCTTTATTGCAATTGCTTTTGGGGTTTTGTTCATGAAATCCTTGCCTAAGCCAATGTCTAGAAGGGTTTTTTCATTATAGTTTCAGGTCTTAGGTTTAAGTCCTTAATCCATCTTGAGCTGATTTTTGTATAAAGTGAGAGATGAGAATCCAGTTACATTCTCCTACATGTGGCTAGCCAATTATCCTAGCACCATTTGTTGAAAAGGGTGTCCTTTCCCCACTTTATGTTTTTGTTTGCTTTGTCCAAGATCAGTTGGCTGTAAGTATTTGGATTTATTTCTGGGCAGCTTGACATTTTTAATTTCTAAGAGTTCTAGCTAGTTCTTTACTACATTGACTTCTTCTTGTTAAATCTCTTTTGTTTCAGTTTTTAAGCTCTCTTTAATTGGAGTGTATCCCTTAATTTATTTCTCTGAGCATCCTTAAAAGTTAAAGTTAAAAGTAAAAGTTAAAGGCTTAAAAGTTTCTCCCAATCATTGGAATACCATGCAGCTATTAAAAAGAATAATGTAATCCCATGGGTATTAATATCAAATGATCTCTAAACATGTTATTAAGTGAAAAAGGCAAGGTAAATAATATGTGTAAATGCTACCATTTATATAAAAATGTACATATGTGTGAGTGTGTATATATATATATATGTTTGTATATGCAACAATTATCTTAGAAAGGATAGCAAGAAATGGGTAACAGTGGTTGCCTTTGGGGAGGGAAACTGGGTGGCTAGGTGAAAGAGGTGGAGATAGACTTACTTTTCACTGTTTACCCTTTTTGTACCTTTGAATTTTGTACTACGTGCATCTATTACTAGTCAAAAATAAATACATAATTTATTTTTTAAAATAAAGTCTTTGTTGAACTGCTCCATAAAATTAATTTCATCCAGAGAAATGAATGTTTTGGTGGCTGATTTTGTTATATTAATATTATATGTCTTTATAAATTTTAGAATTTGGGTTATAGGTTTCTTTTGAGTAGAAAAGGTTTTTAATTTCTCTCTCTCCTCCTATTTAATGGTTTCAGAGTTGCTCCCACTTGGCCATCTGGGCCCCCAGTCCACAACTAGGCCTTATAATGACATTTTGGGGCTCCATTTTAATCATGATATTGGAAATATCATACATACACATTCAGTTACTGACTCAGCAAGTGGCTTCATTCAATAGCTATTGATGAGGCTGTGTTTTTATCAGCTAAAACTTATAGTCTCGGGTAGTGAATAGCTCTTTTCTCTTTTCAGCCTTTCATAAATAAGACAGATATTTTAACCAAACCCCAGACTTCATGTAGTGATTCTGGCTCTGGTTCCTGCCTCGCATGAAACACTTAAGCACTTCTTAATCCTTTTACCTGACAGGAGCTGTCAGGTAAACTACTAGCTGTCAGTGCTAGACTGAAAGCCAGCTGGTCTGTGGTTTCAGCCCTGTTTAAAACTTTGTGTCCATGTTTCATTTCTGGCCCACAAAGATGTTTATGTTGTTTCAGAACCCGGCTATATTTTTTGTGCTATTTAATTTATTGTTCTATGTGTTTGGGGCATAGGAGTTACATCAAAACACCCAGTATGTTACGTTGACTAGTAATTTACCTATTTCTTTTTTTAGAAAATTAAAAGTAATAATTATAAAAGTAATATAATCTCATTACATAGAAAAAATAGAAAATTACTCATAATCCATCCATTTTAACTACTGTTAGAATTTTAAAATATTTCCTTTTAATCTTTTTCTTCTGTATCATCTCCTATTTGTATAATTCTTATCACAATTTTGCCCTGTATTATGCGAAGCATTTGTCTATGTTGCTATGTAGTCTCTATGACCATCATTTTAATGACTGAATATTAATCACCAAACTACTCAATTATAATTCACTTCCCACATTATTGAAAATTAAGGAGCTTCCAATGATGCTACAAAGAAATTGTCTGTGCATGTACTTTTTCCTCTTAACAGTCTGTATTTCTGCAGAGAGTGGTGGGGTGGAAGTGAGAGGTGCTAAGCAATGGGACTGCCATCATTCTACACAAATCATTAGCACAAAGGCATTACAGGACTAGCATAATACATGGCTGAGGTTCATAATGATGACCCTAATATATGAAAAGGTAAAATTATATAGAAGTTAGAAATGTATTTCAGAAACATTCCAATCCAACATAGCTAAGAGTAAGTTTTGTAATTAAAGGATTAGTTTTATAAGGGATTAGATTCACAATTCACAATGTGGATCATCTAGCAGTGCTGGATAAGGCATTAAACATTTTCATTTTCACTAACTTCCAAACCAGAACATTTTGGGCCACACTGATAAAGTTCACTTTTTCACTATAATACTAACCTGATATTATTTACACAGTCTTCATGAGCTTCAGAAAGTGTTTTTATGTGCTTTGAAGATATAGGGTCAAAAAGCAGAACTTCAGTTTGTTCACAAGCAACTGTCAGCACTGACCTGAAAGCAAATGACACATTTATCTTGTTTAGTTTTCTAGCATTCACTGGTTATTGATGTTCACTTATTTATAATTACACAAGCTATAGGTAAATAACTTTTTTTTGCCCATGTTAGTAGCAAATGTTTAAAAGATTGATACTATCTGTGGTTGGCAAGAGTAGTAGGAAATGGTACTCTCATACATTATCGTGGAGTATAATCTGGTACAGCTTATGTTTGGACAGCACCTCTAAAGTATCAGAATTTAAAATGGGCATATGTTTTGACTCAGCAATTTTTTCTGGGAATTTAATCTAGAGAACTAATTACTTACAAATACAAAGAGACATATAAAGATATGCTTCATTGTAAAAAGGAGAAATTCAAAGTATCTTAAATGTACATGACAGAGGGAGTGATTGATTATACAAGCCATAGTACACAATACTTTGAAATACTGTAGAGAAGTTAAAAAGGGGTAGCTTTATATGAATATGAAAGAACTCCAAAACATATTTTTAAATAAAAAAGGTGGTTGCCAAAAAAATGTACATTGATGAGACAACTTAGGGGAAATTCATATACAACCAAATTATATATTTCTTCATCACTGTCAATAAAATGTACTGGAAAATATCTGGCATATAACCTATCAGAGCAGTTAAACATAGTCAAACTTATCAGTCTTTTCCTTCATGGTTTTTTAGGTTTGTCTCTTGTTTCAGGCCTTCCCCACTGCAAAGTTATATTTTTATAAACCTTTTACAAACCTTGTTTTGATTTGTGAAAATCTATTGTATTTTATTTATTTTGATTAAGTGTAAGTTTTTTGTGGGCCCTGCTCTTTCAGATTCATTTCATTTCTAGCAAAAGAAATCCTGAGTATTTTATACAACTAAGATGAACGTACATAAGATAGAATAAATAGCCAAAAACTTTTCTATTCAGAACAAACTTTTTAGGTAAAGTGGGAGATTAAAAAACAATCATTAAGTTGAAATCTTGGCTGGGTGCGGTGGCCCACGCCTGTGATCCCAGTACTTTGGGAGACCGAGGTGGGTGGATCACAAGGTCAGGAGTTCGAGACCAGCCTGGCCAACATAGTGAAACCCTGTCTCTACTAAAAATTCAAAAAATGTTAGCCAGGTGTGGTGGTGGGGGCCTGTAGTCCCAGCTACTTGGGAGGCTGAGACAGGAGAATCGCTTGAACCCAGGAGGCAGAGGTTGCAGTGAGCCAAGATCACGCTACTGCACTCCAGCCTGAGTGACAGAGGAAGACTGTGTCTCAAAAAAAAAAAAAGTTGAAATCTTTTCTATATTTACTAATCATGGACTTGTCTGCATAAACCCTTTTTTAAGACATTTGGACTTCAAAGTTTAATAATATCTGAAATTTTTTATGCTAGTCATTGGGAGTAAAAATATTCAAATTAATATTTGTAATTTTTGAAGACATATAAATAGCTATTTCTTTTTGTAAGTCAGAAGAACCCTGAAATGAACTTTTTTCCCTTTTGTGCATAAGTAGTGAATCAATGATTCTGGGAGACTTTTTTTTTTTGGTGGAGATGGGATCACACTATGTTGCTCAAGCTGGTCTCAAATTCCTGGCCTCAAGTGATCCTCCCACATCAGCCTCCCAAAACTCTGGGATTACAGGCATGAACCACCAGTCCCAGACTCTGGGAGATTCTTTTTTTCTGAGACGAAGTCTCGCTCTGTCACCCAGGCTGAAGTGCAGTGGCGCGACCTCAGTTCACTGCAACCTCCGCCTCCCTGGTTCAAGTGAGTCTCCTGCCTCAGCCTCCAGAGTAACTGGGATTACAGGTACCCGCCACCACACCCCACTAATTTTTGTATTTTTAATGGAGACAGGGTTTCACCGTGTTGCCCTGGCTGGTCTCAAACCTCAAGTGATCCTCCTGCCTCAGCCTCCCAAATTGCTGGGATTATAGGTGTGAGCCACCAC